>NC_056750.1:29466094-29771094 GCF_019279795.1 Protopterus annectens
GTGCGATCTCGGAGTTGGTATATTTAATGTACAGAGGGTGTGGGGGGCAGAGCCCCCCCCCACAAGAGGGGTGCAGGGGGGCATAGCCCCCTTGCAAAACACTAAAAGTAATGTACTGTTGAACTCTGTTAATGTGCATAGCAGGACGCGAGTGACATTACCTTCTGCTATGTCGAATATATCGAACCATGTTGGTCCATGTATTCAGTTTCGCTTTGGGTTTACATTCGAAATTTTGATTCAGCATTTCGAGTCGACCTTTGTTACTGGTCGACCGAAGCTGATTTGAATTTTCAATAGTAAACCAATTTTATATATATATATATATATATATATATATATATATATATATATATATATATATATATATATATATATATATATGTATATATATATATATATATATATATATATATATATACATATATATATATATATATATATATACACACACACATACATACATATACATACATATACATATATATATACACATATATATATATATATATATATATATATATATATATATATATATTTATATATATATATATATATATATATATATATATGGGCCTACTTTGTTTCTTTGAATTTCATTTCACCCCGACCACATCTCTGGAAACACAAATAACTGAAAACTCATTACACTGAGTCTCATTTCACAGAACTGCAGTTAGTATATATGGTACTGTGTAGAGTTCTGTAAGGAAAGTAAAAGGTATATGCCCTTTTCCCCACTGTAATGTGATCCTGGAGTTAAGTATATATAGTTAAGGGGTGGGAGGCATAACCCCCCCAGTTATTTTGCGTACATATTGTCTTCTAGACAGAGTTAGTCACTGGTGTTGTAACTATGCATGTCTATTGTTTAAAATGTATTGTTTCGAAGTTTTTTGTAAAATACAATATAAAACAAACAAGGTGGGGGGCAATGACCCCCACACACCCCTAACTATATATGGGAACTCCAGGATCGCACTACAGTGGGGAAAAGGGCATACACATTTTACTTGCCTTAAAGTACTCTACACGGTGCCATATATACTAACTACAGTTCAGTGAAATGAGATTCAGTGAAATGAGTTTTCAGCGATGTGGTCAGGGTGAAATGAAATTCAGTGAAATTTTATGTATGTGTGTGTGTGTGTGTGTGTGTGTGTGTGTGTGTGTGTGTGTGTGTGTGTGTGTGTGTATATATATATATATATATATATATATATATATATATATATATATATATATATATATAAATATAAATATAAAACAAACAATTAAGTCCAAAACTAACAAGGAAAATGAAAAAAGTACAGTTGTGTACACTTACCATAAATGTAGATGTTCGAGTGCAGGGGTGTAGCCAACATTTTCAAATTTGTACTCACTACTCCCAGACTGCTGCCCCCACCAAGCCACACCCACATCAACACGATGCTGTAATGGCCACTCCCTTCCAAACTGCTCCCCAAGCCATGCCCCCTTCATGACTGTGCTCTCTGAACTCACTCACAGCTGTATAGTGGGAAGTTAATTACTTCCATGAAGAAACAGGATGGGCATATGTTCCAAAAGTGCATTTTCCTTAGGTGGAAAACCACAAAATACCTTCACATTTAGACTCGGGCAAACCTCACCTCACTGGGAGCAGCACCAATTGTTATCTGAAGGAAATGAAGTCTGTCCTAAGTCATGATGGGTTTTAAGTATTACTTTAATATACTGATAAATGAGCAGGTGCTACCTTAGTTAAACATAAAAGATCCCATGGCACTTGGCAAAAAAGAGTAGGAGAAAATATTTATTGTAATGTTAAGAAACTCACAAATGATGCATGGCACTCTGTAGAGCTAATACTAAATGATACCACATGCTCCCAGAGGACATAACCAATCTACTGGTAGACAAATTCAGTTTGAGCTTCATCCCCTTCTCCTCTCCAATATTTTCAGATCACATTCATACAACTACACCCCAGTCTTTAGATTTTCCATGATCAAAATATCAAGGCACTATCTAAAGCCATCAAGGCACTAAAGCCGGGAACACCACATCTATGGGGTCTGATAACATACCAGATTGCCAACTAGTCATCCTAAAACATGCCTTGTCAGACTTCTTACAGAGGATATTCAATATCAGCCTTATAACAAGTTTAGTGCTGGATGAATGGAGGATGGCAACAGTCATTTTCTTGCAGAAAGATGGGGTTGCAACAGATCCGGGTAATTATAATTCCATAAGTCTCACTAATCTCACCTCTAAGGCTATGGAAAGGATCATTATGGAACTAATGCACAAGGTTTTAGGTAATCTACATACTCTAGGCTCGGCCCACTTCAGATTCGTTAAGGGCAGGTCCTGCCTACTTAATGTTCAACCTCTTTGAAAAAGTCACTGAAGCAATGGATGAGGCAGATCAGTGCACACTGCATAGCTAGACTTCTCAAAGGCATTTAATTCCTTCCGACACTTTGGTATCTTAGATAAACTCTATCATCTAAATGTTAATACCTATGTATCTTATTAAATAGCAAATTAGTTCACAAACAGAACTCAGGAAGTAAGGGTGGGTGGGTCTGCCTCCTCCAAAAGACATGCCACTAGCAGAGTACTCTTGGTTCAGTCCTTGGGCCCACTCCTCTTTGGCATTTTCTGACATCATAGTTAATGTTAGGGCTTTGTGGCTCGCTATGTTTGCAGATGATTGTAAATTTGGTACCATCAAAAACATCCAGAGGACACCAAATTCCTACAAGAAGGCTGATTCCAAAGTAATAGTCTGTGCCAAAACCACGGCCTAAAATTAAATGCTAAGAAGTGTATAATCACATCCTTTAGAAAGCATGACTCTACTTGTAACTATCACACTGACAATACACCCCTAAAAACTGACCCTGTAGTTAGGGGTCTGTGAATCTATGTCAGCAATAAACTGTCCTTTGCTCACCACATATCCACTATTTGTCAGGAAGTCCTTTTTCATCTCACAGCCTATATCTAAAGGTATGGTGGTCAGGTCCAGGGACATAATCATTCCACTGTACTCTGCACTTATTATGTCAGTCATTGAGCATAATTCTCCTTTTGGTACATGCCTGTCCAAACATTTGTCACACCTCAAAATGACCACAATGCTTTCTCCCTAAAAAAATCAAGGGTTTAAATCATAGAAAACTACACAGACCATCTCAAAGCCTCGTCTCTCTCGTGCCGGTGTCAGACAAGCTACAGAGAGGTGACCTTTGTTTTACCTATAGAGCCTCAACAGACCCTATTCCATCAGACTATTACATATTTGCAAGTTCACTTGTGTTATGAACACTCACTCAAGAGTCCTCAATCTTTTTTGCAAAATTAACAGAACATGTTGTAGGTATTTGTAGGTATTACAGAGAATGCCTCTTCTGTGGAAGAGTCATCCACTCCATATAAAGTAAAGTACTTCTCATGGACAAATGGATGGTTAACAGAAAATGCACCACCAGTAAAACACCATTGTCTCTTTTGGATAGGGGAAACATGTAAATACCTTAGCATATAGCTGTACAGACCATTGTTGAGTTATTATTATTTTGAAATATAGGGGCCAATAACTATCATGGGAATGTAAGGCTAAACTTCATAAGATCTTCAGAGATTATAGTCTAGAAAGCACCTATTAACCCTATAAGTTTCCAGATGCCCTGACCCAATTTCCCCTAGTAGTACACCCACCACCTCAGTTCTACCCTGAAAAGAGACTACTAGCAGTGGAACTAACACAGTCAACAAAGGCTAGATGGATAATAAGGCTGCTACCTGCTACAACAATGGCTTTTGCACTAATATATAGTTTATGAAGAATATGCAGGCTGAAACTCAAGTGTCTATGATACAAATCAGTTTGCTGGAGAGCCATGTATTTTATGAAGCACATGCCAAAGATGTGAAGCAAAATCAGAGACATTCATATGATTAGTAATGAAAAGTATTGTCAGCTTGTGAAAACACACAGCTGATCAAGGATAGTAATGTCCAAAATCAGACACAGATTTTAACTTGTTGACTAATAAGTTTGTTATAATAATGTCTTCATAGGTTTATAAGTTCATAGGTGTGTACTAGGCTAATGGCCCTGGAGCCTTTACAAGACTAGCCCATAGGATTACCTGGCATCGTGCCACTTAACCTTAGTTTCCAGTGCCTCTGTCGAGTAGAGCCACTGGAGTGATCCCCGGGGTGAATTTTCTATTTCCCATCCACTCATCAAGATTTCTCTTGAAGAGGGTCAGTGAGGTGCTCTGTTTGACATGTATGGGAAGTCTATTTTTACATTACTGTATGTGTTCTAAAGGATATGAAGTCTAAAACTCAAATGTTTGAAATCCACAGCACTTTGCCTGAGAATGACACATTTTACATGGAGCACATAGCTTTCAACCTTACATCTAGAAAATGTGGAATACCATACCTCCACCATACTAATCACTTCAACTAGGAATCTCACAGCATGGTTAAGATATGTTAATAATAATTAAAACTTATTTTGATGAATTACTATAATTTACTGTTTACCTTGGATTTTATTTAAAGTTCTTAAAAGGGCAAAGAAAACTCAGTAGCTGGTTTATGTGATGACTAGGTATGAGGAATCCCCTTAAATCAGTTGATGATTCACATTCTATGTCTTGCTTGGAGAAGCATTATATTTCCAATGAAAGATCCTTCCCTAAGAATTGATATGCAGAATTGATGTGGATTGGTGAGCCTAAGCCATCAGCTATTCCCTTTTACACCATCCTATCATTTCAAGATGTACACAGAAATCTGTACTTTCAGTTTGATTCTCAGCAACCTGCTAGAGAGTTGATCAGTTCTAAGGAGGCTAAAGTATTGGTGTCATTCAAAGGGGATCCAGTGTCTGTCAGCCTGGGATGACATGCTCGACAAGCCACGTTGCTTCGCTAGGGACGGCTTGCATCTGTCACCCCTGGGCTTTCGAATATTGGCTAAGGCTCTTACCACCCCCACAGTGCCTTTTTTAGGCAAGGCTCAAAAGACAAACCCACCTCCATAGACAACACAAGGAAAAAGAAACTAAGGGTAATGCTGCTCAACGCCTGAAGTCTAAACCTCAAGATGCATGCACTCGAGGCTCTCCTCAGTATGGAGAATATCGATATCTGTGCTGTAACAGAAACCTGGTTCAAGGCTCCCAAGAGCGCCCCAGCACTACCAGGTTATACCTCATACCATGCTTTTCGGCCCCAAAACTCGGATCGAACCACAAAAGGAGGGGGGAGTATCCATATTCATCAAAGATACCCACTCCTCCAGGTTAGTGGCACTGCACGAAGCATCGGAGACCATCCATGTGCAACTAACAGTGGGCAAAACTGCCTTTCAGTTTGTAGCCTGCTACAGAACACCCTCCCAAACTCAGGAACCCCACTCAGCTTTCCTGAGAACACTGGAGAATATGAATGTCTCTCCAAACACCATCATACTGGGTGACTTCAACTACCCAAACATAAACTGGGAGCACTACTCAAGCCCAAACACCCTCGCCCAACGCTTCCTAGAATTTATAAACTCAAATGCTATGGAACAACTGATCACTACTCCCACAAGAGGGGAAAACATATTGGACCTGATCATCCCCAACATGGGGACTCTATGTTCCATACCAGAGGTATACCCCTCATTGGTAAGATCTGACCATTAATTAATCTCACTGGACATCCATATCCCGTCCCCACCCCCAGCCAAGGAAACCACGGTGAAGAAAGTACAGTTTTGTACCTACCATAAATGTAGATGTCCGAGAGGTATGCATCTGCAGTCCTAACAAATGGGTTGTCCTGCCTCAGGCAGCCCTTCGGTCGGCCGGATTCCAAAGTCTGGGTCTGGCCTCGGCTGATGTCGCACTTCACCCGACATCATAGCTGCTGTCAATTGGGTATAAAGGCATCAGCCGACGCCATTTTCCTCAGTGTTTCTTGCCCCAGATGCCAGGTGCCCTCTAGGAAGGCTAAATTTGGATAAATGCAAATGATTCCAAACAGTAGAGAGCCAACAAAAATAAACATGTATATACATATATATATACAAACAAATACACCATAATAGATTCCCCCAGCTAGCTACAAGATGGGCAAATAGGAGTACCACAGAGGGGAAGGAGGGTGGGTAATCCTGACTGCAGATGCATACCTCTCGGACATCTACATTTATGGTAGGTACAAAACTGTACTATGTCCTTCAAGGATGCATCTGCAGTCCTAACAAATGGGTAGAATACCATAGCCAAACTGGGGGGGAGGCACTAAGAAGATTATGGTGTAGTTAAGATCCCTTGCAAAACAGCAGTGGCAAAACCTGCTCGGGATCTGGAGTATAAAGGTAGATTATAATGCTTGGCAAATGTATGCACGGAGCTCCAAGTAGCAGCCTCTAAAATGTCTTTGGTAGCCACTCCTCGTAAGAAAGCTGTAGTAGTGGCTGTAGCCCTTGTGGAGTGAGGTCTGATGTTTTCTGGAGTTGTCTTTCCATGAAAAGAGTAACAAAATCTAATGCAATTTCCTATCCATTTTGAGATTGTCTGTTTTGAAATTGCTTTTCCTTCCATTCCTGTTGCATATGCTACCAGAAGCTGGTCAGTTTTTCTATTGTTCTTGGTTCTGTCCAGGTAGTAGCGCAATTGCCTGTGCACATCCAAGGTATGCAGTAGTCTTTCCCCCCTGTTCTGTGGGTTGGGGAAGAATGTTGGTAGGTGGATTGTTTGGTTCAATGATACCCTGGAGACCACCTTTGGCATAAAAGTAGGGTTAGTTCTCAAGGACACTCTATCCTGATAGAAGATAAGGAAGGGTTGTACTGCCATTAATGCCTGTAATTCAGAAACCCTTCTTGCTGAGGAGATTGCAAGCAGGAAAGCAGTTTTCCAAGATAAGAACTGTAATTCTGCTGTTGCCGCTGGTTCAAAAGGGGGAAGTGTTAACTTTTCTAGCACAAAGTTCAGGTCCCATGTAGGCAAAGGTGGCTTCCTTGGAGGCTTTACATTTTTAATTCCTCTCAGAAACTGCCTAAATAGAGGATGAGAGAAGACTGGAGGATCCATGTTGTATTCTGCTGAAATTGCTGATGCATGAATCTTAATGGAGGAGTAAGACAGGCCATTGTGGAAAAGCTCTGCTAAATATTCCAGGATGTTAGCTATGTTTGCCAATGATACATTTTCTCCTTTTGCTGCACTCCAAATGAGGTATCTTTTCCATTTTGCTGAATAAGTTTTCCTTGTGGAGGGTCTGCGAGCCTCCAGGATAATGTCTTTAACCCTCTGAGATAAATCTGGGTTATTTTATTTTATTTAAGATTCCAAGCAGCTAACTGCAGTGTTTTCAAGTTTGGATGCAGGATCTTGAAGTTGTTCTGTGTTAGCAGTAAAGGAACTAGAGGTAGAGGCCATGCGTGTGTCCGAGACATGCTCCTCAGTAGCGGGTACCAATGCTGCCTCGGCCAGTCTGGAGCTATCAGGATGATCCTTGGGTGATCTTCTTTGATCTTCAGTAGCACTTTGTGCATCAAAGGAAGCGGTGGGAATGCATATGCTGTCAGGTTTTCCCAACTGAAGGATAGGGAGTCCACCTTCCAAGCAAGTGGGTGGTATGTCCTTGTGCAGAATTTCCTCAATTGGTGGTTGTGCGGGGATGCGAACAGGTCTATTTCTGGTAGCCCCCATTTCTTTGTAATGGATTTGAAGATGTCTGGATGCAGCATCCATTCGTGGGCATCCGTGGTAGTTCTGCTTAAGGTGTCTGCTAGTATATTTTCTTTTCCTGGCACAAATATGGCCTGTAGCTGAATGTTGAGGTTCAGGGCCACAATCCACAGGTCCATTGCCATCCGGCATAGAGGATATGAATGTGTGCCTCCCTGTTTGTTGATATACCACATAACTGTGGTGTTGTCCGTCCTTATCAGCAAATGACCTTGTTGAAAAAACGGTCTGAATGTCTGAATTGCCTGTTTCACTGCCAGCATCTCTTTTTGATTTATGTGTAGGTTCTGCTGGTCTTGTGTCCATAGGCCTTGTATACACTTGTCCACCATGTGTGCCCCCCAACCGAAGTCAGAGGCGTCCATGGTGGTAGTCTGGCTTGGGTGAGGGCTGTGGAAAGGCAGTCCTTTGTTCAACTGACAGGCCTGAGCCCACCACAGGAATTCTTGCTTCAGGCATGGAATTATTGGAATTTGGGTTTCTAGGCTGTGCTTGTGCTGAGACCATAAATTCCTCAGGTACCATTGCAACTTCCTCATATGTAGTCTGGCATGTGGAATCAATATTATGCAGGATGCCATGTAACCCCGGGCTTGCAGGACTTTCCTTGCTGTAAGCTGGTTCTGCGTTGTTAATGCCATGAAATAGAGTGGTAGTTGCTTTTGCTTTTCTGCTGTGAGAAATGCTCTTTGATTTGATGTGTCCAGTTCTGCACCCAAGAATGTTATCTTTTGGGATGGTACCAGCCTTGACTTTTTTATGTTGACTGTGTATCCCAGGGCTTGCAGTAGGTGAATGACCTTTTCCAAATCTTTTGTTAATTTGATTTTGTTGTCCGTTTGTATCAGGCAGTCGTCCAGGTATGGATAAATTTGAATTCCCTGAAGCCTGCAATGAGCAATTACTGATGCCAGGCATTTCGTGAATACTCTGGGCGCAGTAGATAAGCCAAAGGGCAATGCTGAGAATTGATAATGCTCTGATCCTGCAAGAAATCTGAGGTATCTTCTGCAATCTGGTCGTATAGGGACGTGCAGGTATGCCTCCTTGAGATCTAGAGTCACCAGCCAAGACTCCTTGCCCAGCATGGGAAGAAGTTGCTGTAGGGTCAGCATTTTGAATTTTGGAACAATGAGATATGTGTTCAGAGCGGACAGGTCGAGAATAGGTCTCCATTGGTTTTCTTTTCTTGGTACCAGGAAAAGTCTGGAATAAAAACCTTGTCCTTGTTCCATAGACGGTACCTTTTCTATAGCTCTCATCCTTAGTAAGTGGTTGATTTGTCCTAAAGCGTTTGTTTTTTGGTTTGTTGGTAGGTTTGGCATTCCTCTCTTCCTTGGTAGAGTATGGAAGTGAAACCTGTAACCTTGGTCTATTGTCTGTAAAATCCATTTGTCTCCTGTAATGTAATGCCAGTTTACTGAAAATAAGGCTAGCTTTCCGCCTAAGGGTGCTTCCAGTTGTTCCCTGGTAGGCGGTATCAGAGCCAAGTCACTGTGACTGTCCTGTGGAAGTGGTAGTAGCTGGATCTGTGGCAGTACTTCTCTGGTTGTTAGGCTGCCACTGACGTCCCCTGTAGGCACCTATGGATTGACCTCTGCCTCTTGGGCACCTATTTCTGCCTCTCTGTGCTCTGGTGGTGTCTGGAAAGGACCAATTCTTCGAAGGCCAATTTCTACTAAACCTCGGAGGCTGGACCTGTAAGAAATCCTTGACTGTTTGGACAGATTTTGCTTTTTCTTCCACCTTCTTTAACACTTGCTGTGCAGGGGAGCCAAACAAACTGTGTTTCTCCATGGGAGCATCTAGGAGCTTTGACTTTACATGGTCTGGTAAGGATTGCTCTTTTAACCATGCATGCCTTCTGATCAATGTACCAGTCATAGCTGATCTAAAGGAAGCCTCCAGTGCATCATAGCCGCATTTTAAGGAATGATTACTGACCTGCTGAGTGTTATGTACCAAATCCTGAAGGGACTTACGGTCTATAAGTTCAGGAGAGGACAGTTTTCTATTTAGCTGATCTAACAAAAATTCCTGATACTGAATCATGTGGAATTGACAGTTTAAGGCCCTAGCCGAAAGAGTAGCAGAAGTATAAACTTTTTTACCCCATCTCTCTAATGCTCTAGATTCTCTTTCAGAGGGGAGGGGGTTTTTGGCAGAGGCAGTTGCTACAGCTTTGGGGCCCTGTGAAATAGTTTCTGGATCTGCAATAGGAGCCTTATACAAGTGATAATGTGTGTCCGGAACCCTGTAGTATCTGTCGGGCTTAGCAGGGGCCGGGGGAAGAGAGTCAGGGGCAGTACAAGCATCATTAAATGCATCATCCACAACTGTTAGTACTGGAGGAATGGCTAAAGGCCTATGTTGTGGTAAATGTAAAAAGGTCCTTAGCCTTTTCCTAGAATCTGAAAAATCCTGGCCCTGCCATTGAAATTGCTCTCTCATAGCATGCAAGGTTTCCCCAAAAGAAAATTCCTCAGGAGGAGAGGCAGAAGGAATTGAGTCTTCTGCGTCAGAGTCCTCATATGGAGAATAAGGGCCTTCTGGAGGATTTGAGTTTTCTGAATCATCAGAGGAATAATCTGTAGAAACTGGCTCAGGGGGCTCTACTCTAGGTCTCTTATCTGGAGGGGGATGAGAGGCCCTGTCAGGGTGAGGTTGGGATCCCCTGATCAAAGAAATGAGATCCTCTGCCAGGCTGAGCATTTGGGAACTAGAGCTAGGCCTGTGTGAGGGGGTTTTAGCAGGCAAGGCCTTAGAAGATTTAGCTGCTTTAGCCCTAGAAAAAGCCTTGATAGACATGGATGCAGGGGGCCTAGCAGCTCCACGTGCAGGAGTAGATATGTCTAGGGGAATAGTATCTGATAAATCCTGAGAACCTGCAACAGCAGGTGGAAATTCAGTAGCAGATTCAGCCATGCTGGATGAGGCCTCGGTTGTAGGAGGCATGCTTTCGGCCGAAGGAAGAACCGAAGACTCTGTTTCCGCCGAAACCGAGACACTCGCCGTTGACTTAACCGTGGTTTCGGCCGAAACCACGGACCGCGAGTGTCGGTCCTTTTCCTTACGCTTTTTAGCTAATTGTGAAGTCGGAGTCTCCGACGGCATGTTGTAAGCAAAAGCGGGGCCGAAAAACTCCTCTGCAAACTCCGACCGACGTCTAAGTGTCCGTCGGTTGAAGGAAGCACAGGCTAGACAAGCTGCTACGTCGTGGTCTGGGCCTAAGCAAGGAAGGCAGTAAGAGTGGAAATCCTTATGAGGTATTTGTTTCCCACAAGTTAAACAGTTATTTACTTTTTCTGACATCGGCTGAGGCAAGAAAGAGTCCCCAACGGGGTACTTAGCTTTTTAGAAGTCTTCGGTAGTAGTAATCTCTGGTTCTGACCGACCGGCACTTGCGAACAGCTTCTGCTTCGGGCACCGCACGGCAAGAAAGACTGAGGAAAATGGCGTCGGCTGATGCCTTTATACCCAATTGACAGCAGCTATGACGTCGGGTGAAGTGCGACATCAGCAGAGGCCAGACCCAGACTTTGGAATCCGGCCGACCGAAGGGCTGCCTGAGGCAAGACAACCCATTTGTTAGGACTGCAGATGCATCCTTGAAGGACATCTTCTCAAAAGCAAACTTCACACTTCTCAAAACCGAGATGGAATCCTTCAAAGCCACCGGGCCAGTGGAAAATACAGCCCAAACCGCAGAATCCTTTACAAACGCATTCTATGGACACCTACAGGAGTGCATGGATCGTGCTATCCCAAATAAAACCAAGACTCACTCCTCCAAAGGCAGGAGACCTGTCTGGTGGACCCCAGCCATAAATAAGCTATACAACAGAAGGAGGAAGCTACTACATGATAGAGTAAAATCCCAAAAAGGGAAGGCATCTCTGATCAGTACTAGCAAGAAACTACGATCCCTCATACAATTATCTAAGGCCAGCTTCGGAAGAAAAATTGCACAGGACGCTAAAGATAATCACAAGGCCTTCTTTAGTTATGTCAGGAACCTGGGTGGCAACTCCCAGATGCTCTGAGTTAGTGCAAAATGACAAAAAAATACACTGAACCCACAGACATTGCCAACATCCTGGCAGACAGGTTCAGTGCAAACTTCTTCCCCCCTTGCCCCCAAAAGAGCAAATGTCTATCCCAACAGAGTTTAGCCTCCCTGACATCACAGATGCACAGGTGAGAGCTGCCCTCTCCAAAGCAAAAAACACAGCATCAATGGGACCGGGCGGTGTCCTGGGCTGCATCTTAAATGAGCTCCAAGAAGAACTGAACCCTCACATAAAGTCACTGTTCAATCTCAGCCTTACTACAGGATATGTACCCAAGGAATGGCTTCCAGCAACAGTGGTCCCACTCCACAAACGTGGTGCCAAAACGGACCCCAGAAACTATCGCCCTATAAGCCTGACTAGCCTGGTCTGCAAAGCTATGGAGCGTATCATCATGGAACTCATAAACAAAGACACTGGGAACCTCCAAACACTGGATCCTACCCAATTTGGCTTTAAGGGCAGATCTTGCCTCGTGAACCTGGTCGACTTCTTTGAAACAGTCACCAAGGCCATAGATGAAGGGAAGGTAGTCCACACAGCCTACCTGGACCTCGCAAAAGCCTTCGACACAATACCCACTCGGGCATCATAAATAGGCTCACCAGCTTAAATATCAATCCCTACGTCACAAGATGGGTTGCAAACTGGCTCAGGGATAGAACCCACATGGTCAGAATTGCAGGTGCCATGTCAGACTCAAAACCAGTTACAAGTAACGTCCCACAGAGCTCAGTCCTGGGACCTCTCTTGTTCAGTATATATTTCTCTGAGGTACAGGCTAACATGGGAGGACTATGGCTGACCAAGTTCGCAGATGACTGCAAACTGGGTGCCATAATCGATTAGCCGACTGACACAAGCATCCTCCAAAAGGGTCTCACAGAGACGGATAACTGGTGCCAGAGCCATGGCCTAAAGCTAAATGCCAAAAAGTGCATAGTCATCCCCTTTGGGAAAAACAAAGTGCCCACAAATTACCACATAGGTGGTAATCCATTAAGTACGGAAGAAGTAATTAGGGATTTCGGGACCCAAGTAGATGGCAATCTCTCCTTTGACAATCACGTTGCCAAAGTGGTTAGAAAGACCTTCTATATAGCCCACCTTATCACAAAAGGGTTCACATCTAGATAGAGAGGTCATTGTGCCCCTCTACTCATCACTCATCAGGCCCAGAATTTAATACAATGCCCCATTTGGGATGTACCTTACCCGACACCTGCAGCAACTGGAAAGACCCCAAAAGTACCTCACCAAGAGGATCAAGGGACTACAGATGCCCTACGCAGTTAGGCTAAAGAAACTCCAGCTCTACTCAGTTGCTTACCGCCTACTCAGAGGCGATCTGCGCCTAACGTATAAAGCCATGTCCAAACCAGAATTAATGGACATGCTCCACCTCAGGAAATCCAAATCCCTTAGAGCTACACGCTCCAGGGACTTAAACCTCAGCACAGAAATAAATAGGACAAGCTGGAGGGTCAGATTCATATCCCAGGGGCTCCCCTCACTCTGGAACAAAATTCCAATCCATGTTAGGCAGAGCCCCTCAATGACCCTCTTCAAGAGGAATCTTGACGAGTGGATGGGAGATCGTAGGTTTACCCCTGGGATCTCTTCTGTGTCCCTACTAGACAGAGGCACAGCAAACTAACCTTAAAAGGGCTATCTTCTGTGACCTACTATACAGAGGCACAGTCAACTAATCTAAAAGGGTGGCGAAAGCCAAACACACTCTGGCTAGGCTTATAAATGCCCTAGGGCAGATAGCCTAGTATCAACCTATAACGAACCTATGAACATATGAAAATGTGGAACAGCTGTTTCATTAATCTATTCCAAAATATTCCTAAATCTGTACCATCAATCACAGACCTAGTGTAAAGAAAGAAGGCATACAACAACATTGCCATATAAATAAAACTGACAGAAACAGAAAACTTGTAGAAGCAGACACTGGCAGTTCCAGCAGTAAGGATCAACTCATCAAAACAAAATCTGTTCTTTACAACTTGACAGCTTAAATCCAGCTACCATATCATTTCAGTAGACCAGTCTAGTCTGTAATATTTATTTTATGATGACCATACAAAATATCTGAATCAAAAATCTGGACATTCTGGACAGCTGTTAGGTATGTCCTTAAGGTCAGAAAACAACCTTCTCAAAGAATTAAACGATCAGTAAAGTACAGTTGTGTACCTACCATAAATGTAGATGTTAGAGTGTATTCACTGCTGCAGTCATTACTCTTGGGTTATCCTGCTGGCAGGCTACCCTCAGTCGGCCAGAATTCCAAAGTCTAAGTCCGGCGTCGGCTGCTGTCTCCTCTTCCCTGACGTCAGTGCGCCAGGGATATAAAAGATGCAGCCGACGCCATTTTCTTCAGTTTTTCTTGCCCCAGATGTTAGGTGCCCCCAAATTGGTAGGCTGAAAAAATATGCCAATAAAAATACATGCACAAAAATAACATTACCTTTATCTACAAGCAAATACACCTAAGAGGTTGTATACGATAGAGAAATGCAGAAAAGTCCCAGCAAAGAGAAAGGGGATGGTGGGTGGGTAACCTGGACAGCAACAGTGAATACACTCGAACATCTACATTTATGGTAGGTACACAACTGTACTATGCTCACCGTGTTTCACTGTTGCAGTCATTACTCTTGGGATGAATCCCAAAGCTGAGGATGGGTGGCTGGGCTAAATAGAATTAGGAGAGGCTATGAGGCCCTGCAGAACTGCAGTGGCAAAGCCTGCTCTGGACTTAGAGTAAAGAGGTAAGTGGTAGTGCTTTGTGAAAGTGTGCACTGAACTCCAAGTTGCAGCCTCTAAGATATCTTTGGTTGGTACTCCTGTGAGGAAGGCTGCTGCTCTGGTGGAATGAGGCCTAATGCCCTTAGGCACTGATGTGCCATTTGAAAATAGCAGAAATGGATGCAATGGCCTATCCATTTAGAAATAGTCTGTTTTGAGATGGCCTTTCCTTGTGATCCTGCAGCATATGACACTAAAAGTTGCTCAGTTTTTCTGAAAGCTTTAGTTCTGTCCAAGTAGAAATGTAACTGCCTGTGTATGTCCAAAGAATGCAGAATTTTCTCACCCTTGTTCTGTGGATTTGGAAAAAAGGTAGGCAAGTGAATGGTTTGGTTGAGGGCCACACTGGATACCACCTTTGGCATGAATGTAGGGGTTTGTCCTCAGAGAAACCCTGTCTGGGTGAAAAATGATAAAAAGGTTCCACAGCCATGAGTGCTTGTAACTCCAAGACTCGTCTTGCAGAGGTTATTGCTAGGAGTAGAGCTGTTTTCCAGGATAAAAAAATTATATCTGCTGTTGAAGCTGGCTCGAAAGGAGGCAGTGTGAGTTTTTCCAAAACATAATTGAGGTCCCAGGCTGGAATTGGTGCTCTCCTTGGAGGCCTAATGTTTTTGGCCCCTCTGAGGTACTGCCTTATTAAAGGATGAGAAAAGATAGGTGGTTCCGTACTGTAATGGGCTGAAATGGCAGAGGCATGAATCTTACTTGATGAGAAAGAAAGGCCTTTGTTCAGCATCTCAGTTAGGTATTGTAAAATCTGAGGTATATTTGGTACAGACATATCAATGCCTTGTTCCTGGTTCCAGGCACAGAATCTTTTCCATTTTTCTGCATAAGATTTTCTGGTACTGGGCCTCCTGGCCTCCAAGATAACAGCTTTAGAAAGAGGAGTGTTCTGAATGGCTACATTATCCGCCATGCTGCCAGATTTAAGGTTCTGAGTTGGCTGTGCAGGATGTGATTGTTTTGTTGGGTCAGCAAGTGAGAAGTTTGAGGCAATATCCATGCTGGACCCCGAGACAAGCTCTTTAGGATTGGGTACCAGTGCTGGCGTGGCCAGTCTGGTGCAATCAGTATCATTTTTGACTTCTCTTGTCTGACCTTTAGGAGTACTCTGGGAAGGAGAGGCCAGTGGGGGAAAAGCATATGCTGTTAGCTTTTTCCAGCTGAAGGATAGGGCATCCACTCTCCATGCTTGCTTGTGATAAATCCTTTGGCAGTTGTGAGGGGAGGCAAATAGATCTATGTCTGGGCATCCCCATTTTCTTATTATCATGCTGAAGACTTGTGGATCCAGTTTCCATTCGTGGGGATCCATGAGGTTTCTGCTTAGTCCGTCTGCCAGAGTATTTGTTTTTTATGGCAGGAATTGTGCTTGCAGGTGAACTTGAAAAGCCAATGCTGTGTCCCATAAGGTCATTGCTCGTCTGCAGAGGGGCTAGGAATGTGTACCTCCCTGCTTGTTTATGTACCACATGACCGTAGTGTTGCCTGTCTTTATCAGTAACTGTCCTGGATGAAGCAGGTCCTTGAAAGCTGTCAGGGTATTTTCAACAGTTAGCATCTCTTTTTAATTGATGTGAAGATGCATTTGGTTTGCAGGCCATGTGCCCTAAATACATTTTCCTGCCATATGAGCCCCCAGGCATAATCTGATGCATCCATTGTCAGTGTCTGTCTGGCTGTGGGTAAACTGAATGGCAGACCCTTGTTGTGGTGACAGGCTTCTGCCCACCATTGAAACTCCTGTTGTAGGCAGGGAATGAGTGCAATTACTGTCTCCAGGCTGTGGTAATGCTGAGTCCAAACACTTTTCAGATACCACTGTAGTTTCCTCATATGCAGTCTGGCATATGGAATTAGTAGAATGCAGGATGCCATGAAACCCAAGGCCTGCAGGATTTTCCTTGCAGATAAGTGGGTTTTTGTTGCCAATTTCTTGAAGTAAGTCAGATGCTTTTGCTTGTCTGGCATGAGATAAGCCATCTGGGCAGTTGTATTTAAGCTTGCACCCAGAAATATTATCTCTTGAGAGGGCACTAGTTTTGATTTCTTTTCGTTTACTGTGTACCCTAGGCCAATTAGTAATCTTTTTACAAACGCCAGATGCTTTAGAAGAGTGTCTTTGTTCTCTGCTTGAATTAGGCAGTCGCCCAAGTAGGGATATATTTGAATTCCTTTTTGTCTGCAAAACGCAATTACTGGTGCCAGGCATTTTGTGAAGACCCTGGGCGCAGTAGATAAGCCAAAGGGCAGTGCAGAGAATTGGTAATGCATTGAGCCAGCTATGAATCTGAGGTATCTTCTGCAAGATTGTCTGATTGGGACATGCAGGTATGCCTCTTTTAGGTCCAAAGTTATGAGCCAAGCCCTCTTGCCCAGCATGGACAGTAGCTGCTGTAGAGTCAACATCTTGAATTTTGGAGCTTCCAGAAACGTATTTAGTATAGACATGTCCAGTATTGGTCTCCAGGTTTTGTCCTTCCTGGGTACTAGGAAAAGTCTGGAGTAAAATCCTTGCCCCTGCTCTTGTTGTGGTACTTGGTGAATGGCCCTCATGTCCATGAGGGCTGTAATTTGCTTTTATGCCTCTGCCCATTGATTGTGTGACAGGTCTGGCATTGTCTGCCTCTATACGATCCTTGAGATTGTCCTCTGCCCCTTGGGCGCCTGTATCTACCTCTTTGGGGCCTGTCCGTGGCTGGAAAGGACCAATTTTTTGAAGGCCAATTTCTACTAAAATGTGGTGGTTGTACCTGTAGAAAATCTTTAACAGTTTGCATAGATTTAGCTTTTTCTTCCATTTTCCTTAGTACCTCCTCAGCATTAGCACCAAATAATACATCCTTTTGTAGAGGAGCATCTAGTAATTTAGCTTTGACATGATCAGGCAAGGTTTGTTCCCTAAGCCAGGCATGTCTACATGACTGATCCTGTAACAGCAGCTCTACTTGAGGCCTCTAGAGCATCATAACCACATTGTAAGGTGCGCTTACCCACTTGTTCTGCACTATGCATCATATCCTGCAACTCCTTCAAATCTGGTTGTTCAGGTTGTGACATTTTATTTTTCAATTGTGATAACAGAAACTGTTGATATTTAAGCATATGGAACTGACAGTTTAAGGCCCTCATGGCTAGGGTAGCCGAGGTATATACCTTTTTTCCCCACCTTTCTAAGGATCTAGAATCTCTCTCGGAAGGTAATGGATTCTTAGCAGTAGAGGCCTTCATTCCCTTGGGGCCCTGAGATATGGTTTATGGTCAGCAGTATGGCTTTTGTAAAGAAATTGGTGTGAGTTAGGAACTCTGTAGTACCTATCAGGCTTGACTGGGGCTGGAGGCAAGGAATCCGGATTAAGGCAGGCCTCCGAGTAAACATCATCAAGTATGTCCAAGACAGGAGGTATCGCCAGAGGTCTGTGCTAAGGTAGCAAAAGAAATTCCCTAAGCCTTTTCTTGGAATCTGAATAATCTTGGCCTTTGCAGTGGAAGTGTTCCCTCAAGGTATGCAAGGTTTCCCCGAATGAGAAATCTTCTGGGGGGGATACAGAAGTAATGGACTCCTCTGCATCGGAATCTTCAAAAGGGGAGTAAGAATGCTCCTCCTCATCAGAATGCTCTGAAATAATGGAGCCCTGAACAGAAGAGGGTGATTCTTCCTCCACTCTGGGTCTCTTGTCTGGTGGGGGTTGGGAACCCCTGATAAGAGTAATTAAATCCTCAGCCATTTTAAGCATCTGCTTTTTAGGCATGGGGCCTGGAGATGGGCCCTGTGCAACAGGTCTCTTGGACTGCATGGCTGATTTAGACTTAGTAAAGGCCTTGATGGAAAAGGAAGGGGAAGGTCTGAAGACACCATGGGTGGAGGTAGACCTGTCCACATTATGAGGCTCAACAGTAACAGTGGCTTCGGTAGCTGTAGTCGGGGTGTGGGCCGAGGAACCTGCGGCCTCGGTTACAGAGGACACCGCCAGAGAAGCGTTGTCGGTAGTCAGGGGCTGCGTAGGCGCCTCGCTGAGAACCGGACCACGTGTAGTCGGTTTTGGCATGGTGTCGGTGGAGGACGTGGATCTCGCGTGTCGGTCCTTGCGTTTTTTGGACAAAACAGGAGTCTGAGTCTCCGACGACATTATATAGTTAAAAGCTTTCCCAAAAAAGTGCTGGGCGAACTCCGCCCGATGCTTAATAGTGCATTTATTGAAAGTAGCACAAAAACGACAGCCCGAGACGTCATGGTCTGGGCCTAAACAAGGTATACAGAGGGAATGGAAATCCTTATGCGGTATTTGCTTCCCACAAGAAATACAATTGTTAACTTTGTCTCACATCTGTCTGAGGCAAGAAAAGTTTCCCCAACGGGGTACTTAGCTTTAAAGAAGACTTTGGTTTCCAAATTCAGGAGCTGGCCGACTGGCACTTGCGAACTGCTTCTGCTTCAGGCACCGTGCGGCAAAAAAGACTGAAGAAAATGGTGTTGGCTGGTTCTTTTATACCCCTGTCGCACTGACATCAGGGAAGAATGTGACGACAACCGACGCCGGACCTAGACTTTGGAATTCGGCCGACCGAGGACCCGCCTGACGGCAGGAGAACCCATCTGTAATGACTGCAGCTGTATGCACGATGAACATCTAGTAATGACTGGCTCCAAGCTGGAAGTTGAGAAACCTCTGAGAGGCCTGTCCATTTTGATGTGGTAGCACACATCCTGAAGGTCAACTGAGCACATCCAATCACTCTCCTACAGATAGATGGGGCAGGATAGATTGAAGAGTGACCATCCAGAATTTTGTCTTTGCAACTGACAGGTTTAAGATGGATAGATCCAAAATGGATTTTAAGTCCCCCATCTTCTTTGGCACCAAAATGAATTCGGGATAAATGCCTAATCTGGTCTGGTCTGGTCTGGGGTGACGGGTTGGATGACTTGCTTTTCTAGCAGCTTTGCAATTTCCAGTGCTGTTTCCTCCCTTTACACGGGTGGAACATCTGGGCGGTGTTTAGGCGGAAGGGGTGATTGGTTGAAGGGAACTGAATAGCCTCTGAATATGATTTGCAACACCCAACGATCATCCGTGATAGACTTCCAGGCCGTTGGGTTTAGCGAGAGGCATCCCCCGACTACCTCCAGAGCTGTGCAGCCAGGCAACCCTTCAGGGTTGCTGCGCAGGTCTATCCGAGAAAGGCTCCCAAGACCCTTGATTCCTTGGACCCCCCTCTGCCTCTAGGGTGGCATCTATCAAATCCCCCTCTGCCTCTGGGGAAGGAGTCTTGAATGTCGTGAGGATAGCTCTGAGATTTCCAGAACCACATATTTTTGGCTCCTTCAGCTGATTCCTTGAAAAGGTTCGTTGAAGGGCTGAAAAGCAAATTCTGACTGCAGACAAAGTCTTCCCATCTTTCTCACTATGGACTAGAGTGTCACATACCAACTTTCCAAAAAGGGTGGAACTGTTGTACAGGGTATTGGTGAAAGACACCTTAAAGGGCTCTGATAAGGCACAAAGCCAGAGCCACGCATGGCACCTGATGGCAACACCTGTACCGGCAGCTCTAGCAGCACCCTCAGTTGCATGGAAGAGGAGATGGATAGAGGTGCTCACAATAGACGTGAGGGTGGCCATTCGACAGAAAAAAACTTTCTTGTCCTTTGCTGACATGGACCCAGGGGTAGACACAGGGATTTCTTTGACCAGATCTCGCTGTAGCCTAATGACATGTGCCAAGTAATTCAGCGCACGCACCGAAAATGTCGCTGAAGTGTACACCCAACTTTCCAGACAGCTCCATTGTCCTGGACTCTCGGGCCAGTGGATGAACTGTAAAGCTCTCCTGTGAGAGCTCCTTCTTAGTGGTCGCAATCACCATCATGGCATCAACTAGGAATCCCTTGGTCCACTGGGTCTTATCTGTAGGGGCACTTAAAATCTTATCCGACCATTTGGGAATTGGTTCCACCATGTCCAGCTCCTTCCACACCAAACATGAGGTCCACTAATGGATCTATGGAAGGGGATACCCAGGACATAGAGGGTCCTGAGCCAAATGCCTCCAGGAACACAGATTCTTCCGGGTTAGGTTTTTGGGCAGACCACCTCCCACGCTGGAGGAGGATTTCCATGATGTCTCCTTGGGGGGGGTGACCAGAGGGAATCCTCCCTTTCCTCTATATCGATGTCTTCCGTGAGAGACTCCGGCGGGGGTCTAAGTGCCTCCTTTTACACGTACGCTTGCAAGGCACTTCTTCAGTGGGGGTCTCTGGAGAGGATTCGCCAACATCTCACTATTCCCAGGTGGGAGCTCCCTGGGGCAAAGAGGTGGCAGGTTGCTCCTGAGGTAGCAGGATGGCCAGATCCGCACCTGAAACAGAGGGAGCCAGGGCGGACTCTGAAGACGAGATCGTCAAGGATCTTGATGGGATCGAGAGAACCTTTTCCACCACGTCAAAAGCAGATGGGGAATGGGGAATGCACCTCCTGAGAAGGGACTACTGTGGGATCCGCAACCCTCCGACTTGATGGGGGAGCTGCAGCTGAACCTCCAGGAGCCAAGATTCCAAGAGGAAGGCTCTGCTCCAAAAATCTCAAAGCGGATACCATCCCCTCGGATCCAGAGCAGAGGCTACAGGTCCGAGCTCGTCAGATCTGATCTACTCAAAGTTATATCCAGCATCAAGGTACAAAGTATTGTCTGCGCCGACCCCGTTGATGCTGAGTGTCCTCTGATCTGAAGGTTCCGAAACCAGAGGTTGAATCAAAGAAGGAGTCATTGGTATGAACGCGGACTGCATACCCCCTGCTGAGAAGGGGCAGGCAAGGCTCACATTTGTATCTGGCTGTAGATAAATCTCTGCATCATCCCTGTCCACCTCCTCTTCGGAAAGGCTGCAGGTGGATCTGGACAAGGATGCCACCGAACACTGGCCTAGAAGGGCAGGGAGGTGAAGCCTGAGCCGGCGACCAGGACTGAAACTCCTTCGGCTCCAGGGAAAACAGAGGGGAATGGAGCCGGAGAGACTCCATTCTCGAAGCTGATCGGACCTTGGCCAGAGGACCCACAGAGGAAGAGCGATCAGGAGACCGCTTCCTCAGCTTGACCTTGGACTTAGCTGGCTTGCCCCCATCCCCAGACCTCTTGGCGGGAGGTAAAGTCCAAGAGGCTGGGGTGGAGATGGAAGGAGGAAGTCTGCGTAGAAGGCCCGGGCCCCAGAGATAGGAGGGGGGAAGAAGCCCTTTACGGATCAATTTGTTTCACCTGTCCATTAAGGCGCGGAGATTGAACTCCGCGCAGATGGAACAGGAGATATCCAGATGGGCAGTTCCAAGGCATTCAACACACAGACTGTGATCATCGGCTCTGGACAGCTTATAACCACACTCCGTGCATTTGCAGAATCCTGGTTTGGGGGTCTCAGACATGGCAGGCAAAGCTGAAAGGCCCAAACACAATCACACACACACGTTCTACAGCAACATAGAAAGAGGGACTTTTTTTTTTAAACAGACACTAACGTCCGAGGAAGTAAGGTAGAACAGATAGAAAAGGGAACTTAAGAAAAAAGGGGTCTAAAAGTAAGAAAATACAACCACTTACCCTAACTGCAGCTTAGAGCAATGGATCACGATGCTTACATGAAAGGTGGCAAACAAGATCTGAAGGGAGGAAAGAGACAGGGGCATTATGGGTAGGGAGGAGTTCAGATCAGATGCTGGATATGCAGCCAAGTCGAATTTGTGCCAGATCTGGGCACCCACAGGTTGAAGAGCAAATGAAGACAACTTCAGATCTTTAGTCTAACCTAAAGAAAAAATTATAATCTCTACTTTTCTTCCTTTTTTTTTTTTGTTAACTAACCTAACTGGAAACAGGGTGGGGGAAAACACAGCAAAGAGTAGGAAACCTACTAAATAACCAGTTAGAACACTGGAGGGGAGATAATGCAGCTAAACTACTACTCAAACCCGGGTAAAAATAAGCTATAACCCAAAAAAGAAGGCACTTATCTGTAACTAACAGCATGAGCTCTGTGGATCACGTCCTAGCATTTCAGCAGCAAATGGGGTCTGAGGGTTAGAAGGCAGCAAGGGATCATGGGAAGGGGTGGAGCTTGAGCTCTGGATCTGACAGTTGCCGGCTCAGATCTGAGGTGGGATTCCAAGACCATTTTGTGATGAATAACAACAGAGACAGCATCAGATCTGCTGTTGTCACATTATAAGCTGCTCAGGATTTTTTCTGCAAGTGCTAGCAATCTTCCTCCCTGCAGTCTATGCTGGAAATCCTCATATACAATACAAATAATTCAGGTGTGTTACTCTTACAGCACACTACCCATAGAGTTTTGCATTCCCAGTTATCCTCCTCCCTGCAGTCTATGCTGGGAAGCTTCATGTACAGTACAAATAGTTCAGGAGTTTCATACTCGCAGCATACTACTCACAACACAGTGTGGAATTACACTAGGCTCTTATCTGCTGATCATGGCTGTCCCCGAAAAGCACAGGGCAAGTTTCCTACCATGTAAGAAAGCCAAATATCCCAAACTACACCAAATCATCTCTACTATACCAAATAAGAACTTTACTAAACACACACACACACACACACACACACACACACACACACACACACACACACACAGCACATCACATCACAGAGGATTTCAAGTCCTCCACCAAACCAAGTACTCTGTCTTACCGTTATACTATATGCAATATAATGCTAGAGAAGAAACACAAATAAAAAAAATTCTGCCTTTGATGTCAGACATCTTCAAATTATGTGACAAGTGAATTCAGCCACATTTAGCAAACTTTTTTTTTTGCCTCCATATCAGTTAGCCATGTAGACACCCCTCACCTGCTACAGCCATACCTAATCAATCCCAACTATTACTGTCTAATCATAGACAACCTACCATCAGACAGCCATGCAGGAATTTTACTTGCTTCTGGCCCCAACCCTTCCCAGTGGCTGCTAAGTAGTTTTACAAACACGAGGGCCTGTTATGCCTCGCCTTTAACTGGGCACATTCCAACATGTGTTCCACAAAGGCCATCACAGATACAACCTGGCACAGCCAAGCACAACCATATGCTACATTCCTTGCATCACCCCTCCCCCCTGGGGGTGGCAGCACTGCAGCAAGCCAACCCACCCTAAACACGCACACAAAGGACAAGTCTGCATCAGCTACTTACTTCTATCCTCTCCTGTTGGCTCTTCCAGAACAAAGGTTGCTAATTGACCCCGGAGTCATACTGCTATCCCTCTGCATACTGTGCTTCAAACATCTAGACTGTTTCACACCTGCCCAAACATACACTGCCTAACATACTGGGGCAAGCTCTTGGCTTCCACATGGAGCACTCATTTGGTAAAGGATGACAGCTAGCATATGACAACTCAAAACTCAATCCTCACACCCAAAGAGGGCGGGACACATGCTGTTAAGAGGACTCCGAACAGAACACAAAGTATTCCTCTGGAACACTACACTGAGCAGTAAAAAATCATTTTAATTAGTTACTTGTAAGTCTAGCAAAGTAGTGTCGGCTTACAATGAAGATGTGGGAAAAATGTTTATTAATTATACTGCTTGTACTTAAGCACTACACAATCAAAATAAAATGATAAAAATACAAACCCACAACACTAAAAACAAAACAGTTTACTAAAAATACCACTTCTAAAATGCAGTCTACAATCTGATTAAAGTTTAGGATCAAGTAAGTACATGTCTGGGTTTTAAATAAAGCATTACAAATGGGATATTTTAATAACATCCTAAGAAAGGCCTCAGAATCTATCAACCAAATCCAGTACGGTACCAGTTTTAAAGGAGGAGAACAAGACAGTAAAACATCACATACCATTTGTTTCTATGCACCCTGGGAACAAAGAGTAGTTCCTCCCTGGGAGATTGACACTGACAGCCTCTGAACTAAGGTCAAAATTATGAAAGGTTCAGTAAGTCAAATTCAAGACTTTAAAAAGCAGACTTTGCTGCAAAAGAAAACGAATGTAACTTCAGCACAGGAACCCTTGCTGCGTAGTCCTGAACATGTTGCAAACATTCCAGGTCAGAATCTGACAGCCCCAAACATTACAGCAATCGGAAAAGGTAGGTAACGATACACAAATAATGACCGTGAGATCATTTTCAGGGATTAGAGGTTTAATCCTGGAACTATTCCTGAAATGAAAATACGATAAATTCAGCACAGCCAACACCAGGATCTGAAGTACTGGGGTATTACCAAAATCACACCTGGATCTCAAGCCTTTGACATGAACTACATTTGGCATTTACAAGGGGGAAAAAACAGGCAAAGTCTTACCGTAGCATGCACTGCTTCGGTCTTAGATTTTTTTTTTTTTTTTTTAACTCCAATCAAGTAAGCGCCATCCAGACTAAGACCGAGTTCACACAGCTTTCAAATGTTGAGAAGTCTGACATTTGCTCCTGAGGAGAGAAGAGACAGAAAAGGATATTATCAGTGCAGCAGTAACACTACACATCCATCTCACGAAACATGAAGAGCAAAGGAGTCAAATTCAATTCTTGTGGAATCTCACCATCCACTTGGACTTTGGATAAATAAGACACTCCAGAGACAACTCACTGGTAGCACCCCAACAAGTACAAGGTAAATCCCACCAGCAGCACCTTCTACAAGTACAAGGTAAATTTAATTAATTTATTTATTTGACATTTGTTGTTAACCAGGTTGGTCCAGCTTTCAGTGGAGACCCAAGGAGAAAAGCTCCAGTGTAATAAAAATATTTATGAACGTGCATTTGAGATTAACAATGCAATAATTAACGTACATTTGCGATTAACAGTACAATTAAAAATGAATGGAAGCAAAAAGCCAAACAGTGCAGTTAACATAAAACAGAGAAATAAAGTATATATTAGTCAGGTAATACCACTGAAAAATGAGCAAAAAAGTATATAAAATGTTATTAGTCAATTAACTACTGAAATACACATACTTACATATATTGTAGTTGCATATGATCATCAGGATTTGTACAGATACATATGAAGATATTGAAATAAATATTGAGAAGGGGAGAGGGTTTAAGTAGGGTCCTGGCAGGAGCAGGACCATAAGTTAAATAGGTAGCGTTATAGCTTCTTTTTGAAATGGTGTCTGTAAAAAGAAGTTATGTCTTACCATAACGTTCCATCTGTGTTATTGATCATCTACCATTCATAACTAATGGGTTAGTTTCCAAGCCCTCGGAATCGAGTCGGCCTAATACCAAGCTTGTGTACACCAAAAACTCTCGAGCTAAGCTGCTACCCACAATGCCCTTCTCCCAGTTACCTCAGATCGAGTTTGCATGAAACATATAGAAGTAAAAGCAGAGGCCATTTCTGCGCAAAAACCCTGAAAACACCACAAGGACCCATAAGATCCACCAGGAGCCTTTGGTGGGGGATGGAGGGTGGGATGTGATGAATGGAAGAAGACAACAACACAGATGGAACGTTATGGCAAGACATAACTTCTTTATCTGATGATGTTCATCTTCTTCCCATTCATCACTGATGGGACAGAAAGCCAAGATACTTGAAAACCTGGGTGGCCCTTATGGAAAAACATTCCTGAGTACCACTCAGTCAAAAGCCGCTCTTCCCCTGGAGACCATGTCCAATTTATAATGTTTGATGAAAGTATGGGGTTTAGCCCAAATGGCTGCTGCGCAAATGTCGTCCACAGAAGCTCTCGAGTGAAAAGCAACAGAAGTTGCTATGGCTCTCGGTGAACGTGCTTTGATACGGACAGGTTTAGGTTCATTCGCTTGTGAGTATGAAAAAGTAATACAATCTCTGAGCCATTTTGATAAAGTGACTTTTGATACAGCACATCCCATTTTTGGCCCAGAGGAGGAGATGAAAAGTTGATCCGACTTGCGGATAGATTTAGTCTTATCCAAGTAAAAATGTAATTGTCTATGTACATCCAATGAGTGTAGACAGTATTCTCCTTTATTGGAATAATTTGGGGAAAACACTGGGAGCTCAATGGACTGGTTGACAGAGAAATCAGAAATCACTTTGGGGAGAAAAGATGGATTAGTATGAAGAGATACTCTGTCTTTATGAAAGATTGAATACAGACTCTTGATGGATAAGACTTGTAATTCTGATATCCGTCTAGCTGATGTGACAGCCACCAAAAATAGAGACTTCCATGACAGAAATTTAAGGTCACATTTTACAGCAAGCTCAAAAGGGAGTAAAACAGAGAGACTGTAATACCAGAGAGAAATTCCAGGTCTCTAAAGGCCTATGAGAAAGGTCCTGCATATGCGGGTGGAGATAAGTGGAATGCCTTCTAGACCGTTAAGAAAATTGGAGATAGCTGCCAAGTGTACTAACAGTAGAAGCTGATGCTCCATTCTCAAAAAACTCAGAAAGGTATTGAAGTATAACAGATACAGGAGCTGAGAAGGGGGTCTAACATCTGTTCTTTAGACCAGAGAGCGAACCTTTCCCACTTATCTTTGTAAAGTTTTCTGGTGGATGGCTTATGGAAGGCCAGAATAATATCTCAAACAGGTGAGGAAAGGGTTTCCTGCCTGGAGACTAACGGAAGTGGAAGAAACCAAGCTGTCAGCTTGAGAGTGGACAGATTTGGAAAAGCCAGCCCTTGGGGGGTAAGAGATTAGGTCTTGACGAGTGTTCAGGATCCATGAAGGTTGTAATAGGTGAGGCCGGAGGAAGGGGAACCACACTTGTCGAGGCCAGAATGAGGCAATAAGGATCACCTTGCATCTCAACCGAACTGCTTTCTCCAAAAATAGGGGTATCAATGGGGAATTGGAGGATAAGCACAGAGGAGACCCATGGGCCAAACGTGAGTCAAAGCGTCTCTCGGTGTCTCCCCTTCTGGGGGAAAAAGGGCAAAGATGCTGCTGCATTTGTTGTTTTGATGGGAAAGCAAAGAGATCGCAGCAAGGCTGGCACCAACAGCTGAAAACTTCTGCTGTCACGTTTGGATTGAGAAACCACTCGTGTGAAAGGAGAATGCATCTGCTCAGCCTGTCCGCAATCAAGTGTGAGCTCCCCGGGATATGCGTTGCTATAAGAAAGCAGTTGGAAGCTATCGCCCAGTGCCAAATTCTCATGGCCTCTCCACACAAGGGGTAGGACTTGGTCCCTCCTTGTTTGTTGATGTACCAGACTACTGACATATTGTCTGACTGAACTGCAATGGTTCCCAATGGAAGGAGTGGATGTAGTGCCTGCAACGCCAAGAGCACCGCTCTCAACTCCAGAACACTGATATGCAAGTTGGCCTCTAAGCTGGACCACTTGCCTTGGGCTGTCTTTCCCTGAAAATGGCCCAACCCCTGAAGTCGCAGATGAGCTGTCACCACTGCTAGGCATTTCGTGAACACTCTGGGGGCCGCTGAGAGACCGAATGGCAGGGTTCTGAACTGGTAATGATTGGCTCCTAGCTGGAAACGATGGAGACTCCTGGAGCATTTGTCCATTTTGATGTGGTAATACATATCCCAGAGGTCTGTCGAGCACATCCAAACATCCTCCCGTAAAAAAGGGAGAATGGATTGTATAGTGACAATGCGGAATTTGGTTTGAACCACTGACATGTTCAGAAGGCTGAGATCCAAAATGGGTCTCCAGTCCCTGGTCTTTTTTGGCAACAAAAAGAGAATCTTGAGTAAAAACCGGATCCGCATTGGTCTGAGGGGACTGGTTGGACGACTCTTTTTTTGACACAGCTTTCTTATCTCTGAAGCCACTTCTTCCCTTTGATTGGGTGGAACATCTGGAAGGTTCTTTTTAGGTTTTGGACGTGATGTTAAAGGGATGTACTAGCCTCTGGAGATTATTCTCTGCACCCAGCAATCTTTTGTAAGATCTGAGTGCCAGGCAATTTGGTGCAGAGAAAAATGAGCCCAGACTGCTTCCATTGGAAAGCAATCAGGCAACGCTTCAGGACCGTTGATATGACCGCCCGGAGAAAGAATCCCCGGAGTCTTGATTTCAGGGACCCCCTCTGCCCCTAAAAGAGTGTCTTCCATCACTGGAACCCCCTCTGCCTCTAGGGGAATCCTCACCACGTGCATTGTGGAAAGGACCTTGAGATTTTTTGTGCCATATTTTCCCACTCCTCTGGTTCCTGGAAAAAGAACATTGAGGCTTGGAAAAATGTAGGCCAATGACAGACAAGGTCATTCCATCCTGTTCGCACCTGGCCAGTGTGTCCTTTACTTTAGAAACAAACAAGAAGGATGGTTCCAATAGAGGTGTTCAAAAAGGAGGACTTGGAGTCCACGAGGTCACAGATGCGCATCCAGGCAAGACGCCTCATGACTATGCCTGAACCCACAGCTCTAGCCGACCCCTCGGTTGCGTGGGGGAGCAACCTCATGGACGAGCTGGAGATGGACTCAAGGGTGGTAAGTTGAGAGGCAACCTTGTCTTGTGCCCCATCAGAAACTTGACCAGCGAGGGCTCCAGAAAGTTTGGAGATCAGATCCCTTTGGAGCCTTGTGAAATGTGCCAAGTAGTTCAGAGACCTGACTGCAAAGGTCGCTGAAGCAAAAACTCGCTTCCCTATTCTGTCCACAGCCCGGGACTCTCTGTTGGGCGGGTGGACAGTAGGACTTTCCTCCGCAAGGTCCTTTTTAGTGGCCGCCGCCACCACCATAGCGTCTACTGGCAAGCTTCTCGACCAGTGGGGATACTCCTCTGGTGGGGAAAGAATCTTGTCTGGTCTCCGGGGAATAGAATCAATAGAATCAGGGTTCTTACACGCAGGTGGGGTCACCCAAGTAGAACGCCGAGAGCGGAAAGCCTGCAGGAAGATGGACTCAGAGGACGGGTTAGAGGGCTTCCAGCCACCCCTCTGTTTCAATATTTCCAGGATGTCTCCAAAAGAGATATCGTCAGGGGGTGACCATGGGGACCCTACCCCATCATCGTAGTCCGTATCCTCTGTGAGAGACTCCTCCGGAGAGTCAAGGTGTTTACTCTTACACGCCTTCGTCTGACAGGGTTCTTCAGTGGGAATGTCTGAAGAAGACTCGGAAGGCAGAATACTCTGAACTGGGGTTTCTGAGGCTTGTGTTCTCAGTGTCCTGGGGAGGTGACCTGTGGTACCTGTAGCTCAGAGGGAGCAGGGGGGAAGATCCGACGTAGGAGGAGCACTTTCAGAAGAAAGCACTCTCTCCATCACCCGAAAAGCAGGCCTGCCTGAAGAGGAATGGGAGCCTGGAACAGAGTAGGACAATCTCAGAACCAGGGTAACACCCCGTTCCATCAGACCCACTCCCGGGGATGGAGCCTCAAGCAAGATCGGGGCAAGCGTTGCCCCCCGGATAAGAGGACACAACTGATAAAAAATTTGGAACCATGCTCAAAACTGAGGGTTCCAACCCACCCCAACCATGAGATTGAGGAAGGGACGGTTCCTATGAAACCGAAACCCAATGGGGAGGCCTCGAAGCCTCAGTGGGGATCACTGTCGGCGCCGAGAAATGGGCTCCCACCAAGGATGTCGGAGCTATGGACTTTGGAACCGATGGATCCGAGGGAGGAGTACAAGTGGGAGTCCTGGGAGCAGTAGACCCAAACCCCAAAGTCGGATGAGTCTTAGGAATGTTTGTTATCCCTCTGGCTGTCAACAGCTGGTCCAGCAAGTGCACCACATCGAATTCAGAAACTCCTGATGGACCTTACAGACACTCCTGAAGGGGAGTCAGGCTGGTCCAGAAAAGGGCTATATGTCTGGCCTAAGAATGGGTCCAATGAGGGGGAGTACTGAGTCCGTGGTGTTTGAGTTGTCGGCACCGAAGACTCTGAAACAAGCAATAGAGGAATTAACAGCGTCAGGAGGAGGCACTCGGTGTCGAGGTTATAATCTGTTCCAAAGGGGTTGCCAGAACCGCCTTCGGTGCGGTAAAAGGTGATGAAGTCAGTGCCGAGACTATCAAAGACAGCAAGATCGGAGCTGTAGTCGTTACTGTAGTTATGACTGGTGCCGTAGAGGTTGGTGCCGAAGGAGGCATTGGCGAAGTTTTCATAATGTCTACAGAAGCAACTGGAGCTGAGCTCAGAACAGAAGCAGCAGAAGTCGAGGAATCAATCTTGTGTTCGGTAGAAGATTTGTGGGCCTTGTGTTCGGTAGAAGATTTGTGGGCCTTGTGTTCGGTAGAAGATTTGTGGGCCTTGTGTTCGGTAGAAGATTTGTGGGCCTTGTGTTCGGTAGAAGATTTGTGGGCCTTGTGTTTGTGGGACTTGCCCCTATCACCAGCAGGTGAATAAGGATGGGAATGTGGACGTTTTTTTGTCCTTCACTGGAGGGGTTGAGACCTCCGACACAGAAAGGGCCTCTGAGAAAGGTGAGGTTAACAGGCCTTTCAAGATCAGTTTATTTTTTCTCTCGTTCAGCATCTGGCAAGGAGGATTCACAGAGAGGTGAGAAACCCCCAGACAATAGACACAAACATGTAAGTCACTGTTGGGGTGTTTGCCACTGAGGGAAGTGCAATGTTTGAACCCCGAAAATCCCTTTTTTTTTCAGACCTATCCAAACACACAAAAATAAACAAATTACTGCTAGAAAGTGTAGGAAAAGAAGCAGAAAGGGAAGATACCAACGATGGCATCAAATGATACCACAAGGGTAGGAGAGGGTGTTACCAACAATGGTATAAGAAATACCCAATGGGTAGAGCTAGATAGAGAAATAGGGTAGAAAAATGAGGTAGATTAGAAAAATTGTTCAAAATACACAAAAATTTGTAAAAATATGACACTTAGCTGGAGAGCTCAGTGAAACGCTGCTAAATGGCTGCGTGGCAAATGAGATCTGAGGTAACTGGGAGAAGGGCATTGTGGGTAGCAGCTTATCTCGAGAGTTTTTGGTATATGTGAACTTGGTATTAGGTCATCTCGGTACCGAGAGTTCGGAACCAAACCCATCAGTGATGAAGACTGTTTCTTATATTAGGAGGGGAGCATGTTCCAGGCCTGGGACACTGAGTATTTATACAAAAGTTTGCCAATGTTTTTATTTGCTTTGTAAATATCTAGGAGATGTTTGTTGGAGCTATGGAGTGAACGATTTGGGGTGCAGTAGGATACTAGGGAGGAGGGGAGGCAGGCACAGTAGGTTTGTAGAGTACGGAGTGTGTGATTTAAAGATGTGACAGTAGAAGTTGTTGGGGGAATTCTAGCCACTGAAGATTCATTAAAACAAGGCAGTGGTGTGAGTTACAAGGTTGGTTTGTGGTGAATCTAGCAATTTTGTTATAGATTTGTTCAAGCTTGGAGATTAATGAGGATTATAAGTTTGTAAGGATTGGAGTGGCATAGAGTAAGCAAGGTAGGAGCAATGCCTGAGCCAGAGAAAGTTCAGTATGTGATATAAGGAATTTTTTTGTTCCTATTAAGTAGTCCCAGTTTTTGATGTTTTCTGACCCACTGTTTGATATGAAGGTCAAATTTTAATTGATCATCAAATATGGTATCAAGTAGCTTAGTATAAGGTTCTGCTTTGATAATGGTGTTGCTAAATGATGAGATGGTAAACGTGGATTTGTGATGGGAGAGTGATTTAGCTAGGAAGAGAAGGAGCTTTTTTGGATTTAAGATGAGATGGTTTTCTGTAAGCCATCTTTCAATGGAAAATAATGGGTTTTGAGTTAATGTGTGAAGATGAGAGATGCTGTAGAGTCATCCGCATACTGTACAAGACAGGAGTGGCTGTTGTTAAAGATACTGAATAGCAGGGAACCTAGAACAGAGCCCTAGGAGACTCCTGTTTGGATATGTAGGAAGGGGGAGAAGGAAGAGTGCCATCAGACAGATTGTAGCCTGTTGGTAAGGTAGCTGGAGAACCAGCAAAGAGCAGAAGTTGAGAGGATGAGATCAGATGTTTCGGAGCTTAGAGTGAGATACCGCATCAAAGGCTTCTCAGAGGTTTAGGAATAGACAGGACACTAGTTGGTTGTTGTCTCTAGGCTCCACTACAGTATGAGTAAAAGACAGAAGGGCAGTAGCAGTTCTGTGGTTTGGCCAAAATCCACGTTGGGTAACTGTCAAAAGGTTTTCATGAATTAGTAGTTTGAGAAGCAGAGTGTGTATGCATTTTTCGAGAATTTTTGAAAGTAGGGAAAGAGTGGCTATGGGTCTGAAATTGGAAGGGTCAGTGGAGATTCCTCCTTTATGTAGAGAAATTGTACAGAATGATTTCCAGATGTCGGCGACTGTGGCTTCTTGGACTGATTTATTAGTATAGAAATAGGGTAGGCTATAGAGTCAGCGGCGAGCTTGAGAAAGAGGAGAGGTAGGTTAGCAGTAGAGGGAGAACATGGTTTTATTTTATGTAAGAGTGATCTGACGTATGTAGGCAGCAGGGACTGGTTTTGATGAAAAGGGGGTTCTATCGGTAAGCATGGGAAAAGGAGGAGGACGATTAGTGTTGTGGTCTGTGTGAGTTACTTTGTTGATAGTGTCAATAAAGTAATGCTTAGAAGGGTGGCAGTGTCTTGCGGCATGTTATTTGGGTAGGGGTTAGGGGTTGTAGGCTTTCCTGGGTGAAGAATGTTATTGAGGATGCTCCAGAACATTTTGGGATTAGAGCAGTGGCTGGTTTGGGCCTTACTGTAGAATGTTTTATTGCCTTTGTTGATTTGTTTTTTGGTGAGGTTTCTGAGTTCTTTGTAGTTTTGGAGGTGTGGAGGTGTGAAGGAGATTTGTTTTTTAGCAAATCATAACCACAAAACAGGATGACGGCCAGTCTTCCAGAACACTGACAGAACTTATTAAAATAACAAACACATAAATTTCAAAGTCTCTAGCTCCTCGGCTGTTAAGCCTTTACACGGTATACCTTTCTTTTACCATACCTCCCTTAAATACACAGATTTTATTTATTTACTTACATTTGTTTATTTACATTTGTTGACCAGGAGTGTCCGACTGGACGTAGGCCTATTTTCAGAGGAGGCCCGAGGAGAAAAGCTCCACAGTTAAAATATACAGACAGTAGTTGCATTGGATTTACATAGCAATTAACAATTTGATTAACATAGCAATTAACAATTACAAACATAGGTACAGATGAAGAACATACTACATCAGTAGACAAAGTACAGTTGTGTACACTTACCATAAATGTAGATGTTAGAGTGTATTCACTGCTGCACTCATTACATTTGGGTAATCTGCTGGCAGGTTGCCCTCATTCAGCCTGATTAACAAAGTCTTGGGTCTTGCGTCGTTTGCTGTTCCTTCTTCCATCAGGTTGTCAGGGGTATAAAACATGCAGCCGACGCCATTACATCAGTTTTTCTTGCCCCAGATGTCAGATGCCCCACAAATGGGGAGGAAAAAAAAAAAAAAATATATATATATATATATATATATATATATATATATATATATATATATATATATAAAGAAACCTCCAAACAAAAGCAAATACACCAAAAAGGCTTTTAAGCATAATAAAAGAAAGAAGAAGTATAGTAAAAGAAAAACAGGGGGCTGGAAGGAGGGTAACCAGGACTGCAACAGTGAAAACACTCGAACATCTACATTTATGGTAAGTGTACACAACTGTACTATGTGCATCGCGTTTCACTGTTGCAGTCATTACATTTGGGTAGATTTCCAAAGCTAAGGTTAGAAGGATGGATTTATACAGCATTAGGACCAGCTATAAGGCCCTGCAAAACAGCAGTGGCAAAGCCAGCTCTGGATTCAGAGAAAATTGGTAAGTGATAATGCTTGGTGAAAGTATAAACTGAACTGCAGGTAGCAACTTCTAGACTATCCCTGGTGGGAACACCTCTGAGAAAGGCTGCTGAAGTAGATGCAGCCCTGGTGGAATGAGATCTGATTCCCTGGGGGATAGGTTTTCCACGGTGCTTATAACAGAAATTAATACAATGGCTTATCCATTTAGAAATGGTTTGCTTTTAAACAGCCTTCCCCTCTGCCCCTGCAGCAAATGCTACCTGCAGTTGTTCAGATTTTCTTCGAGATTTAGTCCTATCCAAGTAGAAACTAAGTTGTCTGTGCACATCCAATGAATGCAGATTCCGCTCTCCCTTGTTCTGTGGATTGGGAAAGAAAGTTGGCAAATGAATAGACTGATTAAGAGCCACACTAGATACCACCTTGGGCATGAACGATGGAATGGTCCTGAGTGACACTCTGTCTGTATGAAAGATGATGAAAGGCTCCACTCCCATAAGGGCCTGTAATTCAGATATCCTTCTAGCTGAAGAGATTGCTAAAAGGAAGGCTGTTTTCCAGGAAAGACATTTTAAGTCTGCAGTTGCAGCTGGCTCGAAAGGAGGTAGAGTGAGTTTCTCCAATTCAAAGTTAAGATCCCAGGCAGGGGTTGGAGCTCTCCTGGGTGGTCTCAAGTTTCTGGCCCCTCTGAGATATTGCTTTAGAAGAGAATGAGAGAAAAGGGGGGGTCTGTGTTGTAATGAGCTGAAATGGCTGAAGCATGGATTTTTATGGAAGAAAAAGACAGGCCCTTATGAAGCATATCAGTTAAGTATTGCAAAATCTGAGGTAAATTGGGCACTGCTGTGCTCATCCCTTGAGACCGATTCCAGGCACAGAATCTTTTCCATTTGACAGCATAAGACTTTCTAATACTAAGTCTTCTAGCCTCCAAAATGGCATCCATCACAGGTTTGCTGAGGGATGCTAAGGGTGAATTTAAGTGATTAGCCAAGGGTGCAGAATTTGGTTCTCCTGCTGAGACAGTAAGGAAGGTGTCTGAGGCAGGTGCCATGGAGAAATGTGTGACGCACTGCGCAGGAGTGGGTACCAGTGTTGGCGAGGCCAGTCTGCAGCAATCAAAATCATTTTTTGTTTGTCCTGTTTGACTTTTAGTAGAACTTTGGAGAGCAAAGGCAGATGGGGACAGGCATAGACCGATAGGTTTTTCTAGCTGAAGGACAGAGCATCCACTTTCCAGGCTTTTTTATGATGAGTTCTTGTACAAAATTTGTCCAACTGGTAGTTCTGGGGTGAGGCAAAAAGATCTATGTCTGGGCTCCCCCATTTGTGTGACAACATGTTGAAAATCCATGGTTCCAGTTCCATTCGTGAGGGTCCATGAGATTTCTACTTAGTTCGTCTGCCAGAACATTCTGCTTTCCTGGCAGGAATTGAGCTTGTAGTTGTACCTAGTAGCTCAAGGCCATGTTCCACAATGCCATGGCTAGTCTGCAGAGGGGGTAGGAATGTGTACCCCCCTGCTTGTTTATGTACCACATAACCGTGGTGTTGTCCGTCTTTATCAGTAATTGTCCTGAATGAAGGTAGTCCTTGAAGGCTGTCAGTGCATTCTGTACAGCTAGCATTTCTTTTTGATTGATATGAAGGTGCATTTGATTTGGGCTTCATTTGCCCTGAATCCACTTCCCTGCCAGATGAGCCCCCATGCATAGTCTGATGCATCTGTAGTTAGGGTTTGGGCGGCAGGGGGTGGTGTGAATGGCAGTCCCTTGTTTTGGTGGCAGACCTCTGCCCACCATAGGAACTCTAGGCACAGGCAAGGTATGATAGGAATCATTGTTTCCAGGCTGTGACAATGTTGACTCCATAAACTTTTTAAGTACCACTGAAGTTTCCTCATATGCAGTCTTGCATATGGAATTAGAAGAATGCATGAGGCCATGAACCCCAAGGCTTGCAGTATTTGCCTTGCAGATAGCAGGGTTTTTGTGGTCGCCTCTTTGAAGTAAATCACCAAATGAATTTGCTTTTCTGGCATAAGGAAAGCCATCTGGGCAGTTGTATTCAAGCTTGCACCCAGGAATGTAATTTTTTGAGAGGGTACCAGTTGAGATTTCTTTTTGTTTATGGTGTACCCTAGACAGGTTAGAAGTATTTTTACAACCGCCAGATGTTTTAGAAGAATGGCCTGGTTTTCTGCCTGAATTAGACAATCGTCCAGGTATGGATATATCTGAATATTCCTTTGCCTGCAAAATGCAATTACTGGAGCCAGGCACTTTGTGAATACCCTGGGCACAGTAGACAAGCCAAAGGGCAGTGCAGAAAACGGATAATGCATGCAGCCTGCTTTGAAGCGTAGGAATCTTCTGCAAGATTCTCTGATTGGGATATGCAGGTGAGCCTCTTAAGTCGAGAGTTGCCAACCGGGCATCCTTGCCTAGCATAGGAAGTAAGTGGTGAAGAGTCAGCATCTTGAATTTTGGAATGTCCAGAAAGGTGTTTAGAGTAGACAGGCCCAGAATTGGACACCATGATTTGTCTTTTCTGGGTACCAGGAAAAGTCTGGAGTAGAAACCTTGTCCCTTTTCCTCTTCTGGTACTAGGTGAATAGCCCCCATGTTTAGGAGGGAAAGTACTTGTTTCTGAGCCTCTGCCCACTGATTTCGGGGCAGGTCTGGCCACCCGCTTGGAGTTGGCACCGTGTGGAAATGAAATCTGTATCCCTGGGACACTATTTAAAACCCATTTGTCCTGGGTTATAAGTTGCCAGTTGCTAGAATGAAGAGCCAGTTTTCCCCCAAAGGGGCGGCTAAGAGGTAAGTGCTTGGTAATTTCAAAGGGAAGTCATTGAGACTGTTTACCATAGGGTGGTGCCTTGTTGTTTCCAGATTTGGAAGTGGAAGCACCCCATTGCTTAGTTGTGAAAGTCCATTGGGACTGAAACCTGGTGGTTTTGGAATGTCTAGGTTTGGCCGTAATGGCTCTAGAAGGAGCTGGAAAGGACCAGCTCTTAGTAGGCCAATGTCTACTAAATCTAGGAGGTTGCACTTGTAAGAAATCTTTCACAGTTTGCACAGATTTAGCTTTATTTTCCATCTTTTTTAGAACTTCTTCAGCCTTATTGCCAAATAAGTGGTCCTGCTGTAAAGGAGCATCCAAAAGTTTTGCTTTAACATGATCAGGCAGAGAGTGCTCCTTAAGCCAAGCATGCCTTCTAAGCACAGACCCAGTAACAGCAGCCCTACACGAGGCCTCTAAGGAATCAAAACCACAATGCAAAGTATGTTTGCCAACTTGTTCAGCTGAATGCAATAAATCCTGCAAATCTGTATTCTCCAAACAGTCAGAAATCAACATCATTTTCTGTTTGAGCAGTCCCATGATATGCTGTTGATATTTTAGCATATGGAATTAACAGTTTAAAGCCCTGATTGCTAAGGTTGCAGAAGTATAAACCTTTTTACCCCATCTATCCAGTGCCCTGGAGTCTCTACCAGAAGGGGGGTAGGATTTTTAGCAGTAGAAGCCTTAATGCCCTTGGGCCCCTAAGAAATGGTTTCAGAGTGCGCAACAGGATTTTTGAAAAGGAATTTGAGGGACTCAGGAACCCTGTAGTACCTGCCTGGGTTGGCTAGGGGCTGGAGGCAAGGAATCAGGGGCCATACTGGATTCCGAAAACACATCAACAATATCTAGTACAGGAGGTATAGCCAAAGGCCTATGCTGAGGAAGGAGGAGGAAATCCCTAATCCTCTTTTTGGATTCAGAGAAATCCTGACTTTCTCAGTGGAAATGCTCCCTTAAGGTATGTAATGTTTCCCCAAAAGAGAAATCCTCAGGTGGGAAGCAGAGGTAATGGAATCCTCTGCATCAGAGTCCTCATAAGTAGGTATGGACAACTCCAGATCATTAGAACAGTCAGAAGAAACAGAGTCCTGTTCAGAAGATTCATAGTCAAATTCAATCCTAGGCCTCTTGGAAGGGGGAGGGGGGTTGACTACCCCTGATAACAGTAATTAAATCTTCAGCCATTTTGATCATTTGTTTTTTAGGCACAGGGGCCTGAACATGTGGCCTGGGCATCGTTTTTTAGACAGAGATCGAGATTTAGGCCTGAAGTTGGAGTCTGTTAATATGCAAGTCTGTAGGCCTGAATACACCCTCAGAAGCTGGTACCTGCTCAGCGGCTCCGACCCATCCAAGGTAGAGACATCCACAGGTTCCATATGTGACACATCTCACGGCATACCAGCCTCCGAATGGGTCTCAGCAGAGGCCTGCGAATTAGAAGTAGCGGGTATCAGGGGCTGCGAAAGCGGCCGAGTGCCGGCGAACTGGCTTAGGAGAAGCGTTGGCAGTTTTGGACCTCAACGGCCTGTCTCTTTTTCTTTGCGTTTTTTCAGCATTCCGGTAGTCGGATGGCTGACTGACATCATTTCTGGATAATTAAACTGAGAACCGAAATATTTTGAAGCAAAAATGTACCGATGATGGATAGTGCGATGGTTAAATAAAGCACAAAACTGCTAGCATGGTACGTCGTGGTCAGGGCCAAGGCAAGGAATACAGTACAAATGAAAATCCTTATGAGGTATTTGCTTCCCACAAGTTATACAATTATTAACTTTTACTGACATCGGTAAGGAGCAAGAAAAAGTTTCCCCAATGGGGTACTTAGCTTTAAGTTGAAGACTTTGGTTCTGAAACTCGAAAACAAAAATTTCAGGAGTCGGCCGACCGGAACTTGCAAACTGCTTCTGCTTCGGGCACCGCGCAGCAAGAAAGACAGATGTAATGGCGTCGGCTGCATGTTTTATACCCCTGACGACCTGACGTCATGGAAAAAGGGACAGCAACCGACACAGGACCCAAGACTTTGTTAATCAGGCCGACTGAGGGCGACCTGCCAGCAGATTACCCAAATGTAATGACTGCAACAGTGAAACACGATGAACATCTAGAATCTTTATCTGCGAAGTACATAACAGACATTAACAACTGTTACAATAAGAAGTTCCTGCTGTATAATAAGTAATAGGCTTATGAGCATCTCAGCTTGCTATAATCAAAGTAGCTAGTGGGGTGGAAAGAAAGGTAGTGGGTGGATGGGGTGGATGACATTAGAGTGAGAGTTGCAAGGGCATAGCCAGCATGTTTTTAGGTGCGCTTTTAGTAAAGTTTTGAAGTGGGTGCATGATGGTATGGCGGTAACTGTGGGTGGGAGGGAGTTCCATAATTTGGCTATGGTGCAAGAGAATAGTGCTTCACCAGCAGAGTTATTGGCTTTAGTGATCTGCAAGTGATTTTTGTTGCTGGATCTTAGTGGTCTGGTGGTGCGGGTTGGAGTAGATTCTGGAGGGATGGGACATTTAGTGGATGGTTTGTGGGCGAGTGCGAGTTGATACCATTGAAGGAAGTGAGGGAGTTCAAGCCAGCCCAGTTCAGCAAGTGAGAGACAGTGGTGACTATGGTAGGATGCTACTGTGGCGAATTTGGCGATTTTGTTATAGCAGGTCTCTAGCTTGTTTAGATCGCATTGCCTTAGGTTGGTATATATTGGAGAGGCATAAAGTATGGTGGAGATAAGGTGGGAATTTGCTACTGAAATCTTTGCTGCTCTGGTGAGAAGTTGCTCATTTCTGTATAACGCTCCTAGTTTTTTGTGGACTTTATGGTCATGGATATGAGAATGTCAAATTTTAGTTTATTATCTACTTCCACTGCTAGCAATTTGGTGTGTTCTGTTGGGTGTATAGTGGTGTTGTCTTTTGCTGAGATGTTAAAGTGAGAGTTGTTTTAAGTATGTTTGGTGGGTTGGAAGATGAGTAGTTTAGTTTTGTTTGAGTTGAGTATTAATTGGGCATCGGATAACCAAGTTTCAACACAGGAAAAGGCTTCCTGTGTGACTTTTTGCAGTTTGGGTACGGACTGGGCTGAGCAGATGATGGTTGAGTCATCTGCGTATTGTATGAATGTGCCATGTTTGGTGACAGAGGCAGATTATTGGTGAAAATAGAGAAGAGTAGGGGTCCAAGGATGGATCCTTGGGGAATCCCTATAGAGACAGGCAGTTGGGGAGATGAGTCATTCTGCCATACAACGGATTGTTGGCAGTCAGACAGGTAACTCTGAAACCAGTTGGTGACTGATTGAGAGAAGGATAGGTTATTGAGGACAGAGATGAGTGGTTTATGTGGGACCATGTCAAATGTTTTAGATAGGTCTAGGAAAGTAGCAGAGGAGAGAGAGCCATTGTTTTGATGCTGAAGGATAGTAAGGCAGTGGTGGTGCTATGGCTTGGCCGGAAACCATGCTGAGTATTGGAAAGGAGGTTGTTAGTAAGGAGGTAGTTGGAGACCTGAGAGTGAATGCATCTCTCTAGTATTTGGGAGAGTGGACAGAGAATAGCTATGGGGCGGCAATTGGTTAGTTCTGTGGAGGGGCCACCTTTGTGGAGGGGAATTATACGTGATACTTTCCATAATGTGGGAACGTAACTTTCTGACAGAGATCGGTTAATCAAGGTGGATACTGGGTAGGCCAGAGCATCAGCTGCGATTTGTAGGTATGCACTTGGGAGATTGTCTGCTGCTAATTTGGTGGGCTTAAGTTTAGTTAAGAGTTTTTTTATGTTGGAGGTAGGTACAGGAGAAAAAGAGAAGGCAGTGGGGAGATTACTAGTTGAAGGTGTGGGTTGGAGGGGAGTGGGGGTTGTGTTGTTTAGTTAGTGATAGCATGGCTTGTGTGAAGTGCGTGTTGAATGAGGTAGCAATATTTTCGGAGGAGTGAGGGATGTTAGGAGGAGGGGTACTGACTTTACCTGGGTGGAGGATGGAGTTTATGGTGGACCAGAATTGTTTGGGGTTATGTTGGTAGGAGTCTAGGGCATACTGGTAGCACTGGAAATTGCCCTGGTTTATTAGCTTTTTGACTCTATTGCATACTTCTAGGAATTTCTGTCTAGTTGACAGGGTTTTGGTTTTGCATCAGTGCTCCCAGGCTTTATCCCTGTTTTTCATTTCTGACTTAGTGGTTTTCTATAGCCATGGGGAGGGTTGTGTTTTGGTTCTGGAAAGTCTTATGGGGGCGTGGTAATTAAGGATGCTCAGGAAGGTAGTATTAAAAAATTCAACTACGTCATCAAGACTGAGGTACTTTAGAGAAAGCCAGTTACATTCTTTGAGAGATGAGATGAATGTGAGTGGGTTAAAGTTTAGTTTTTTACGTATTTGACGATAGATGACAGGTTTAGCTTGGTACAGGTATTTTTTGAGTAGGAATGTTGGGGAGTGATCACTGAGGCTATCTGATAAGCAGCCTGTTCTATATGACTGGGGGCTCTTACTGACTAGTATCCAATCCAGGGTAGTGTGCTTGTTGGAGTTTTTATTTATCCTGGTTGGTGACTGGACTAGTTGGGTGAAGCCATGAAGGTTTACATGATGGGTTGGATGGTTGCCAGAACAGGATTGCCAGTCAATATTGAAATCACCTAAAATTATAGTTTCTTGGGGGAGATGGTGGGTAGACCAGCTGAGGAGGTTTTCTAGTGGATGGATGTTTTGGCCAGGTGAGAAGTAGCATCCAATTATGTTAATGGTTTTATTCTGGTTTATTTTGAGGTTGGTATATATTATTTCTTCATTGCCCAATTGTGGAACTGATAATTTTAAGATCTAGATGTTTAGATGCTGTTTAAATATTATAGCTACACCGCCTCCTTCCTTGTTTAGTCGGTCTGCTCTTAGTATGCCGTAACCGGTAGGGAGGATTTGCTCACTGGTAATGTGAGGTTTTAGCCAGGTTTCTGTCGGGATGACTATATCTGGGGAGTACAAGTCTATGGTGGCATAGAGTTCATGGACTTTGTTGGATATACTTCTAATATTTAGGCTTAGTAGAAGGAAGTCACTTGGCTTTCTATTGGCTGTGATTTGGGAGAAGTTGTGGTTTCTAGTCTGATTATGAGAATTGGGGTTGGAGATGGTAGGGCCAGGGTTGGGGTGGATGTCTCCACTTAGGGCTAGTTTTGATATGCATGAGGTTATTAGTTTTCTCAGTTTTTGAATGTGTTTGTTTATTAGGGAAACTTGATTGTGCTCTGTGGGTAATAGGTATGGTGGGAGGGTTCCTGTGTTAAGTTGTAGGGATGCTTTATGTTTGAGTAATATAGTTGGTAGAATATGTGGGGGTGCATAGGGATGGTTCTTGAGCTGGTGGGAGGGGAGCTGAGTGAGGGCGAGACATGAGTGGTGGTGTGAGTAGTACAGTGGTAGTGGCTGAGTGGGGGAATGATGGAGCTTTGGTAGGATGTAAGATATGCAAGGAGAGTGCATGCAGTGAGCATAGGTATGGTATACTTATACATGTTAGGTGAGGAGGAGTGATAGTAGTGGGAAGATGGAGGAGACTGTGTTGGATTTAGTGCCGTGGTTGGCTGCTGGAAAGATGGGAGGGGTTTGTGTGTGTAATAAAGGTAGGACCACTAGGGGCGGGAGGTATTAGGGGGCAGGGTGGGGAGCGAAGAGGGTAGAGACCCTGTTAGTTGCTCTTATGAGGGGCTGGAAACAATCAGGTAACAGCATAAACTGATAAAAGAACATATGATAGTGAATGTGAGACTCAGGTAGGTACCCTGTATTTCCACAAACTATCAGTTAGTTGTGCCCCAGTTCAGGCAGTTTTAATAAGTGTTATGGCAGAGCTGAGCATAACGTGCTCAAAGGGTGGTTGTAGTTTTAAAAATGGTGCCTGCCACAGGTAATATTTATTAACTTTGGGATTGGCTTAAGGTAATAAGCAGGGAAGGGGGAGAATAAGGGTGTGAGGAGGCAGTTCTTTGTGCTGCTGCTAGTGAGCCAAAGCAAAGACAAGTTTGTGTTTAAGAAACAATCAGAATTGACCAAGGACTGCTCTGAAGCTGTAAGTAGTTTCTTAACCATTTCTCAGGTGGAAAAACAGGATAACTTTGTATCAGTAGGCTACTGTGGTCTCAGTTTAAATTAACAAACACACAGTATTTGATCAGTTATGGATACTATTTGCTAACAGAAGGCAATAAGAGAAAACGGAAGATGAGTGTGTGTGTGTGTTGGGGGGGTGCTTACAAGCCAAAGCAGAGTGCTCTCCAGGGGATAATGAATATTGGCTCAAACAAGCAGACACATACTCAAAGTTAACTTTAGCTGTTTCAGACAGTTCAGACCTGGACTGCACTGCACTTTTCTTATAAAAATGATAAAGGTGGTACCGCAGTTGAATACTTAGAGTGTCCAGATCCATAAAACAATTAACCACTTAAATAATTAAAACAAATAAAACTTAATTACAAAATTATTTTGATTGGGACTTGGTTTTTAGCCAGGTTTTCCAACCTCTCTGCAAAACACAATCCTGGCAGGCAGAGCTCCAATAAAGGCTGTCATAGGTTCATAGGTAAGTACTAGACTATCAGCCCAAGGGCCTACGTAAGCCTAGCCAAAAAGGTTCCCTGGCTTATGCCACCCAAGAAAGTTATTTTCCTGTGCCACTGTCAAGCAGAGACACAGAAGTGATCCCCGGGGTGTATTTCCTATATCCCATCCACTCATCAAGATTTTTCTTGAAGAGTGCTAATGAAGAACTTTGCCTGACATAGATGGGTAGCCTGTTCCAGAGTATGGGAAGTCACTGGGATAGGAATCTATCCCTCCAGCATGTCCTGTTTATTGTGGTGACAAGGTTTAGGTCCCTAGAGAGTGTAGCTCGGAGGGATTGGGATTTCTTTATGTGTAGCATGTCCAACAGCTCTGAGTTTGACACAGCTTTATATGTTAGGCAGAGATCACCTCGGAGTGGGCGAAATGCTACGGAGTAAAGTTGGAGTTTTTTGAGGCGGTCGGTGTAGGGCATTTGTTTGAGGCCAGTAATCCTCTTTGGGAGGTACTTCTGTGAACTTTCCAGCTGCTGCAGATGTCTTGTGAGGTACATTCCAAAAGGGGCATTGTACTCTATAATGGGTCTAATGAGTGTGGAGTAGAGGGGAACAATGACCTCTTTTTCCTGGATGAGAACCCTTTTATGATGAGGTGTGCCACGTAGAAGGACTTCCTGGCTACTGTGGCAATGCAACTTCAAAGGAGAGACTATTGTTCACCTGGGTCCCAAGGTCTCATCACGCATTCGGTGTTAAGTAGATTGCTGCCTATGTGGTAGTTCATGGGTACAGAGTTTTTTCCAAAGGGGATGACAATGCACTTTTTGGCATTGAGCTTGAGGCCATGGCACTGACACCAGGCATCTGTCTCAGTGAGGCCCTTCAGGAGGATGTTCACATCATTTGGGGACTTGACTATGGCTCCTAGTTTGCAGCCATCTGCAAACTTCGTTAGCCAGAGGCCTTCTGTGTTAGCCTGTCCTTCAGAGAAGTAGATACCAAACAGGAGAGGTCCCATGACGGAACCCTGTGGTACTCCACTTGTCACTGCTTTGAGGTCAGATTTGGAGTCTGCAACTTTTACAGTGTGGGTTCTGTCAGTGAGCCAGTTGGCAACCCATCTTGTGACGTAAGGATTTAAACCTAGTTTAGTGAGTTTAGCTACAATTCCAGAATGGGGGATGGTGCCGAAAGCCTTGGCAAGGTCAAGATAGGCTGTGTGAACCACGTTACCCTCATCTGCAGCTTTGGTGACTACCTCAAAGAAGTCGATCGGGTTCAGGAGGCCTTTCACAAACCCGAACTGGGTGGTATCCAGAGTTTGGAGGTTACCAATGTCTTTGTTTAGAAGTTCCATGATGATATTTTCCATGGCCCTGCAGACCAGGCTCATCAGGCTAATAGGTCGATAGTTCCTGGGATCAGTGGTGGCTCCCCCTTTGTGGAGTGGGATAACTGTTGCTGTGTGCCATTTAGTGGTTACAAAGCCTGATGCGAGGCTATTACTGAACATGGTGCTTAAGTGGGGAGCCAGTTCGTTCTGAAGTTTGTGTAAAACGCAGCCTGGGATGTTGTCCGGTCCCCATGGATGCTGTGTTTTTGGTTTTAGAGAGTGCAACTTTTACCTGCGTAGTTGTGATTACAGGGACTCTGCATTCTTCCTGTATACATATGGGCCCTTTAGGGGGTGAGAGGGGGGTAAAGTTAGCACTGAACCTGTCTGCCAGGATGTTAGCAATATCAGTTGGTTCTGTAATTTTCTTGCCTTTGTGCTGCAACTCAGAGAAGATCTGGGTGTTGCCATAGAAATTCTTGACTTAGCTACAGAATGCTTTGTGGTTGTCCTTGGAATTAGTGGCGATTTTGTTTTCGTAGCTAGCTTTGGAGGATCTTATAAGGGATCTCAGCTTCTTACTGATGAGGACCAGGGAGCTCCTCCACTCATGGGATTTTACTCTCTTTTGCAACAGTTTCTGTTGTACAGTTTGTTTATGGCAGGGGACCACCAGATTGGCTTCCTTTTTTTGGAGGATAGTGTCTTGGTTCTGTTTGGGATAGCACAATTCATGCACTTGTTTGGGATAGCACAATCCATGCACTTGTTTAAGTGCTTATAGAGTGCATTTGTGTAGGATTCAGCAGTTGTAACTGTATTGTCCATCTGCATGGGTGTCATGAAGTTCACCACTTCTGTCTTAAGAAGCATGAAGTTGGCTTTGGAGAAATTTTTTACTGTGGTTTCCTTAATGGGGGGTGGGGACGGGATGTGGATATCAAGGGTGATTAGCTTATGTTCGGATCGTATCAATGAGGAGTTGACTTCAGGTATGGAACACCGGTCACTCATGTTGGTAATGACTATGTCTAGGATACTGTTGCCCCTGGTGGGGGTGTGGATAAGCTGATCCAGGGCAATTGGAGTTTAGGAATTCCTGAAAGCGTTGAGCTAAGGAGTTGGTACACGAGTAGTTTTCCCAGTTAATGGTGGGATACTTGAAGTCGCCCATTATTAGGGTGTTTGGCTGAACCCTAATATTTTCCAGTACATCAAGAAAAGAGGAGTGGGAATCCTGGGGCATGGTGAGGGATCTGTAGCAAGCTACAATTTGGATTGCAGTTTTGCCCAGAGTTAATTGCACTTGGATAACCTTGGAAGCACTGTGCTGAGCAACTAGCCTGGAGGTGTGGATATCCTTAATGAATATGGACACACCTCCGCCTTTGGTGTTTCGGTCCAGGTTACATGGCTGAAAAGCGTGGTATGAGTTATAGCCTGGTAGTACAGGGGTGCTCTCTGGAGTCTTGAACCAAGTCTCAGTCACTGCACAGATATCGATGTCCGCCATTTTAAGGAGTGCCTCTAGTGAGTGCATTTTGAGATTTAGACTTCTAGCATTGAGCAGCATTACCCTCAGTTTTTGCTTGCCTGTTCCTGTTATGACAGTGAATTTGTTATTTGAACCTTGCCTAAAAAAGGCACTATAGGGGCAGCAAGAGCCTTAGCCAGTATCCAGAATCCCAGGGGCGACAGGAGCAGGCCATCTGTGGCAAAGCATCGTGGTCTGTCGACCACGTCATCCCAAGCAGACAGATACTGGATCCCCTTAGAATGACACCAGAAGCTTAGCCAATTGTTGAAGTCAGTAATTTTGTCCTTGTACTGCGGTATCATTCTGGGCGATGGCAGAAGGCTACTCAGGGCTAAGGTCATACCTGCCTGGGCTACAAGATCGGAGAGCTCTTCCATGTCTCTTTTCATGTAGTCCAGGGAGGTACGTCTCAGGTCATTCACACCAACATGGACAATGACACAGTCATATTTGTACCTGTTGTGGAGTGACCTGAGTGCGTGGGTTATGTAGCGGATCCTGGCACCCGACAGGCAGCTGACAGTAACCTTCTCCTTGTTTAGCCTGGTGAGTGTGACATCAGTGTGCCTGACTATAGAGTCACCTATGACTAGTGTGTTGGATACGTTGTTTTGCCTTACTGGCTGTGGTTGAGTGGCACACAATCTGTGAGCTGTGTGTCATTTGGGTTATGTTGGGGGGTGGAGGTTGCTTGTGTTTCTGCTTTGGAGGTCTCTGTTGCTTAGACAGATTATTATGGAGAGCCTCTGCGAATGTTTTTGTGTTACTATGTGTGGATTTTGGTGGTGTAGATTTAGTGAGACTATGTGATGAGTGAGGTGTGGTGCAAATGTTTACCTTCTCCTCATGACTGTCAGTTCAGTCTTGGTTGGAGAGAGCTTTAACTCCAGTCTGGCTAGATAAGTGCATCTCTCACAGGTTGCAGTGGGTGGTAGGAGGAGAGGGTTGTCTGTGTACACGAGGCAATTTCTACATTGCCTCAAGATGCCCAGATTCATCAGACAGACAGGAGAGAACACTGAGAGCTGACCCTTGGATATGTCTGAATAAAAAAATATTTTCCTCTAGATAAGTGAGGAAAGTGAGTACAAGAACAGTTTTTCTCTAAGCAAGTGAGAAAATTAAGTACAAAAACTGTTTTCCTCTAGGTAATGAGGAAGATTGAGTGCTATAGTAATTAGTTTATTTAGTGCTTACAAGTTCTGAACAAGTGCTGAGCATGAATAAGCAAATTTAAGTGCTAAAACTAAGAATCTGTATCTGCACTAGACGAGTTACAGGACAGAAACAAGTGCAAATGCAGGCTTTCAAATCAGAAAGTTAAGAGAGATGGAAGAGATTGTCCAAACGGCCAATAACTACAATTTCTGGGCCAGAACCACTCCTTATGTGGTAGACAGGTTAACTAGTGCTTACCACTCCCCACTGATAAGCTAAAAGGCTTCCCTCCAACACAGAAAGGCTTGGGGGGATCAGAAGCTTAGATACAGTCCTGGATACAGCAAATCTGTATCTGGAAAGTACAGTTTTATACCTACCATAAATGTAAATGTTCGAGTGTTCACACTGCTGCAGTCATCACACTTGGGTTATCCTGCTGTCAGGCGGTCCCGTAGTCGGCCAGAGTTCCAAAGTCTTGGTCCGGCATCGGTTGCTGTCACTTCCTCCCTGACGTCAGTGCGCTAGGGGTATAAAAGATGCATCCAACGCCATTTTCTTCAGTTTTTCTTGCCCCAGATGTCAGGTGCCCCCAGGTAGGTAGGCAATACATATTGCTAATAACACATATATAAAAAATGAAAACAATACCCTCAGATACAAGCAAATACACCACAAAGGTTGTATAGGATAGACAGGTATAGGTAAGCCCAGCTAGGACAGAGGGGATGGAGGGAGGGTAACGTGGACTGCAGCAGTGTGAACACTCGAACATCTACATTTATGGTAGGTAAAGAACTGTACTATGTTCATAGTGTTACACTGCTGCAGTCATTACACTTGGGTGGAATCCCAAAGCTAAGGTTGGGTGGCTGGTCTATAAAGAATTAGGATTGGCTATGAGGCCCTGCAGAACTGCAGTGGCAAATCCTGCTCTGGACTTGCAGTATATAGGCAAGTGGTAATGCTTGGTAAAGGTGTGCGCTGAACTCCAAGTTGCCGCCTCCAAAATTTCCTTGGTTGGTACTCCTCTGAGAAAGGCTGTTGAGGTGGCTGTTGCTCTGGTAGAATGTGGCCTAATATTATTAGGAACAGTTTTTCCATGCTGTGTGTAGCAGTAACGAATAGTGTCCTATCCATTTGGAGATGGTTTGCTTTGAGATAGCCTTGCCCTGTGATCCTGCAGCATATGCCACAAACAGTTGTTCAGTTTTCCTGAAAGCTTTTGTTTTGTCCAAGTAGAAGCGTAGCTGCCTGTGTATGTCCAAACAGTGCAGAAGTTTCTCCTCTTTATTCTGGGGGTTTGGATAAAAGGTTGGCAAATGGATTGTTTGGTTAAGGGCCACACTAGCTACCACCTTTGGCATGAAGGTAGGGTTTGTCCTTAAAGAAACCCTGTCCTGATGAAAAATTATAAAAGGTTCCACTGCCATTAATGCCTGTAGCTCTGAGACTCTTCGTGCTGAAGTTACTGCCAGGAACAGAGCTGTTTTCCAGGATAAAAATTTTAGTTCGGCTGTATAGGCTGGCTTAAAAGGTGGCAGAGTCAGTTTTTCCAAAACAAAATTGAGGTCCCAAGTTGGTGCCCTCCGGGGCGGTCTTATGTTTTTTGCCCCTGTGAGGTACTGCTTTAACAAGGGATGAGAGAATAAAGGAGGATCTGTGTTGTAATGTGCGGAAATGGCAGAGGCGTGGATCTTAATTGATGAGAAGGATAGGCCTTTATCCAGCATCTCAGTTAAGTATTGTAAAATCTGAGGTATGTTTGGGACAAGAGGGTCAAGGCTTTGAGTCTGGTTCCAGGCGCAGAATCACTTCCATTTTTCTGAGTAATATTTCCTGGTGCTAGGTCTCCTGGCCTCCAAAATGACATCCATAACAGCTTTAGAGAGAGGCATTGCCTGACTGACTAATGGAACTGCCATGCAGCCAGGTTTAGTGTTTTGAGCTGACCATGCAGGATCTGATTGTTTTGTTGAGTCAGAAGGTGTGGAGTTTGAGGCAGAATCCATGGTGGGCCTTGAGCTAAGTTCTTTAAGATTGGGTACCAGTGCTGGCGTGGCCAGTCTGGAGCAATCAGAATCATCTGTGGTTTTTCTTGTCTGGCTTTTAAGAGTACCTTTGAAAGGAGAAGCAGTGGTGGGAAGGCATAGACTTTTAGGTTTTTGCAACTGAATGAGAGAGCATCCACTTTCCATGCTTGTGTGTGGCAAGTCCTTGTGCAGAATTTTTGTAATTGGCAATTCAGTGGGGAGGCAAAAGATCTATGTCTGGGCATCCCCATTTTTGTGTTACCATGCTGAAGACTTGTGGATTCAATTTCCATTTGTGAGGGTCCATGATATTTCTGCTTAGATCGTCGGCCAGAGTATTTTTCCTTCCTGGCAGGAATTGTGCTTGCAGATGAACTTGATAAGTTAGAGCTGTGTTCCACAAGGTCATGGCTTGCCTGCACAGGAGATAAGAGTGCCCCCTTGCTCGTTTACGTACCACATTACTGTGGTGTTGTCTGTTCTTAATAGTAATTGTCCTGGATGCAGAAGGTCCTTGAAAGCTGTTAGGGCATTTTGAACAGCCAACATCTCTTTTTGATTGATGTGAAGATGCATTTGGTCTGTGGTCCACTTGCCCTGAATACATTTTCCTGCCATGTGTGCTCCCCAGGCATAATCCGAAGCATCTGTCGTTAGAGTCTGCCTGGCTGTGGGTAGAGTGAAAGGCTGACCCTTGTTGAGGTGACATGCCTGTGCCCACCATCGAAACTCCTGTTGTAGGCAAGGAATTATTGGAATTACTGCTTCTAAACTGTGAGAATGCTGAGTCCAAACACTTTTTAGGTACCATTGTAATTTCCTCATATGCAGTCTGGCATATGGAATTAGTAGTATGCAGGATGCCATGAATCCCAGGGCCTGCAGAATCTTTCTTGCAGGGAGATGGAACTTTTTTGCTAGTAATTGTAAATATTGAGTCAGTTGTCCTTGTTTGTCTGGCATGAGGTAAGCCATCTGGGCCTGTTGTATTTAAGCCGGCACCCAGGAATGTTATCTGCTGTGAGGGCACTAGTTTTGACTTCTTTTCGTTTACTGTGTACCCTAGAGAAATTAGCAACCTTCTTACAAACGCCAGATGCTTTAGAAGAATGTCTTTTGTCTCGGCTTGGATGAGGCAGTCGTCCAGGTATGAGTATATTTGAATTCCTTTTTGTCTGCAAAATGCAATTACTGGTGCCAGGCACTTTGTAAAGACCCTGAGCGCATTAGATAAGCCAAAGGGTAGTGCAGAGAATTGGTAGTGCATTGTACCAGCTTTGAATCTGAGGTATCTTCTGCAATTTTGTCTGATAGGGACATGCAGGTATGCCTCTTTGAGGTCCAGAGTAACAAGCCAAGCCTTCTTGCCCAGCATGGGAAGAAGCTGCTGTAGTGTCAACATTTTGAATTTCGGAATATCCAGGTAGGTATTTAGAATTGAAAGGTCTAGAATGGGTCTCCAGGCTTTGTCCTTTCTGGGGACCAGGAACAGTCTTGAGTAAAATCCTTGTCCTTGTTCTTGCTGTGGTACTTTTTGAATAGCGCTCATGGTCATGAGGGCTGAAATTTGTTTTTGAGCCTCTGCCCATTGGTTTTGTGGCAGGTTTGGCATTCCTTTTAGCCTTGGTAAAGTGTGAAAGTGGAATCTGTAACCGTGAGACACAATATTCAGAACCCATTTGTCTTGGGTGATAGTTTGCCAATTTTGAGAAAAAATTGCTAGTTTTCCCCCTATGGGTGCTGCCAGAAGGGGAGTGCTTGGCGTACGTAGGGGGAAGTCACTGGGACTGTTTCCTGTAAGGTTGAGACTTGTCCTCACCACCTTTTGGGGTTGAGGTGCCTCACTGTCGTCGTCTGTTAGAGCCTTGGGGTTGAGATCTGCCTCTCTATGGCCTGTCTGACACTGGAAAGGACAAATTCTTTGTAGGCCAATTTCTGCTAAATCGAGGTGGCTGTACCTGTAAGAAATCTTTGACTGTTTGCATAGATTTAGCTTTATCCTCCATTTTCTTTAACACCTCTTCTTCCTTAACACCAAACAAGGTATCATGCTGTAAAGGAGCATCCAATAATTTTGCCTTAACATGATCAGGTAAACTCTGTTCTTTTAACCAAGCATGTCTTCGAATCACAGAACCTGTAACTGTGGCTCTACAAGAGGCCTCTAAAGAATCAAAACCACATTGCAGAGTACGTTTTCCCACCTGTTCAACTGCATGCAATAAATCCTGCATTTCCTTATAGTCAGGGGCTTCTGAACTTGCAAGCATTTTCTGTTTTAACTGAGCCATTAAATATTATTGGTACTTAAGCATGTGAAACTGGCAGTTTAAAGCCCTAACTGCTAAAGTTGCAGAGGTGTAAACTTTCTTCTCCCATCTATCCAATGCTCTGGAATCTGTCAGAGGGGACTGGATTTTTTGCAATGGAAGCCTTAACCCCTTTGGGGCCCTGGGAAATAGTTTCTGGATCAGCAGAAGTGTTTTTATAAAGAAACTTATGAGAGTCAGAGACTCTGTAATACCTATCTGGCTTGGCTGGTGCAGGGGTTAAAGAATCAGGAGATAAACTGGATTCAGAGAACACATCATCCACAATATCTAACACAGGCGGGATAGCTAGGGGAATGTGCTGAGGCAATAAAAGGAAGTCCCTGAGCCTTTTCTTGGATTCTGAATACTCCTGACTTTCCCGATGGAAATGCTCCCTCATGGTATGTAAGGTCTCCCCAAAAGAATAATCCTCAGGAGGAGAGGCTGAAGGGATGGATTCTTCAGCATCAGAGTCCTCATAAGGGGGCAGAGAGTATCCCTGGTCTGAAGAGGAATCAGAGGAAATGGAAACCTGATCAGAGGAATCCTAGTCTGTATCCTGCCTAGGCCTTTTTTCAGGAGGGGGGTGGGAACCCCCGATTAGTGTAATGAGGTCTTCGGCCATTTTAAGCATTTGTTTCTTAGGCATGGAGTACTATCCAGGAGAATGCTGTACTTGCTTCTTTGTCTTTAATGGTGTTTTTGTCTTGGCTGTTTCCTTAATGGTAAGCTGTGAAGGTCTGAAGACACCCTCAGAAGCCGATGCCTGCACAGTGGCTCCGGACCCATCTGAGGGGTTAGTTTCCGTAGGCCCAATACCTTGAGTTTCCAGAGGCCTAGTTGTCTCCACGTGGGAGTCGGGGGCGGTCTGTGGCTCTGAGGTAGCAGGTGTCAGGGGCTGTGAAAGCGCCTCACTGAGAACCAGCGAACCGACGACTGGCCTAGAAGAGGCTTCGTCGTCGGTTTTGGGCCTCGGATGTCTGTCCTTATCCTTGTCTTTGCGCTTTTTCATAATTACGGTCGTCGGTTGATCCGACAGCATAGTATAATTGAATCTGCGGCCAAAGTAATGTAAAGCAAAATCAAAACGTCGTTTTATAGTGCGTTTGTTAAATCTAGCACAAAACCAACAACTAGTGACGTCGTGATCAGGGCCTAGGCATGGAATACAGTAAGAGTGGAAGTCCTTATGAGGTATTTGCTTCCCACAAGAAATACAATTATTACCTTTTTGTGACATCGGTCTGAGGCAAGAAAAAAGTTTCCCCAACGGGGTACTTAGCTTTATTGAAGACTTCGGATCTGAAATTCGCCTTCGAAAATCTGAGGAGTTGGCTGACCAGCACTTGCTAACTGCTTTTGCGTCGGGCACCGCGCGGCAAGAAAGACTGAAGAAAATGGCATTGGATGCATCTTTTATACCCCTGGCGCACTGACGTCAGGGAGGAAGCGACAATAACGGACGCCGGACCAAGACTTTGGAACTCTGGCCGACCACGGGACCGCCTGAAGGCAGGATAACCCAAGTGTGATGATTGCAGCAGTGTAACATGATTAACATCACTAGTTACAGGAAAGGTAGGAAACAGGCTTCCCTCCTCAAACAAATACACAACAGTGTAATGAAGAAAATCACTGGCTCAAAACGTAAAATATAGAAAGCAGATCTTTAATGGCTCCAAACACACGATAAAAAACAGCAGTATTACACAGTGGGATTGTACAAAAGTAGAAGCTGCGGGTAATAGTTTTACTGCTCACTATGTCTATATTATATACAGGCTGTACCAAACAGGGTGGAAATCCCACCACCTATAGTACTTTGGCTTGTACTGTTTTAGTATTTATGTATTACTGGAACTTGTTTTATCATAATTTAATTTTTATTATAATTTTATGATATGGTACTTGCATACATACATATAGGGACTAGGATTGTATTGAAACGTACAGACAGCTTAAATTGTCTTTTCACAAATGTCTTTTTTAGACTAATATAAAATAAAAAGTTACATGTATCTTTAAATAATGTGAATTTCAAAGACTGTGATTTTTTTATTGGTTACACCCACTGGCGCCTTTTTTTGAGAGGTTATATTAACAATGAAATGTAACAGTATGGCATTCTGAAGAAGTCCATATTTGCAGTGGATGAAAGCGCTAAATTCAGCTTGTCATACCATTTTTAGTGTTTTTATATGATTAAAGCATTCATTTTTGTTACACCAGCTGCTTGGACTGTGTTGTGGGATCTGTGGTGGTTTTTAGAGCGGATTATACTTTCTTTAGCTATTTGGTTGGTTGGTGTGTATAACCGCTCTTATTGAGTTTTTATATAGTACTTTAACTTAAGTTTGGGGGAGAGACAGGTCTAAGGTAGTATTTTGATTTTGAGGAGGTGTAAGTGGGAGAATTTATGTAGAGAAGGGGAAAATGTATATGATTGGATAGTGTCATTATTGTTAGTGGGAAGGGTAAGTGTAGGTGATGGTTTTAGGTTAGAAAGTTTAGTATGGTATGAAGTTGAGAATGCGAGAAGGAAGATTAGTGGGAGAGTTAGGTAGATGTAGGGCATAATGCAGAATGTTGCGAATAAGACAGAAGAGGAGATGTTGAGAGTGGGTTGATGGTTTGGTATGTGTGGGAACAGGTACTGGGATTTTTTTTTTATTGAGTAGAATGGCCTAGGACAGCTGAGGTAGTTTGAGAGTGATTACGTATGTCAGATAAAAATAACAGAGCTACAGTAGGAAGGGATTAGGGTAAGTTTATTAGGGGAGAGGTTTATGACGTCTAAGTGGAAGGAGTGTGGTTGGAGATTGGGTAAGGAGGTTAAATGGTAGTGTTAGAAGGGGGTTGGGTAGTGTTAAGACAGATGGAGTATAAATGAAGTGCAACTGGGGGTGGGTGAGAATTAGGTGTAGAGTAGGGGAGTGGAGAGAGACCAAGCGGAGCGAGGGTGAACAGAGCAGGTTGAGCCATGACATAGACCAGGCAGTAAGAACAAAAAATAACACTCCGGTATTGCAGCTAGAATCAGGTCAGTACATTGGAGCCAGATCAGTATGAAGTAGAGTTTCTTACAATTTGCAAGGAAGAGAAGTTTAATGTAGAGTTTCTTACAATTTGCAAGGAAGAGAAGTCAATCTTGCACTGGTAGCTGCTGAATAAGACTGGGGGTGGGTATTTCTTTAGTAGAAGTAGACAATTAAAGTGGGTTTTAATGTAGTGATTACTGGAAACATACAGTGGGGAAGGGAAGTAGGTCCAGTAGTGTGCACATCTCTATGTAGTAAGAGAGAGAGTTAACTTTACTGTGGATTTACTCTTCAGGTCATAACCTTCACTTCAAGCTGTTCCTTCCAATTGTTCAATTTTGAGGTGCTCTTAAGTTTCAGTAACAAAGAGATCCAGTAATCAGGGGGAGTCAGTCCTGGCAAAAAACTTCAGGGTAGGTAGAAGGCATGGCTCAGTGTTTGTGAGACTGCAAATAAAAAAAGAAAGAGAAGGGTGTGAATAGGTAGGGGGAGGAGAACTATAGGAAGAGAGAGGTGACTGAGAAATCACAGTAAGAGAGATGCGTTAGGCTAGTAAAGCTGTTAATTAAGCAAAAAAAAAAAATTATGAACTTACCACAAAACATTCCATCCGTGTTGTCTATCTTTATTTATCCTTAACAGATGGGTCCGGTTCTGCTATCTGAACCAACTCTGCTGTTACTACAGCTCACGCCAGCCAAAAACTCCCAAGCTTCACCTCTACCCACAATCCCTCTCTCACAATTACTTCAGATCGAGTTTACACAGAAAGTATATATAGTAGAAAAGGAAGTCCAACTGGAAGCCATACCTACTATGCCTGAACAATTACAATAATTTAAGGATATGCAATCCGCTCCACCAAAAAAACATTTTTAAAGGTTGGGGGATGGACATAGGGGAGTCCAGGATAAATGAGGATAGACAACACAGATGGACCATTATGGTAAGTACATAACTTCTTTATCTGATGTTGTCAATATTCACTTTATCCTTGACAGATGGGACAGCGTCCCCAGCTACCCAAGATCTTACATACATGCATACAAACATTTCAAGTATGGGCATTAATGCCCTTCTAGCTTGCCAAAATACCAAAACACTTGTTCCCATAATATGTATCCAGGCTGTTCTTAAAAATATCTAAACTAGTACTTGCTTTAATGTAATTTGGTTGTCTATTCCATGCATCAGCTACTCTGTCAGAGAACCAATTAATACACCTCTCATTCCTACAGAATCTCCTACATAGGTTATCTGATGATTCTCTAGTACTTTTTATTAACCCCAAACACTCCTAGAAGTAGTTGTCACTAAATGCTCTATATACCTTAATAAGATCTCCTCTTAGATATCTGTAAGAGACTGTACAAGTTCAGATGTTTTAGTCTTTCATAATAACTTAAATTTTCACATCCATGGATACCCTTGGTATATTTCCATTGTACTCTTTCCAGTTTACTCATGCTTGTTTTCTTATACGGTTTCCATATTGTTATTCCATACTCAAGTTTGGGTCTAATGTAATTAGCAAACAATGACTTCATTATTTTTGATTTCCTAGACTTTATAAATCTTTTTATACAACCTACAGTTCTAAAACTATCATTAACCAATTGGTTGATATGATTAGAAAAACTCATAGCTGAATCTACCCATATACCCAGGTCCTTAAATGAGTCTACAATTTCAATCACTGTGTGCCGTATTAAATATTCACCTTTCAATTTATGCCTACCAAATCTCATATGCTTAGTTTTTGATGTATTTATCAGCATATTATTCTCCTGTGCCCATATGGTCAATTTAGTAAAGTTCTTTTGCAGACATGCCTCATCTGTAACACATGTAATCAGTTTACCCAATTTCAGGTCTTCTGCATATAGACTGTAGAACACTTCAGATGAAAAAGATTGGGTCTAAAAGATACAACCTAAACAATAAGGGCCTAGGACAGAGGGGACACCCTGACTGTAACCAAGGATTTTGCCTATCCAGTTGCTGTATGATACTTGCCATGTCCTATCTGTAAGTCATGCAGCTATCCATCTTATCAAGAGTACATCAATACCTAGTTGTACTAAGTTATTGATCAGTGTTATGTGTATGATGCAGTCAAATGCTGAGGTTAAATCTATATAAAATTACATCACAGCATAATTTTTCATTCATAGCTATTATATTGTTATAGAACTTCATGCTACAGGTGGTAATAGATATGTTTTCAATATATGCATGCTGATATATGGTTTCAAGTCCCAACCTATCCAGTTCTGACAATAAACTCATCCAATATTACCTTCTGCATTATTTCTTCCACAACATGAAAGGAGACTTAAGGGTCTACATGACTCTGGATTTGTCCTACTCCCCTTTCCCCTTAAATAAGTGCACATCTCCAATCTTGAGGAATCTCCCCATATTTATATGAGCTAGTGAATAACAGATATAATGGTACTGGAAGTTCTTGCTGAAGTGTTCTCAGGTCATCGTTACTAATTCCGTCTCTTCCCTGCGCTTTGTTTGGATCCTGTTTGCGCAGTTCTTTTTCAACATAATCTAATTTGATTTCAGTATCTATAAAAAGGTTTCCTATTATGCTCAATATCTGTAAAATAGAATAGAAACTGCACCAATAGCTCACACACCAAAGATTTTATTTTAACAAAAAATGTAAGCACTTTCGCAACTAACCAAGTTGCTTCATCAGACAGCTAGTAAAATACTATAAAAAATTTAAATAAATAAGACATGTCAGGTGATCAGCATTGCTAAGGTCATTGGTTACACTTAATTAAAAAATGATCATGATTAGTTAAATTAAAAACACGAGTGCTGTGCATTGTATAGCCTAAGCTCTTATAAAAGTAGAGAAAGCATTTCACATAACAATAACACTGCACATAAGCAGCTAACCATTTCTGTATATATCAAACTAAAAATTAAAGCTTCCAAGGACAGGTTACTAGAATGGACGTGCTTTGAGAAAAGGTTTAGGGAAGCAATGCCATTCAAACCTGGGGGGGTTCAACATTAAGCTTCTGTATCCATTCTTGCTCCATGCTTTCTGTGTAATTCTCAATGTTGCCCCCTCTGATGTCAGGATATATTACTTGCATCACAAAAAAATTAAAAATATGTGTAGGATCTTCACAGCTTACATGGTTAGCTGCTTTACCTTTTACTTGTTTATGCTCAATATCTTTACATAAATTTTCTTAAACATTTTCTTGATCTTGTCTCATACTATGCTTAATCTGTTTGCCCAGCTTGTTTATTTCAGTTTTCAAATTCAACTTAATCAGATATCTTGTTCTTATGGAAAGAAATCCGCCTGATGTTGTATGCCTAGATCCAGATGATAAACATTGCTTTGATTTTTTTGCACTCAAACAAATTCTCTCTCACAACATTCCACATTCCATCTGCAGTTTTTCCTCTGAACATCTAACTACAGTTAGTTTTACATGTGACTGTTTTGCTTCCATATAATCTGTAATTAACCTTCTGTTCATTGGTTTAGACTTCAGTTTTTCAGAATTATCTAGCAACAAATTAACCTTTACAACCCTATGATCACTGCACATCAATGGTGGTAAAACTTGACTTGAAGTTAAAGTAATTTCTTTGAGAACACAATGTCTAGTATGTTGCGTCCCCTGGTAGTTTTTTTTTTTTTTTTTTTTACAATCTGAAGTAACTGTTGTTCCTGAATAGACACTGTGAATAATTTCCTTACTAACATTGTATAATCAATATTATACAATTCCTCCCCTAAAACGTGCACGCTGATTGGCCAGCCCAACCAGCGTGCGCTAAATCCTCAATATACTAACAGAAAAGGTCCGTCACCCGGACTTTTCCGTTAGTATAAACACTGTCTCGCTATGTTAAAAGAGTTTAACATAGCGACAGGTTTAAAAAGCAACGGAGATCTCCGTTGCTTTTTAGCTGTCTCGCTATGTTAAACTCCTTTAACATAGCGACATAGTGTAAGTAACGGAGATCTTGCGATCTCGCTGCTTTTAAAGTTGTTCGCTATATTAAATGGGTTTAACATAGCGAGACAGCTTCAAAATAAGCAACGGCGATATCCGCTGCTTATTTTAAAGCTGTCTCGGTATGTTAAACCCATTTCATATAGCGATACAGTTTTAAAAGCAACGGAGATCGCAAGATCCGTTACTGTTCGCTATGTTAAATGGGTTTAACATAGCGACACAGCTTTACAATAAGCAACGGAGATCTCCATTGCTTATTTTAAAGCTGTCTCGCTATGTTAAACCCATTTAACATAGCGAAACAGTAAAAAAAAGCAACGGAGATCTTGCGTTCTCCATTGCTTTTGTCCACAGCTCTGATGTACTGCGTAGGCATGCGCAGTACATCAGAACTGCCGCAGAATACCAGACAGCTGCGGAAGGGCAGTAAAGAGTCATTATACAATGCCATTATTTAAGAAAAGTAATTATTTCTTTTCTTAAATTATGTCAATGTATAATAGCAATAACCCACTTCTGGTGGTAATGCTGATTTACCACGGTTGGCTTTGTTTGGTCCCTCGGGACCAAACCACGCCAACCGTGGGTAAATCCAGCATTACCCACACCCAGGCGTGGGTTATTGCTATATTATATTCCAGTCTGTTTCTGGTATATTTAAATCCCCGGCTAATATTATTCTTCCGTCCTGTGTTTCATGCAATAAATGTATGAATTCCTCTAGGTCATCTGCACTTGACTTTGGTAGTCTATACACTCCAACAATTGTTATACGTTCCAGGGTTGTCTTTACTGTCACAGTTACACAGTCTATAGTGTTATCACTGAACATGTAATAATCACAGGTCTCCTAGCTATCTTTAATCCCTATTATAACACCTCCACCTGATTTTTTTTTTTTATTAGAAAACAATTATACCGACAGAACTGGTTTCCAGTCATTGTTCTTTAACCATGTTTCACAAACAATAACATCATCAATCTTGTGGGAACGTTACACATTTTCCAATAAAAAAAAAATGTATTATTAATGCTCTTAGCATTAACAACCATCAGAGATGCATCAAATGTTGCTGTGGGCTGTAAAATTTTCGACATGTCAAAAATCCTGCCTAGTGTTTGTCAAATACTGCAAAATTTCTATTGCAAAAATTCTCTTCCCTGATCTAGACAAATGCACAGCATCCTGTCTGAACACGTGCCCAAAACGGGTCTATATTAGCAGACCGAAACTCTAAAAGAGCGAATGCTCTTTAATCGAACTCTAACACTCAAAATCACACAATATCAAAGGTACGGAACACTGATATTTCCCCGGGGGGAAAAAAATTGCTGAGCCGTTGTCGGGACTTGGCCGTTTCCTCCACTGCGGTGCGATCTCAGAGTTGGTATATTTAAGCCGGGTGTGTGGGGTACAGCCCCCAATTTTATTTTGTGTTTGGATTTTTTTTTTGGAGCAGTGATTTTTTTTTTCCCTGGGGGAAAAAAAAAAAAAATCGCTGTTCTGTGCATTCAATATTGTGTGGTTTCAAGCATTAGCATTCGATTAAACAGTCTTTTGGAGTTTCGATCTTCTAATACAGACCCACCCAAAACAAGACTTGGATGCTCTACACATTTCCATTTTTTTGTAAAACAGGACATTTTTTCCATGTAGGTATTTACCCAAAACAATCTTTTCATTCACAGTGACTGACTATCCTTTCTGTAGGTGATTTGTGAAAAATACATCCTAACACACCAGTACAAGCAATACTATCTAAGAGGACTGTCAGTTCCCTGCTAACAGAGAATCCTTGCAAGTGACATCATTTGTACCAACATGAATAAAAGCAGATCCATACTTCCTTACATTAAGGCATTCCAAGGCTTCTCTCACATCTTCTATTTTCACTCCTGGCAAGCATAACACTATTCGGTGTTCATTATCATCTCTGCAAATATACCTATCAGCTCCTCTAATAAGTGAACCCCCAAGAATATCTTTGCTGGCCAGCTCTGAAGAATCTTCAGCTTCTAATACAGTAATATTTGCTCTATCAATTGTTATGAAGGACAGATCTTCATCACTATTAGTCTTATTAATCTTGGGTAGACTCATAGAGGGATATTCCTGAGCACCATCAAACCAAAGGACACTCTTCCCCTAGAGATCAAGTCCAATTTGTAATGAGTACTAAAGGTATGGGGAGAAGCCCTAATAGCTGCTGCACATATTTCATCCATCAAAGCTCTAGACTGGAAAATTGCTGAGGTGGCTACAGAGCTTGTAGAAAGGGCTTGCACGGGCCTAGGCAAGGTTATTTCGTTCTTAGCATAGATAAATGAAATGCAGTCTTTCAGACATTTAGCCAGAGTCACCCTGCTGACTGGCTTACCCAACTTTGCAGTGGAAAAGGAAACAAATAGTTGGCCAGACTTTCAAATGTCTTTTGTTCTGTGAAGATAGAAACATAATTGTCTGAACATCTAGTAAATGTAAAGAACATTATACCATGACCCCCCATTAATATTCCAAAACGTGGACGTTGATTGGTCAGCGTGCACATTGTAAATTGACTTATACCAATGGAAAAGGGTCCGGTCGCCCGGACTTTTTCCATTAGTATAAGTCTTTTTTAAAACACTGTCTCGCTATGTTAAAGGAGTTTAACATAGCGAGACAGGTTTAAAAAAAGCAACAGAGATCTCTGTTGCTTTTTTTAAAGCTGTCTCGCTATGTTAAACTCCTTTAACATAGCGACACAGTGTGTAAAAAGCAACGGAGATCTTGCTTTCTCCGTTGCTTTTGCCCACAGCTCTGATGTACTCCGTAGGCATGCGCAGTATATCAGAACTGACGCAGAATACCAGACAGCTGCGGAAGGGCAGCAAGAAGGCATTATACAATGCCATTATTTAAGAAAATTAATTTTTTTTTTTCTTAAATAATGGCATTAATAAGCAATAACTCACTTCTGGTGTGTAATGCTGGATTTACCCACTGTTGGCTTTGTTTGGTCCCTCGGGCTTTGCCCTTGTGACCAAACCATGCCAACCGTGGGTAAATCCAGCATTACCCACACCTAAGTGTGGGTTATTGCTATATTCACCTTTGTTGGAAAACTTTGGAAAGAAAACCAATAAATTAATAGCTCAGCTGATGTTAGACATAAGCCTACCTTGGGTAGAAAGAAGGGGTTTGTTCGTAAAGAAACTCTATCTTTGTGGAAAATCAGATAAACAGTTTTACACGACAAGGCCTGAATTTCTGAGATGCTTCTGGCAGAGGTTATACCTATCAAAAACAGTGTCTTCAAAGACAAACTTCAGATCACATTCTGCAGAGGGTAGAAAGGGAGAATATATTATAGCCTGTAACACTACGATTAGATCCCAAGGCAGTGTTGGATCTTTGAAAGGAGGTTTCAACAAGATTGTTCCTCTTAAAAATGATTTAAAAAGTCTATGACAGGCTAAAGAATGTTCTTCCAAATCATCTTGGAAATAGAAAATTGCAGCTAATTGTAATCTGATGGTAGAAGGGAAAGCTCCAGCATGAAAAAGAGAGACTAAAAACTCTAAAACATGCTCTATAGAAGCAGAAAAGGGATTAATATGTTTTTCATAGACCCAAATAGTCAATCTCTTCCATTTGCTAGATTACAGTTTACAACTAGAAGGTTTATGAGCAGATAAGAGGACGTGCCGTACCAGGTATTAAATATTTAACTGGCAACTAATGGAATTGGAGGAACCATGCTGTCAGTTTGATGTTCAAAATGTCTGGGTGAACAAGTCCATCTGGATGGGACAAAAGATCTGGAATCGGGTAAAGAATTCAGGATTGTTGAATCAGATACAGCCAAAGGAAGGGGAACCAAATCTGTTGAGGCCAAAAGGGTGCAACGAGGATTACTGTGCTTTTTCAACCTGAGTGCTTTCTGTAGGAATTTTAGAATTAGAAGTAATCTGGGGAAAGGCGTACAGGAGACCGGGGGTGCAACTGTGGAAAACAGAGTCTCTGGGTGACTTCCACTGAGGGAGAATTAGGGCAAAGTAACTGCTGGACTTGTTGCTTAGGGGGGGAGGCAAAAAGACTGCAGCAAGGTCGACCTCACTGACGGAAGATCCTTTCCACCACTTCTGGATTGAGAGACCACACGTGAAGCTGAAGGATACATCTGCTCAGTTTGTCTGCAATCACAGTGGTACTCCCAAGAATGTGCTTGGTTCCTCCCTGCTTCCTGATGTATCAAACTATTGACATACTGTCTGCTTGAATTGCATTTGTAACCTGACGAACAGCTGTTTGAAAGGCCTGCAACACTAAAAGCACCACTCTTAGCTCCAGGACATTGATAAACAAGTTGGCTTCTATGGGGGACCAACTGCCTTGGACAGGCTTGTCCAGAAAATGGCCACTACCCCATCTAGGAAGCGTCCATGGTCACTATGGCCATGGGCTCTGGAAGAACAAAGAGGCAACAAAGCAGAATCAATACATCCACCAAAGTAGATCCCTCATGCAATAATTAGTGATCAGAATTTGGTGTGACAAGGGCTGGCGAAGGATAGACCACAGAGAAGCTAGTAGCCATTGCAGAATCCTCATATGAAATCTTGCTAGAGGGACTAGAGTTATTAAGGCTGCCACTGACCCTACAGCAAGAATCCCCTTTTTGTGCATTATCTTTTTGAACTTGTGCTACAATTCTTTGGCGTCTCTCTCTCGAGGAAGGGATGCTGTAGCTGTTGCCATATTTAGCATAGCCCCTATAAATTCTAAATTTTGTGTTGGAGTCCATTAGGAATTCTTGTGATTTACAGTAATTCGCAGGTGGGCATAGATATTAAGAGTGGAATCCCTGGCTACTATCAACTAATGCCTGGTCAAAGTCTCTAAGTACGAAAACACACAGAATCCTTGCAGTCTCAAGTGAGCTGCTACTGCCATGCATTTGGTGAACACCCTGGCGGCTGTGGTGAGACCAAAGGGCAACACGAATGGCTCTCAAGACGGAAGCAGAGGAAAGTACAGTTTTGTACCTACCATAAATGTAGATGTTCGAATGCTCATACAGCTGCAGTCATAACAGATGGGTTATCCTGCCGTCAGGCGGGTCCTCGTTCGGCCGAATTCCAAAGGCTAGGTCCGGCGTCGGTTGTCGTCGCTTCCTCCCTGACGTCAGTTCGGCAGGAGTATAAAAGAGGCAGCCGACACCATTTTCTTCAGTTTTTCTTGCCCCAAATGTCAGGTGCCCCCAGAAGGAAGGCAAACATAATGTTATGCAAAAATGCAATATTGATAAATCAAAAACAGTAGTTGCAAGCAAATACACCATAAAAGAGTACCCCAAAAGGTTATATGAAAAGGGTTTGTCATAAGGCCTGTCCTTAGAAGGGTAGGAGGGAGGGAAACCTGGACTGCAGCTGTATGAGCACTCGAACATCTACATTTATGGTAGGTACAAAACTGTACTATGTTCATCGTGCATACAGCTGCAGTCATAACAGATGGATAGAATCCCAAAGCTAAGTAAGGGTGGTAGGCACTAAGTGGAACTAGGAGGAGCTAGGATGCCCCGCATGACTGCTGTGGCAAAGCCCACTCTAGACTTAGAGTATAGTGGGAGGTGATGGTGCTTGGAGAAAGTGTGCACTGAACTCCAAGTGGCTGCTTCCAAAATATCCTTGGTAGGGACCCCCTGAGGAAGGCTGCAGAGGTAGCTGTGGCTCTGGTGGAGTGGGATCTGATGCATGCAGGCACAGTTTTTCCATGAAATGAGTAACAAAAGCGTATGCAGTGGGCTATCCATTTTGAAATTGTCTGTTTGGAAATAGCCTTTCCTTGAGCACCTGCAGCATAGGACACAGAGTTGCTCAGATTTCCTGAATGGCTTTTTCCTGTCCAAATAATAACAAAGTTGTCTGTGAATGTCCAAGGAATATAGTAGTCTTTCCCCTTTGTTTTGTGGGTTAGGATAAAAGGTAGGTAAGTGGATAGCCTGATTCAAAGCTACACTGGATACTACCTTTGGCATAAAGGTAGGGTTGGTTCGTAAGGAAACTCTGTCCTGATGGAAAATGATGAATGGTTGCACAGCCATGAGGGCCTGTAGCTCCGAAACCCTGCGAGCTGAGGTGATAGCCAGAAGAAAGGCTGTTTTCCATGACAAGTACTGTAACTCTGATGAAGAAGCTGGCTCGAAGGGAGGAAGGGTCAGCTTTTCCAATACGAAGCTGAGGTCCCAAGCAGGGACTGGTAGTTTCCTTGGGGGGGGGGTTATATTCTTTGCCCCTCTGAGGAACTGCCTTAAGAGAGGATGAGAGAATAAAGGAGGATCTGTATTGTATTGTGCAGAAATGGCTGAAGCGTGGATCTTGATGGAGGAGAAGGAAAGTCCATTGTTTAACATCTCAGCTAGGTACTGTAAAATTTGAGGTATATTTATTACCCAAGGATTCTGTCCCCTCTTTTGATTCCAGGCACAAAATCGTTTCCATTTGGCAGAGTAGGCCTTTCTAGTAGAAGGTCTTCTGGCCTCCAAGATGACATCCTGCACCTCCTTGGAGAGGAGAAACTGTTGGGAAATCAAGGAATTCTCCATGCAGCTAGATTTAGAGTTTTGAGATGGCTGTGAAGAGTTTTGTAGTTGTGCTGGGACAACAGAAGAGGGACTAGAGGTAGGATCCATGGTGGGGAATGTGTCAGGCTCTTCAGGAGCAGATACCAGTGTTGCCTTGGCCAGTCTGGAGCAATGAGAATCATTTTCGGCCTCTCTGCTCTGGCTTTTAATAGAACTTTGGGCAGCAGAGGAAGAGGCGGAAAGGCATAGACTGCCAATGTTGCCCAATTGAAGGAAAGTGCATCCACTTTCCAGGCCTGTGGATGATAGGTCCTTGAACAAAATTTTTTCAACTGGCAATTTCTGTGGGTAGCAAAGAGATCTATGTCTGGCTGTCCCCATGCCAGAGTTATCTTTGTGAAAATTTGAGGATGCAACTTCCATTCGTGTGGATCTGTCATATTTCTGCTTAGGTTGTCTGCCAGTGTGTTTTCCTTCCCTGGCAGGAATTGTGCCTGTAGTTGAATTTTCAATTCCAGTGCTGTGTTCCATACCATCATGGCTTGCCTGCACAGGGGGTATGAATGAGTTCCCCCCTGTTTGTTTATGTACCACATCACTGTGGTGTTGTCTGTCCTGATCAATAGCTGGCCTGGATGCAGTAGGTCTTTGAAGGTCATTATAGCCTTTTGCACGGCTAGCATTTCCTTTTGGTTGATGTGAAGGAGCTTCTCTTTTCGTGCCCATTTTCCCTGAATGCACTGATTTGTCATGTGTGCTCCCCATGCGTAGTCTGAGGTGTCTGTTGTGATGTTTTGAGTTGCTTGAGGTACACAGAAAGGAAGACCTGTGTTTCTTTGGCAATCTTGAGCCCACCACATAAATTCCTTTTGAAGGCATGGAATGAGTGGTATAATTGCTTCCAAGCTGTGGCTGTGTTGAGACCATAAGTTTTTTAGGTACCATTGAAGTTTCCTCATATGCAGCTTTGCACATGGGATAAGTAGGATGCAAGATGCCATGAATCCCAGAGCCTGCAGGACTTTCCTTGCAGTTAGCCTGGCGTAAGTTGCCATTTTTCTAAAGTATTGAGACAGTTGCCCTTGCTTGTCTGGCGTGAGATAGGCCATCTGGGTGGTTGTATCCAAGTTGGCACCCAGGAAAATTATTTGTTGAGAGGGTATTAGTTTTGATTTCTTTTTGTTGACTGTGTATCCCAGCAAGTTCAACAGTTTTATTACAAACGCCAGGTGCTGCAGTAGTATGTCCTTGCTGTCAGCTTGGATCAGGCAGTCGTCCAGATATGGGTAGATTTGTATCCCTTGTATTCTGCAGAAGGCGATTACTGATGCCAGGCATTTCGTAAACACTCTGGGCGCAGTAGATAAGCCAAAGGGCAATGCAGAGAATTGGTAATGGGTTGAACCTGCAAGAAATCTGAGGTATCTTCTGCAATCTTGTCTGATAGGGACATGCAGGTATGCCTCCTTGAGGTCCAATGTTACCAGCCAAGACTCCTTGCCCAGCATGGGAAGAAGCTGCTGTAATGTGAGCATCTTGAATTTTGGCACCTGTAGATATGTGTTTAGGATGGATAGGTCTAAGACAGGTCTCCAATCTTTGTCTTTCCTTGGTACCAGGAATAGTCTGGAATAAAACCCTTGACCTTGTTCTTTTGCAGGTACCTCTTGAATTGCTTTCAAGTCCATGAGAGCTGAAATTTGTTTTTGTGCCACTGCCCTTTGATTTTGTGGCAGGTTTGGCATGCCTCTCATTTTTGGAAGGGTGTGAAAGTGGAACCTGTAACCTCTGTCTATAATGTCCAGAATCCATTTGTCTTTTGTAACAATATGCCAATTTTTTGAGAATAATGTCAGTTTTCTGCCCAAAGGTGCTGCCATTAAAGCTTTGCTTTGCAGGTGTAAGGGGAAGTCACTGTGTCTGTTTTCTAAAAGACTGTGATCTATCTTCTCCACCTCTTGGGGTTGGTGCTTGCCACTGTCTGGCTCTGAAAGATCCTTGAGGTTGCCCTCTACCCCTTGGGCGCCTGTATCTGCACCTTTGAGGTCTGTCCGTGGCTGGAAAGGACCAATTTTTTGAAGGCCAATTTCTGCTGAAACGTGGAGGCTGTACCTGCAGGAAATCTTTCACTGTTTGCATTGATTTCGCTTTTTCCTCCATTTTCTTTAGCACCTCCTCTGCTTTAACACCAAACAATACATCTTTTTGAAGAGGTGCATCTAATAATTTAGCTTTGACATGATCTGGTAAGGTTTGCTCTTTGAGCCAAGCATGCCTACGTATAACAGACCCCGTAACAGCAGCTCTACATGAGGCCTCTAAAGCATCAAAACCACACTGCAAGTTATGTTTACCCACTTGCTCTGCACCATGCAACAAATTCTGCAACTCTTTTAAATATGGTTGTTCTGGTTGTGTCATTTTGCTTTTCAGCTGAGATATCAAAAACTGTTGATACATAAACATATGGAACTGACAGTTTAATGCCCTCATGGTTAAAGTGGCCGAGGTGTACACCTTTTTCCCCCCACCTTTCTAAAGATCTGGAATCTCTCTCTGAAGGTAATGGGTTTTTAGCAGTAGAGGCCTTAATTCCCTTGGGACCCTGTGAAATAGTTTATGGGTCAGCAGTATGGCTTTTATATAGGAACTAGTGAGAATCAGGAACCCGGTAATACCGGTCTGGTTTAACAGGAGCTGGAGGCAAAGAATCAGGATTAAGGCTGGCTTCTGTGTACACATCATCCAATATATCTAAAACAGGAGGGATAGCCAGAGGCCTATGCTGGGGGAGCAGAAGAAATTCCCTGAGCCTTTTCTTGGAATCTGAGTAATCTTGGCCTTCCCATTGAAAGTGTTCCCCTCAATGTATGCAGGGTTTCCCCAAAAGAGAAGTCCTCGGGGGGGGGCGAGGGAATAGACTCCTCTGCATCAGAGTCTTCGAATGGAGAATAGGCACAATCCTGGTCCTCAGACAGTTCTGAGGTAATAGAAGCTTGATCTGAGGAAGGGTAGTCTTCCTCTAATCTGGGCCTTTTGTCAGAGGGGGGTTGAGAACCCCTGATAAGAGTAATCAAATCCTCAGCCATTTTAAGCATCTGTTTTTTAGGCATGGTGCCTTGAGCGGGTGTCTGAGGAACCTGTTTTTTGGTTTTCATGGCTGTTTTAGATTTAGTGAAGGCTTTAATAGAGAAGGAGGAAGGCCTGAAGACCCCTTGAGAAAGGGCAGGCCTGTCTAAATTCCGAGTTTCCCCGCCAGGAGTGGCGTCGGTATCTGTAGTAGGAATGGGGGCCGAGGAGCCTGCGACCTCGGGTACTGAAGACACCGGTAATGCATTGTCATCGGTACTCAGGGGCTGCGTAGGCGCCTCGCTGAGTACCAGAGAACCGGTGGTCGGCCTTAGAGTGGTATCAGTAGGTGGTGCGGACCTCGTATGCCGGTCCTTATCTTTGCGTTTTTTGCTCAAAGCTGGAGTCTGAGTATCTGACGACATAATATAATTAAATTTTTTGCCAAAAAAGTGAAGGGTGAACTCCGCCCGACGCTTAATAGTGCGCTTGTTGAATCTAGCACAAAAACGGCAAGCCGAGACGTCGTGGTCTGGGCCTTAGCAAGGTATAGAGTAAGAGTGGAAATCCTTATGCGGGATTTGCTTCCCACATGAAATGCAATTATTAACTTTGTCTGACATCGGTCTGAGGCAAGAAAAGTTTCCCCAACGGGATATTTAGCTTTCAAGAAGACTTCGGCTGAAATACTTTCGTAAATCTCAGGAGCTGGCCAACCGGCACTTGCGAACTGCTTCTGCTTCGGGAACTGCGCGGCAAGAAAGACTGGAGAAAATGGCATCGGCTGCCTCTTTTATACCCCTGCCGCACTGACGTCAGGGAGGAAGTGACGACAACCGACGCCGGACCTAGACTTTGGAATTCGGCCGACCGAGGACCCGCCTGACAGCAGGATAACCCATCTGTTATGACTGCAGCTGTATGCACGATGAACATCTTCCTAGACCGTTTGCCCATTTTAAGTGGTAATACGGGTCCTGACGATCTATCAAGCACACCCAGTCATCTTTCTTCAGAAAAGGAAGAAGTGACTGTACCGTGACCATGTGGAACTTTGTCTGATGAACTGATTTATTCAGCAAGCTGAGATACAAAATCGGTCTCCAGTCCTCTGTCTTTTTTGGCACTAAAAAGAATCTTGAGTAGCTTCCGGGTCCTTTCTGGTCTGGTAGAACTTCTTGGATGACTCTTTTGTTTAGCAGTTTTTGAATTTCTTGCACTGCTGAATCCCTTTGACTGAGTGGAACATCACGGATTTTTTATGTACACGGGGAGAATAGGAAAAGCGAATGATATAGCCGCTGGATACAATCCACTGCACCCAGGAATCTGTTATGTTTAGCCAGGCATTCAGATGCAAGGAGAAGCATCCCCAAACTCCTACCAGAGGAAGACAATCGAGCCACCATTCAGGAGCTCTGAAAGGACTTACCTGGAAAAGAATCCATGAAGCCCTGGTTCTGCGGACCACCTCTGCTGTGAGGGTGACATCTTCAGTTTTGGTTCCCACCTCTGTCCTGGAAGAACTGCCTCCACATGTCTTGGAAAGGCTTTTGGGATTTCTTTCAACCACATCTTTTCACCATTCCTCTGGTCTGTAGAAAAGGACATTTGAGAGGGTGGAGAAACATATGCCTGCAGCAGAAAGGGTCTTACCATCCTTCTCACACCTAGATAAGGTCTCTCTTACTTTTGGGCCAAACAAGGATTTCCATCAAAAGGAGCATTGATGAATGAAGACTTGAATGGTTCTGCAAAGTCATATAAACGTATCCAGGCATGTCTCCTTATAGCTGCATTTGCACCCGCTGCTGTGGAGGCCCCTTTGGCTGTATGTGCGATTAGCCTCATGGATGAATTAGGATACAAAATCTAAGGTGGCTAGCTGGGAAGCCACTTTCTCTTGGACTCCCACAGCCACAGCTCCTGCCAGGGTATTTGACTATTCCTTGATCAGATCCCCCTGAAGTCTTGTAAAGTGGGGCAAAAAGTTCAGAAACCTTAGAATGAACGTTGATGAAGATTAAACCTGCTTCGCAAATCTATCCATAGCCCAAGACTCCCTGCTGGGCAGATGGATATATGAACTCTCCTCAGCAAGTTCCTTTTTTGCGGCGGCCGCTACGACCATGGTATCCACCGCTAACCCTTTGGCCCAGAACTGTTTATCTTCAGGGGCAAATAAGATTTTGTCAGGTCTCTTAGGAATGGATTTGATGGTGTCTGGAGCCTTCCACACTCGCTGTGAAAACAACTGAATGAGTTCATCAGTGGGTGGGGTCCCCAAGAGGTAGACCAGGGAGTGCCAAAATCCTGCAGGTAAACGGACTCCTTTAAGGAATGGTTTTGGGACTTCTAGCCATCCCCTTGCTTTAAGATTTCTAGGATGTTTCCAAAGGAGACATCTTCAGGTGGTGACTGTGGGGACCCTTCCCCCTTGTCAAAATCTGTGTCCTCGGTGACCAATTCCTGAGGGGTTCTAAGTGCTTCCTCTTGCACTTTTTCTGAGGGACCTCCTCAAGGGGAAAATCTGGGCAGATGTCAGAAGATGAAAGAACCCGAGTCTAGGAAACCTGAGACTTCAACACCCTCAGTCCCAGTGGAAAGACAGGTGGAATAACAGAGTCAAAAGGGGGTACCTGTTCAGAAGAGAATGGTACCACCTTAGTCACTGCAAGGGAGAGGGCCCTCTCCATCGCCTAGAAGGCCAGTCCACCCAAAGAGGGCAGGGAGCCTGGAACTGACAGACTGCCTCGGGACCGGGGTAACTCCCCACTTTGAAGAACTGATCCTCGAGATGGAAGCTGGAGCCGAAGCTCTAAGGAGCAGAGATGGCTCTAAAAAAACTGGAATTGAGCCCCCCCCCCCCGAAACCGATAGGGCAGCTATGGTTCTGAGAGGTCTCCGGTTCTGAAGCCACCACAGAGCTCAGGGGAATTACCGGTTCCAAAGATGTGAAAATCTCAGGTATCAGTACAGTCGGTGCCGGGAAACTTAGAACAGAAAACTCTAAGGCCTCAGAGGAGGGGTGGTCAATGGGGTGAAACAAGGTTTGGTTCTAAGACCCAAAGGAGATGGAACAGAAACGGGGCCTGAAAGTCCTCTAGCCCACAAGATTTTATTCACAAATCTTTCCACATCGAGCTCAGAACTACTTCTGGTGGAGCGGATCAAAGACATGGATGAAGATTTAGGCCTCTGAAGAAAAACTTCTGGAAGCTCACCAGCAAAGTAATTTATAGTTAGAGGTCTCTGGTTCTGAGGACACTTTCAGAACAGAGGATTTCAATTTCTTGGTTCTCAGAGCCAAAGGAGAAGTCGGAAAGTACAGTTTTGTACCTACCATAAATGTAGATGTTCGAGTGCTAATACAGCTGCTGTCATAACAGATGGGTTCTCCTGCTGTCAGGCGGGCCCTCGGTTGGCCGAATTCCAAAGTCTAGGTCCGGCGTCGGTTGTCGTTGCTTTCTTTCCTGACGTCAGTGCGACAGGGGTATATAAGACACAGCCGACGCCATTTTCTTCAGTCTTTCTTGCCCCAGATGTCAGGTGCCCCCAGAAGGAAGGCAAAATATATAAATATATATATATAAATATATATATATATATATATATATATATATATATATATATATATATATATAATATATAATCATGCATTGCAATATAATCAAAAACCAGTAGTTGCAAGCAAATACACCATAGAAGGATAACCCAATCAAGTTGTGAGATGAGGAGTTAGCCACTAGGTCTGTACCCAGAGGGGAAGGAGGGAGGGAAACCTGGACTGCAGCTGTATTAGCACTCGAACATCTAAATTTATGGTAGGTACAAAACTGTACTATGTTCATCGTGCATACAGCTGCAGTCATAACATATGGGTAGAATCCCAAAGCTACGCACAGGGTGGTAGGCACTAGGTGGAACTGGGAGGAGCCAGAATGCCCTGCAACACAGCAGTGGCAAAGTCTGCTCTAGTTTTGGAGTATAAAGGAAGGTGGTAGTGTTTAGTGAAGGTATGCACAGAACTCCAAGTTGCTGCCTCCAAAATATCTTTGGTAGGGACTCCTCTGAGGAAGGCTGCAGAGGTAGCTGTGGCCCTTGTGGAGTGGGGTCTGATGCCTGCAGGTACAGATTTACCATGAAAGGAGTAACAAAACCGTATGCAGTGGCCTATCCATTTTGAAATAGTCTGTTTGGAAATTGGCTTCCCTTGAGCTCCTACAGCACAGGACACAAAGAGTTGTTCTGATTTCCCGAAAGGCTTTGTTCTGTCCAAATAGTAACGTAGCTGTCTATGGATGTCTAAGGAATGTAGCAGCCTTTCCCCTTTGTTTTGAGGATTGGGGTAAAAGGTAGGTAAGTGTATGGCCTGATTTAAAGCTACCCTGGATACTACCTTAGGCAAAAATGACGGGTTGGTTCGTAGGGAAACCCTGTCCTGATGGAAGATGAGAAAGGGCTGCACAGCCATGAGGGCTTGTAGTTCCGAAACCCTACGAGCTGAGGTAATGGCCAGAAGGAAAGCTGTTTTCCAGGACAAATATTGCAAATCTGTTGAGGCAGCTGGTTCACAGGGAGGCAATGTTAGTTTTTCTAGAATGTAATTAAGATCCCAGGCTGGAATTGGTTGTTTCCTTGGAGGTCTTATATTCTTAGCCCCTCTGAGGAACTGTCTTAAGAGTGGGTGGGAGAATAATGGTGGATCAGTGTTGCATTCAGCAGAAATGGCTGAGGCATGGATTTTGATGGAGGAAAATGAAAGTCCACTGTTCAACAGCTCAGCTAGATACTGTAATATCTGAGGTAAATTCAGTTTTCTAGGATCCTGGCCTTTTTTCTCATTCCAAGTGCAAAACCGTTTCCATTTTGCGGAATAAGCCTTTCTAGTAGATGGCCTTCTGGCCTCCAAAATGACATCCTGCACCTCCTTGGAGAGTAGGGTCTGTTCTGGTGTTAAGGAATTTTCCATGCAGCCAGATTGAGTGTTTTCAACTGACTGTGAAGAGTTTTGTAGCTGTGCTGAGTCAGTAGAAGAGGCATTAGAGGTAGAGTCCAGGGAGGAGAATGTGTTAGGCTCCTTAGGAGTGGGTACCAGTGTTGTCTTGGCCAGTCTGGAGTGATCAGTATCATCTTTGGTCTGTCTGCTCTTGCTTTCAAGAGCACCTTGGTCAGAAGAGGCAAAGGTGGGAAGGCGTAAACTGTCCGTGCTGCCCAACTGAAAGAAAGGGGGTCCACTCTCCAGGCCTTTGAAGGGAATGTCCTTGAGCAGAATTTTGTCAATTGATGATTCCTGTGTGAGGCAAAGAGATCTATGTCTGGCCTTCCCCACGCTTGGATTATCTTTGTAAACACTTGAGGATGCAACTTCCATTCGTGCGGGTCTGTCATATTTCTGCTTAGATTGTCTGCCAGCGTGTTTTCCAAACCTGGCAGGTACTGTGCTTGAAGTTCGATTTGCCATTCCAGAGCCAAGTTACAAAGTGACATGGCCAGCCTGCACAGGGGGTATGAATGTGTTCCTCCTTGTTTGTTTATGTACCACATTACTGTGGTGTTGTCTGTTCTTATCAATAATTGCCCTGAATGCAGGAGGTCCTTGAAAGCTGTAATTGCATTTATTACTGCTAGCACTTCCTTTTGATTGATGTGAAGATGCTTTTCCTTTTGGGACCATTTGCCCTGAATGCACCTGTCTGTCATGTGTGCCCCCCGGGCATAGTCTGAAGCATCTGTTGTGATGACTTGATTTGCTTGAGGCTTGCAGAATGGTAGACCTGTGTTTGTTTGGCATGCTTGGGCCCACCATAGAAATTCCTTTTGCAAACATGGGATTAGTGGTATTACTGTTTCCAAACTGTGGCTGTGTTGAGACCATAGGTTTTTTAGGTACCATTGAAGTTTCCTCATATGCAACTTTGCACATGGAATTAGAAGAATGCAAGATGCCATGAAGCCCAGAGCCTGCAGGATTTTCCTTGCAGTTAGCCTGGTACAATTTGCTAGTATTTTGAAGTACTGAGTTAGTTGCCCTTGTTTTTCTGGCGTAAGATAGGCCATCTGGGTGTTTGTGTCCAAGTTGGCACCCAGGAAAATTATTTTCTGAGATGGTGTTAGCCTGGATTTCTCTTTGTTGACTGTGTATCCCAGAGAATTCAATAACCGTGTTACATAAGCCAGATGTTCCAGAAGTATGTGTTTGCTGTCCGCTTGGATCAGGCAATCGTCCAAATAAGGGTAAATTTGTATCCCTTGAAGTCTGCAGTAGGCAATTACTGATGCCAGGCATTTCGTGAATACTCTGGGCGCAGTAGATAAGCCAAAGGGCAATGCAGAGAATTGATAGTGGATTGAACCTGCAAGAAATCTGAGGTATCTTCTGCAGTTTTGTCTGATTGGGACATGCAGGTATGCCTCCTTGAGGTCCAATGTTACCAGCCAAGACTCCTTGCCCAGCATGGGAAGAAGCTCTGTAAGGTGAGCATCTTGAATTTTGGTACGAGTAGAAATGTCAAACTCCAAAAACCATATACGCTCTTCCCTGACGGCAATGAAACATAAAGAAACGTAATAAAATTCCTCCAAAATGCTTGACAACGAACACAGCTGACAGTAAATAAAAAGCTTTATTTGATGCAAAGTGAGCGCTTTCGCCAACAGGCTTCTTCAGACTTATGAAGAACACAGTCGTACAAACATTTTAAAAAAGCCCTCCTTGGGCTGTGATTGGTTGCATCTTCTGTATCAAAACTACATTATAATTTAAAGAGCTAGATACAACATCTACTGCCTCTTTGCAAAACGCAAAGTCGGGAGTACTATAAATTAAAATTAAAACATCTTCATTCTTAAAAAGAACAAATACATATAAAAAATACATATAAAAACTTTACAGGAATAGCTTTCCAGGAGATTTCGATAGGGAGTTTTTGTATAAAAACCAACATAGTACACGAATCCCAATCTATGTACACATTCATAGTGATGTTATATGGTTAAGATCAAAGTCAGAAGGGACAAACACTAAAAGTAAGAACACATACAGGATTTTAAAATCAGTTGCTAACAAATGTATAATGCACATACCAGACTGAAGTGAGATTTCATTAACGTCACAGTCTCTAAACATACACCTATGTCTCAAGGGCTTATATTCAATGGGGTCCCAAACAAAAATTCTTTCTCTGCTTATGTCACTTACTGCCATCTAGGAAATGTACTAATATCATGCTCACTTAGGTCTTCTTATTCGCCTATTCTTTAAGAAAGGTTTTATCTGTACCTTATCATTGAGGCCAGGGATTGATCAGCTCTCCATCTAATGATCCACCTGGTCTCACATTCCAGTGTTCTGTTAATTAGGTCCCTCCTCTTGGACCTTGCGTGAGTGACTGAAGGACAAAAAGTAAAAGTATGTTCTGGCCCGCTACTTTAAGATGTCTCGCTAATGCATTAACATCCAAGCCAATTCTCATCTGATAGTTATGTTCCCTGATACGTTCCCTAAGTGTACGGTTGGTTTTACCAACATAATATGCTGGACATAATTTACAGATGGCCACATAGACAACATTCCTACTTTCACAGTTGGTATTAGTATAGAAATTAAATTTACGTGTCGTAGTGGGATGTATAAATTCAGTATTGGAATTAATAAAAGTACATTGATTACATTTACCGCAGGGTACCGTGTTCAGATTTGTACCTACCGTACCCTGCTTATTGGAGCTATATCTCGGTCTACATAGTAGGCTCTTCAAATTCTGGTGATTCTTAAAGGTCAATCGTGGTTTGGGGCCTACAATATTGCTCACATCCTTATCTGATAATAAAATGTCCCAGTGTTTATGCACAAGTCCTTTCACTTCCAAACTGTCTTGACTAAACGATAATGTGGCTCTAACTTCTTTCGTGGAAGGAGTTGTAACTTCGATTTGTTCCATTTGATCTAGAAAATATGGTCTTGCTTTGCTAAACCTCAAATCATCCACTACTCTTATTGTTTCATTAATATCCCTTTCACTATAACCCCTTTCCAAGGACCTTTTCTTAAGGTCTTCCACCTCAATTTTATATTTCTCTTCCTCAGGGTTAAGTCTGGAGACCCTCATGAATTGTCCCTTCAGGACGTTGTTAAAAACATGAATGGGGTGCATACTCGCTCTGTGGAGTAGGTTGTTCCTATGGCACGCTTTCCTATGTATGGATGTATTCAACAATCCGTTAGACAGCTTATGTATTTCTACATCTAAGAAAGATATATTAGTGTTAGAAAAGTTTAAAGTAAATCTCAAAAATTCAGTTGATGCATCCAAATAAGTGACAAAATTTCGAAGGGACATTTTGTCACCTAACCACACAAAAAAGAGGTCGTCTACGAACCTGCGGTACATGACCACAGATTCAAGGTAGTGGGTACTCTCACACATGTACTTATCTTCCCACATTGCCATAACGAGGTTGGCGTAGCTATTGGCACAAGAAGTGCCCATCGCTACGCCATCCCTCTGAAGGTAAAGATCTTCCCCAAAGGCAAAGACATTATTGGTCAAAATTGTCTCTAGCATCAAGGCAATTAAGTCCACTTTCTTGTTGGTAAAACCTGAATACTTCCGTAAATATTCAAGGATAAAATTAATACCAGTCTCATTGGGGATTACCGTGAATAGACTCATAACGTCTAGGGTCACTAGAAGAAAATGTTGGTCGTCCCCCATTTCTCTCATATAAGTCTATCAAAAACTGCTTACTATCCCTGAGTATTCTCTTGTTCTCATCTACTAGCGGTCTCAGTAGACTCTCTATATAAACTGAGATTGGTTCTGTGACCCAACCCTGGCCTGCCACTATAGGTCTCATGGGTGGGTCTGAGTTAGATTTATGTATTTTTGGTAATCCCTGGATGACTGGTATAACCGGATTCTTGACTTTAAAAAATTCATATAATTCCTTCGTGATGTCCAAAGACATAACTAGGTCATCTAAAGTATAGTACACACTAAATACCTTGTCTACCAGTGTTCTATGATCTATTTTTTGATAAAAATTGTCATCATTTAAAAGTTGTTTCATTTTATCATTGTAATAATTTGTATTCATTAGCACAATGGGGCCGCCTTTATCGGCAGGTCTAATGATGATGGATTCATCATGCCTTAGATCATTTAGAGCTTTCCTTTGTAAGTAATTTAAATTCCTCTTATGTTTTGTGTCCCTTTTATCCTGAAAATATTTATAAATATCGTTCTCCAAGACCTTGCCAAAAACTTCTATAATGGGATGTAACTGTGGAATGTATGTACTGTTTGCTCTGAACCTAGAGTTTCCAGTAGTATATACCTCCTGCCCATAATCTAGCTTTAATTGTACATTCCTAATAAATAACTTTGTGTCAATGACAGTGTCAACTAAATCGCTATTCTTAGTAGGAATAAAATTGAGTGATTTTAGTCTTCTTCTGATCAGATAAATGTTTCTCTAAAAGCATTACATCATCTAGCACTTTTTCAAGCTTTAAAATAATCGTACTTTCAGTATATTTCTGCTTAAAGTCATTAATTAGTCTGTTGACTACAATTCTTAGTCTGTCCTCCTCCGGCGTATGGTATTCAATGAGCAGCTTCATGTAATTGAAGCTCAGTTCAAGATTGAGCTGCTGCCAACGGTATAACAATTCCGGGAACTGATTACCAGACGTGGGCATCTTGAGAATACGAAGCCCACGCGGTATGATCTTACGAGTTAAGCAAGCCTCAAAATAATGTCGTTGTACTTGCAGTTTTTTTTATTTAACAAAGGCAGTCTCAATATCTTGTAACTCTTTGGTAACATTGAATGTACTCACATTGCTGGTAGCGTCCATGCTGCCTTCAACATTAGGCTCAAAGTCTAAAAATTGATTTTCCTCGCCAGTAACACATACATGAAAACGTTCCGAAACCCGATTGGTTCTCTCTTGGACTGGTAGTACGTACGGCAACTCTATACTATTCAGAATATAGAGTTACTATTTAGAATATAGAGTTGCCGTACGTACTACCAGTTATACCGTTTATCTGATCAGAAGAAGACTAAAATCACTAGAGACATACGTGATTTTAAAAGTAACCATGTTTTCACTTGGCCGAGGGAGAGGAACAATTATGTACAAAGTGCTAATATTGTCAATAATGAAATGCGTAGTTATGCGAATATAGCCTCTAGGAATAATGTACGTACACATTTGAATCAGGGTCCATCCAATGTTGGTATTGGTGTGAGTGATGTTAACAGTGAATCCAATGTATTACACCCAACTTTGACTAATAGCATGAGTGATGTTACTATACAAGAAAGTAGACAAGTAGTGAGTACAGGGAACGCCCCATCGATCTCAGATCAAGTAAATAATTCCAGGCCAGGGGAAGGAACTGTTAACATAGAGGGTACAGTTATTGGGGAGTCAGGAGCCTCTGATGTGGCAGGGGAACAAGTGATGAGCAGTGGAAATAACCCACCACAGAATGAAACAGTTGTTAGACCTAAATCTAATAGCACCCACCCTACAATGAGCAAGACGCATACCCCGTTTCCTATAGCTCAGGACCATTTTTTGGGAAGGAGACGGTCTGCCAGCAGAGGCAGGCAGAAGAGGAAGGGCTCAACAGAAGAGCTACAAGGACCCACACTGAAAAAGATGTGGGAAAGACAAACTCACTAGTCATTAACTTGTCAGACAGAGTACTAAATAATTATGAAGAACAGGTCTTAAATAAAGGCCTCAATTTTATTCCTACTAAGAATAGCGATTTAGTTGACACTGTCATTGACACAAAGTTATTTATTAGGAATGTACAATTAAAGCTAGATTATGGGCAGGAGGTATATACTACTGGAAACTCTAGGTTCAGAGCAAACAGTACATACATTCCACAGTTACATCCCATTATAGAAGTTTTTGGCAAGGTCTTGGAGAACGATATTTATAAATATTTTCAGGATAAAAGGGACACAAAACATAAGAGGAATTTAAATTACTTACAAAGGAAAGCTCTAAATGATCTAAGGCATGATGAATCCATCATCATTAGACCTGCCGATAAAGCCGGCCCCATTGTGCTAATGAATACAAATTATTACAATGATAAAATGAAACAACTTTTAAATGATGACAATTTTTATCAAAAAATAGATCATAGAACACTGGTAGACAAGGTATTTAGTGTGTACTATACTTTAGATGACCTAGTTATGTCTTTGGACATCACGAAGGAATTATATGAATTTTTTAAAGTCAAGAATCCGGTTATACCAGTCATCCAGGGATTACCAAAAATACATAAATCTAACTCAGACCCACCCATGAGACCTATAGTGGCAGGCCAGGGTTGGGTCACAGAACCAATCTCAGTTTATATAGAGAGTCTACTGAGACCGCTAGTAGATGAGAACAAGAGAATACTCAGGGATAGTAAGCAGTTTTTGATAGACTTATATACTTATATGAGAGAAATGGGGGACGACCAACATTTTCTTCTAGTGACCCTAGACGTTATGAGTCTATTCACGGTAATCCCCAATGAGACTGGTATTAATTTTATCCTTGAATATTTACGGAAGTATTCAGGTTTTACCAACAAGAAAGTGGACTTAATTGCCTTGATGCTAGAGACAATTTTGACCAATAATGTCTTTGCCTTTGGGGAAGATCTTTACCTTCAGAGGGATGGCGTAGCGATGGGCACTTCTTGTGCCAATAGCTACGCCAACCTCGTCATGGCAATGTGGGAAGATAAATATATGTGTGAGAGTACCCACTTTTTGGAATCTGTGGGCATGTACCGCAGGTTCGTAGACGACCTCTTTTTTGTGTGGTTAGGTGACGAAAGGTCCCTTCGAAATTTTGTCACTTATTTGAATGCATCAACTGAATTTTTGAGATTTACTTTAAACTTTTCTAACACTAATATATCTTTCTTAGATGTAGAAATACATAAGCTGTCTAACGGATTGTTGAATACATCCATACATAGGAAAGCGTGCCATAGGAACAACCTACTCCACAGAGCGAGTATGCACCCCATACATGTTTTTAACAACGTCCTGAAGGGACAATTCATGAGGGTCTCCAGACTTAACCCTGAGGAAGAGAAATATAAAATTGAGGTGGAAGACCTTAAGAAAAGGTTCTTGGAAAGGGGTTATAGTTAAAGGGATATTAATGAAACAATAAGAGTAGTGGATGATTTGAGGTTTAGCAAAGCAAGACCATATTTTCTAGATCAAATGGAACAAATCGAAGTTACAACTCCTTCCACGAAAGAAGTTAGAGCCACATTATCGTTTAGTCAAGACAGTTTGGAAGTGAAAGGACTTATGCATAAACACTGGGACATTTTATTATCAGATAAGGATGTGAGCAATATTGTAGGCCCCAAACCACGATTGACCTTTAAGAATCATCAGAATTTGAAGAGCCTACTATGTAGACCGAGATATAGCTCCAATAAGCAGGGTACGGTAGGTACAAATCTGAACACGGTACCCTGTAAATGTAATCAATGTACTTTTATTAATTCCAATACTGAATTTATACATCCCACTACGACACGAAATTTAATTTCTATACTAGTACCAACTGTGAAAGTAGGAATGTTGTCTATGTGGCCAACTGTAAATTATGTCCAGCATATTATGTTGGTAAAACCAACCGTACACTTAGGGATGTTCAGGAACATAACTATCAGATGAGAATTGGCTCGGATGTTAATGCATTAGCGAGACATCTTAAAGTAGCGGGCCAGAACATACTTTTACTTTTTGTCCTTCAGTCACTCACGCAAGGTCCAAGAGGAGGGACCTAATTAACAGAACACTGGAATGTGAGACCAGGTGGATCATTAGATGGAGAGCTGATCAATCTGGCCTCAATGATAAGGTACAGATAAAACCTTTCTTAAAGAATAGGCGAATAAGAAGACCTAAGTGAGCATGATATTAGTACATTTCCTAGATGGCAGTAAGTGACATAAGCAGAGAAAGAATTTTTGTTTGGGACCCCATTGAATATAAGCCCTTGAGACATAGGTGTATGTTTAGAGACTGTGACGTTAATGAAATCTCACTTCAGTCTGGTATGTGCATTATACATTTGTTAGCAACTGATTTTAAAATCCTGTATGTGTTCTTACTTTTAATGTTTGTCCCTTCTGACTTTGATCTTAACCATATAACATCACTATGAATGTGTACATAAGATTGGGATTCGTGTACTATGTTGGTTTTTATACAAAAACTCCCTATACGAAATCTCCTGGAAAGTTATTCCTGTAAAGTTTTTATATGTATTTTTAATATGTATTTGTTCTTTTTAAGAATGAAGATGTTTTAATTTTAATTTATAGTACTCCCGACTTTGCGTTTTGCAAAGAGGCAGTAGATGTTGTATCTAGCTCTTTAAATTATAATGTAGTTTTGATACAGAAGATGCAACCAATCACAGCCCAAGGAGGGCTTTTTTAAAATGTTTGTACGACTGTGTTTTTCATAAGTCTGAAGAAGCCTGTTGGCGAAAGCGCTCACTTTGCATCAAATAAAGCTTTTTATTTACTGTCAGCTGTGTTCATTGTCAAGCATTTTGGAGGAATTTTATTACGTTTCTTTACATTTCATTGCTGTCAGGGAAGAGCGTATATGGTTTTTGGAGTTTGCTATTTCTTATTTTTTACGCTCATTCCCGTCTCCGTCGGAGTGCTTAGCTGCGTTGGATTTGTGCTACGAGTAGAAATGTGTTTAGGATGGATAAGTCCAAAATGGGTCTCCAATCGGTTCCCTTCCTTGGTACCAGGAACAGTCTGGAATAAAAACCTTGACCTTGTTCGTGAGTAGGTACTTCTTGAATAGCTTTCATGTCCATGAGCTTTGAAATTTGTATTTGAGCCTCTGCCCTTTGATTGTGTGGCAGGTTCGGCATGCCTCTCATTTTTGAAAGTGTGTGAAAATGAAATCTGTAGCCTCCGTTTATAATGTCCAGTATCCATTTGTCTGTTGTGATAATATGCCAATTTTTTGAAAATAATGTCAGTTTTCCTCCCAAGGATGCTGCCAGCTGAGACTTGCTTGGCATGCAAAGGGGAAAGTCATTGGGTTTGTTTCCTGTATTGTTGTGCACTATCTTCGCCACCTCTTGGTGCTGGAGTTTGCCATTGTCTGCCTCTATATGATCCTTGAGATTGTCCTCTGCCCCTTGTGCGCCTGTATCTACCTCTTTGGGGCTTGTCCGTGGCTGGAAAGGACCAGTTTTTTGAAGGCCAATTTCTGCTAAAACGTGGTGGTTGTACCTGTAGAAAGGCTTTGACAGTTTGCATAGATTTAGCTTTTTCTTTCATTTTCCGTAGTATCTCCTCAGCATTAGTACCAGATAATACATCCTTTTGTAAAGGAGCATCTAGAAGTTTAGCTTTAACATGATCAGGCAAGGTTTGTTCCCTAAGCCAGGCATGTCTACGAATGACTGATCCTGTAACAGCAGCTCTACTTGAGGCCTCTAGAGCATCATAGCCACATTGTAATGCGTGTTTACCCACTTGTTCTGCACTATGCATCATATCCTGTAACTCCTTCAAATCTGGTTGTTCAGGTTGTGACATTTTATTCCTTAATTCTGATAACAGAAACTGCTGATAATTAAGCATATGGAACTGACAATTTAAGGCCCTCATGGCTAGGGTGGCAGAGGTATATACCTTTTTTCCCCACCTTTCTAAGGATCTAGACTCTCTTTCGGAAGGTAATGGGTTCTTAGCAGTAGAGACCTTCATTCCCTTGGGGCCTTGAGAAATGGTTTCAGGGTCAGCATTATGGTTTTTGTAAAGAAATTGGTGTGAGTTAGGAACTCTGTAGTACCTATCAGGCTTGACTGGGGCAGGAGGCAGGGAATCCGGATTAAGGCAAGCCTCCGAGTAAACATCATCAAGTATGTCCAGGACAGGAGGGATCGCCAGAGGTCTGTGCTGAGGTAGCAAAAGAAATTCCCTAAGTCTTTTCTTGGAATCTGAAAAATCTTGTCCTTCCCAATGGAAGTGTTCCCTCAAGGTATGCAAGGTTTCCCCGAAAGAAAAATCCTCTGGGGGAGATACAGAAGGAATGGACTGCACTGCATCAGAATCTTCAAAGGGAGAGTACGAGTGCTCCTCTTCATCAGAATGTTCTGAAATAATGGAGCCCTGGTCAGAAGAGGGAGAATCTTCCTCCACTCTGGGTCTCTTGTCCGGAGGGGGTTGGGAACCCCTGATAAGAGTAATTAAATCCTCAGCCATTTTGAGCATCTGCTTTTTAGGCATGGGGCCTGGAGATGGGCTCTGTGCAACAGGCCTCTTGGGATGCATGGCTGATTTGGATTTAGTAAAGGCCTTAATGGAAAAGGAAGATGAGGGTCTGAAGACACCATGGGTGGAAGTGGACCTGTCCACATTAAGAGGCTCAACACTCACAGTGGCTTTGGTAGCTGTAGTCAGGGTATGGGCCGAGGTACCTGCGGTCTCGGTTACAGAAGACACCGCCAGAGAAGTGTCGTCGGTAGTCAGGTGCTGCGTAGGCGCCTCGCTGAGAACCGGACCATGTGTAGCCGGTTTTGGCATGGTGTCGGTGGAGGCCATGGACCTCGCGTGTCGGTCTTTGTCCTTGCGTTTTTTGGACAAAACAGGAGTCGGAGACTCAGACGACATTTTATAATCAAAAGCTTTACCAAAAAAGTGCTGGGCGAACTCCACCCGACGCTTAATAGTGCGTTTATTGAAAGTAGCACAAAAGCGACAGCCCGAGACGTCGTGGTCTGGGCCTAAACAAGGTATACAGAGGGAATGGAAATCCTTATGCGGTATTTGCTTCCCACAAGAAATACAATTGTTAACTTTGTCTGACATCGGTCTGAGGCAAGAAAAGTTTCCCCAACGGGGTACTTAGCTTTAAGAAGACTTCTGTTTCCAAATTTTCGTAATTTCAGGAGCTGGCCGACCAGCACTTGCGAACTGCTTCTGCTTCGGGCACCGCGCGGCAAAAAAGACTGAAGAAAATGGCGTCGGCTGTGTCTTATATACCCCTGTCGCACTGACGTCAGGAAAGAAAGCGATGACAACTGACGCCGGACCTAGACTTTGGAATTCGGCCGACCGAGGGGCCCGCCTGACGGCAGGAGAACCCATCTGTTATGACTGCAGCTGTATGCACGATGAACATCAGAGACACTCCTCTTTCTGCCCTTGTCCACAGAAGATCCAAGGACAAAGGGGAGGAAATATCAGCTTTGGCTTTGTCAGCAGTAGATAAGACTTCACTGAAGGTGGAGAGGATCAAACTCTTTAAAATAAGTTTGTTACTTCTCTTAACGAGGGCTCAGTGACTGAACCTATGGCAAATACTGCAGTCCTCCTGTAAGTGAATGGGACCCAAGCAATAAACAGAGAGTGTGAAAGTCAGAAGATGCAATTTTGTGGCCACACTTCTGGCATTTTTTTAAAACCAGATGAGGCCTTGGCTTGCTCAGCCAACCTAAAAAAAATTATGACTGGAAATGCACACTCAACACAGAAAAGTTTGAGAGACAGAAAAAGGAAAGTTTTTTTTTTTTTTTTGAAGGAAAAAAAAGGAATGGGGAAAAACTATTAACAATGACAGTTAAAGTGCTACACCAAGGTGTACAAGGAGAGAATATTAACAATGATAAACAGAATTACACTGAAGTGTATGAAAACAGAGAGAGAAAAATATTAACAAAAGGGCAGAGGATCAAGTAGAGCGAAAAGAGAGAAAAATCTCTAACAATTACAATTTACCTAGACCCTAGGAAACTCGACAGCACTGGCAAAATGCAACCATTTCAGAAAAGTGGCAAACGAGATCTGATTGTAATTGTAAGAGAGGGATTATGGGTAGAGGTGAAGCTTGAGAGATTTTGGCTGGGGCGAGCTGTAGTAACAACAAAGTCGGCTCCAATTTCGGAACAGGACCCATCTGTCAAGGATGAAATGAAGATTGACATCATCAGATCCAGCTACTATATTTCCCTTAGCAGTATTTAGACAAATAGGCAAAAATATTAATTATATTGGCTAGTAAAATAATCAGTACCTGCTCTTTATAATAGTTGACAGATACAGACAAAGAATAGCTGTGGGTCAAGTATAAAGTGAGAGAGAAACTTTAAGGATAAAAAGCAAGTACAACTCTATAACATGCAATACATTACTGTAGAAATGAGAAGTTATGTACCTACCATAACGTTCCATGTTAGTTGTCTTCTCTCGCCTTCTTTCTTGCTTGATGGGTTCGGAGCCGATCCTCGGCTCCAACTCGGCACTTTGCTAAGCTCGAGAGTCACTTTTACCAGCTCGAGGCAGCCCCATATCCCATGATGCAAGGCGGTAAGTACCCAGATCTCGTTTGTTATCTATAGGCAATAACACCTAGCATAAAAACTTCCCAGAAGGAAAGAAGGGCAAAAAAGCCTGAAGGATGGGTAAGGCAGACCAGAACTGTCTGGTCATAAGAAGCATTCTTTCATATAGGGAGAAAAAGGTCTGTCCAGGCCAGGGGGCAGGAGGGAGGGTCGCAAGAAAGAAGGCGAGAGAAGACAACTAACATGGAACGTTATGGTAGGTACATAACTTCTCAATGTTAAGTTGTCAATCTCGCCTTCATTCTTGCTTGATGGGACCGCGTCCCTAGCACCTCTATCCTGGGTGGCTCAATGGAACAGACTCTTGAGAACTGTAGAGCCAAAACTGGCTCTATCCCTGGAGGCCAAATCCAATTTGTAATGAGAAACAAAGGTATGAGGAGTGGCTGCTGCACAAATAGTGTCTAATGGAAGTCTAGCCTGAAAGGCTGTGGAAGTGGCTAAGCTTCTGGTTGAATGCGCTTTAGGTTTCGAGCACAGCTGTTTTCCCCTGAGCTGATAGATTTCAGAGATGACAGAAGAAAGCCATCTAGATAAGGTCACTTTGGAGACAGGAAGGCCTTTTTTGTTATCAGCATAAGAAAGAAAGAGCTGATCGGATTTCCTGAATTGTTTTGTTCTGTCCAAATAATATCTGAGTTGGCGGTGAACATCAAGATAATGTAATTTTTGTTCCGATCTGTTTGAGTAATTTGGGAAAAATACAGGTAGGTCAATAGACTGGTTCAAATTATTTTTCGAGGCAACCTTAGGCAAAAAGGTCGGATTAGTTCTCAAGGATACCCTGTCTTTGTGGAAGACCAAATAAGGGGGACGAACAGAGAGAGCATGAAGTTCAGACACTCTCCTTGCCGAGGTAATAGCAACAAGGAAGAGTGTTTTCCATGAAAAATTTCAGGGAACATGAAACAGCTGGCTCGAAGGGAGGAAGAATCAAGGATGTCAGCACTAGATTTAGGTCCCATTGAGGAGGAGGACTCCTGACTGGAGGTTTCAGGAGAAAGATTCCTTTTAAAAAGGCTCTACAAAGCCTGTGGGACATAATGTTGTGATCTGCAAACCCGACATGAAAGTTCGAGATAGCAGCCAACTGAACTTTGACCGTGGAAGATGAAGAGCCCACGTGAAAGATTTCCGCTAAGAAATCCAAAACTGCTTGAACAGGAGCAGTAAAAGGATCTATATTTTTAGCTTTTGCCCAACAAGAGAAGCGTTTCCATTTGCTGGTATAAATCCTTCTAGTAGAGGATTTTAGGGAAGCCACTATGATATCCCTAACAGGATTAGAGATCATAGGAAGCCTGGCTAAGGAAGGAAGTGGAGCAACCATGCTGTGAGGTTGAGAGAAGGGATAGACCGGTGCAGTTGACCCGATTGGTGAATCAGAAGGTCTGGTACTGGGTCCAGATGCCACGGCTGCACCAAAAGGTGACGATGGAGGAACGGGAACCAAATTTGTCGAGGCCAATAGGGAGCAATGAGAATCATTTTGGCTCTCAAAACGGTGGCTTTCTGGAGAACTTGTGGAATTAGCGGAAAGGGAGGAAAGGCATAAAGAAGTCCCTGGGGCCAATCCTGGGTTAGAGCGTCTCTGGGGGGATGGCCTGGCAGTGGGAAGAGAAAAGAAGTCTGGGCATTTGCTGTTTTGGGGAGTAGCAAAAAGATCGCAACATGGGCGGCCCCATTCTAGAAAAATCTCCTCCACTATAGATTGTTTGAGAGACCACTCGTGAGGCATGAGAATAGCTCTGCTCAATCTGTCCGCTAGAATGTTGGTTTTTCCAGGGATATGCGTTGCTACCAGAAACCGATGAGAGGAGATCGCCCATTGCCAAAGTCTGAGAGCTTCTGGACACAAGGGGTAGGACTTGGTTCCGCCCTGTTTGTTGATATACCATACTACAGACATGTTGTCTGTGTGAACTGCAATTGTTCCCAAGGGAAGAAAGTCGTTGAGGGCTTGCAACGTTAAAAGCACTGCTCTCATCTCTAGGACATTTATGTGCAGGTGGTATTCGAACGGTTGCCACGTCCCATGAACCATCCTGCCCTGATAATGACCCCCCCACCCGATCAGGGAGGCATCCGTAGTGACAGTGGCTACCGGGGCCGGGGGATACAAAGGGTCTGCCTTGGTGAATCTGGGGAGAAGTAATCCACCATGAAAGATGATTCTTGCAAATTTGTGTCACCAGGATTTGGTGACGCATTGGAAGTTGTTGGTAAGACCACTGAGTGAACAACATCCATTGAAGCAGACGCATGTAGAAGCGGGCCAGGGGAAGAAGGGTAATAGCTGCAGCCATGAGGCCCAACACCTTCAGAACCATTCTGGCTTGCACCTTTTTGTTGGCAAGGATGATCCTCACGTGACTTTGTATATCTGAGATTCTTTGGTCTGTGAGGGTTGCTGACATCCGAACAGTGTTTAAGTTTGCCTATGAAGGTAATAGACTGGCAGGGCAATAAGGAGGATTTTTCGTAGTTGATCGAAATTCCTAATTGAGTGCAGAGATTTAGTGTGTAATCCCTGGCTTGAAGAAGTTGATGCCTGGTGGTGGCTGAAAGGAGCCAGTCGTCGAGATACGGAAACATCTGGAATCCTTGACGTCTCAGGTGAGCCGTGACCACTGCCATACATTTGGTGAACACTCTGGGGGCTGTAGTGAGACCAAAGGGCAGGGCTCTGAATTGAAAATGACTGGACCCCAGCCGAAAGCAGAGAAATCTTCTGGAGCGTCTGTGAATTTTATGTGATAGTACGCGTCCTGAAGATCTATTGAGCACATCCAGTTGTCCTTCTCTAGGAAGGGCAAAATTGATTGAAGTGTGACCATTCGAATCTTGTCTTTCTCACAGACTTGTTGAGTCTGCTGAGATCCAAAATTGGTCTCCAGTCTCCCGTCTTTTGGGGACCAAAAGAATCTTGAGTAGATTCCGGGCTCTGAATGGTCTGTTGTAACTGGCTGAATGGCTCTTTTTTGTAGAAGCTTTAATACTTCTGACTCTGCAACTTCCCTTAGACCAGGTGGTACATCTGGAAGGGAATTTTTGTGAGAAAAAGGACTTTCCTCGAAAGGAATTTTGTAACCCTCGGATATAATCGACTGTACCCATCTGTCTTGAGAGAGGGAACGCCAGGCTTCTGGGTACAGCGATAGTCTTCCCCCGACTGCCTCCAAGGATGGACAGTCGGGCAACATCTCAGGGATGCTGGAAGGGCTTGTCAGAGAGAGGCTCTCTGCTTCCCTGGTTTTGTGGACCCCCTCTGCCTCTAGAGCGGCATCTGTTATTATTACCCCCTCTGCCTCTAGGGGTAAACTGACCACGTGCGTCCGGCGTGACTCCCTGGGATTTACGGAACCACATTTTTCCGCCCTTCTGACCTTTGGGGTAAGGTCTAGAGGGGGTAGAAAAACGGACCCCTACGGCAGAAAGAGTCTTGCCGTCCTGCTCACACCTGGTCAATGTATCCTTCACTTGAGGACCAAACAATGCTGACCCATCAAAGGGAGAATTTGTGAAGGACGCCTTAAAGGGATCTGCAAAATTACATAGCCGCATCCAGGATTGACGTCTAAGAGCCACTCCTGTACCCGCAGCTCTACTCGCTCCATTTGCTGCATACAATATCAGACGCATGGAGGAGTTAGCTATAGAATTAAGGATTCCTAGCTGAGAAGCAATTTTCTCTTGAGCCCCTGCAGCCGTAGGATCCTGCACTACTTCACCTAGTTCCTTAAGGATGTCCCTTTGGAGTCTGGTGAAGTGACATAAATAGTTCAGCGAGTGCATAGCAAAGGTCGCTGAGGAGAACATCCGCTTACCATACCAATCCATGGTCCTAGAATCCTTATTAGGAGGATGGACTGGTACGGAAGGATCTGCAAGTTCCTTCTTAGTGGCGGCCGCCACCACCATGGCATCAACAGGGACACCTTTCGTAAGGAATTGCTTTTCAGAAGGGGCTGTAATAAATTTAGACGGCCTCCTAGGAACTGGCTCTACAGAGTCAGGAGCAGCCCAAGCCTTTCGAGCAATAACCTCCATAAGGGGGTCAAAAGGTGGAGACACCCAGGAGGTGGAGGGTCGAGATCCAAACGCCTCTAGGTATACCGACTCATCCTCGGAGGGATTTGTGGAGGGCCAGTTTCCCCTCTGTTTTAGGAGTTCTAGGATGTCTGAAAAGGAGACATCCTCAGAGGGGGATCTTGGGGATCCCTCCGACTCATCTAAGTCGGTATCTGATGTGATAGACTCAGGGGAGTCCAGGTGTTTCCTCTTACAAGTCCTCTTGCGCGGAGGATCTCCTGACTGGTCAGGAGAATCCTCGGAAGAGGGGGTTATTCCCAGTGGGGAAACCTGAGGCGGTGGATCTCTAGGTCTGGGTGCAAGAGAGATGGAAGAGATATCGACAGGCACTGTAGAGGGAGGAGCTAAGGGAATAGACTGCTGACTGAGCCCAGTGGCCAGCACACTCTTCATCACCTCGAAGGCCCCCCTCCCAGGGAGATCCGAGAGAACCCGTTCCGAAGAAACCGGGACTGCCGGGCCCACCGAAAGGGAAGGCTCCGAGGCAGATGTCGGAGCCGAGCTCACCAAGGCCGAGGCTCCAAGGGGAAGAGCGGGGTCGGACAAGGGTCCGATGCCACTCACCCCCTCGGAGGAGACCAGGGAAGCCCGACCACCGAATCCCTCCAAGGAAGGTCTCGAAGAGGAGATAAGAGTAGATGCCGAGGGTGCAGAAAGGGGGGGTATCTGCCCCTCAGCCATAGCAGTAACTATCCCCGTAGACTCCAGCTCCAAACTCTGGGGTAGAGTCGAAGGAGGAACCTGAAGAGGGTGTGGACTAATAGTCGTCTGTTGAGACGGACTATGAAGCATCTGGGCCAGTGCCTGTGATTTTAATAATCTACTTACCACCCTCTCTAAATCATGGTCCGATAACCTGGACGACCTAGATGATCTGCTCCGATGGCTCCGTTCCGAAAGAAGAGGTGAGGCCGGAGCCGACAGAATCGGTTCCAACGAGGGAGACCTGGACCTCTTCCTCGAAGGAACCATCGGAGCCGACAAGGCTACAGATCCAGTCGGAGCCGATAACTTTTCGGCTCCGAGAGAAGATCTAGACGCATCGGCTCCAGCCGGAGCCGATGCCGGCACCGAAGTAGTGGTGTCGGTGCCGGTCGGCGCCGACACCGAAGCCTGGGCCACATGGTGGTCGGAGCCAGTACTCGGAACCGACACCAAAGTGACCAAAGAAGTATCGGCACCGATAGCCATCGGTGCCGAAGATTTAGCCAATGTCGGATCGGCTCCAGCCGGAGCCGATCTCGACTCCGACAAAGTCGGAGCCAAGGCCGAAGGCTTGGATACAGAAGCCTGGGCCTTAGATCTAGAAGGCTTTCCCAGAGCCGATTTGGCCGGGGAGCCCTCCGGTTTAAGGAGTCCCCTTAAAATCAATTTGTTTCTCCTCTCCTGCAGGACTCTCTGGCTAAAGGAATGACATATCGCACAGGAGTCCTGCAGGTGGAGAGGTCCCAGGCAGTATAAACAAGAAGTGTGACCGTCTGTCAGAGACATCTTCTGACAGCACGAGTCACACTTCTTAAAGCCTGAGACCCTCTGCTCTTTGGACATAGTGGACAAACACAGAACCACACAGTCCCAAACACAGAACCACACAGTCCCAAACAAACAACTAAATTATAGTTAAAACAGTAAAACCTCACACACACACACACCCTGACAGGGGGGGGGATGGGAGGGAAGGAAGGCCTGACTAAAAAAATTAAGGAGGAAGGATAATTTTAGTCAAAAAGGGGCTTAATATAAACTAAAAATGTCAGATATTAAGTTTAAAAGTGAAAAGGGGCTAAAAGCAGTTTAATATAAAACACTTACCAGGAACTGGTAAAAGGAGGACCTCATCAGCGAAGCGGCAAACGAGATCTGGGTACTTACCGCCTTGCATCATGGGATATGGGGCTGCCTCGAGCTGGTAAAAGTGACTCTCGAGCTTAGCAAAGTGCCGAGTCAAGCAAGAATGAAGGCGAGATTGACAACTTAACATCAGTAGTTATAAATTTGTCAAATTGGTCTTCTACAATCAATTATTTCCAGCTATACAGCAAAAATATTTATATACAGCAAGACTTTCCAAAGCACTGTTTTTTTTATGTCAAGAACATCACAATGTTATGCTTGTAGTCTCAACAAAAGGTACAGAACTGTTACCTGAAACTCAGTCATATACCGTTACACTAACTACTACAGGCATAAGAAGGTTGCATAGTAAGAAAAGAAAAAAACGGTGTCCAGTAAGCTGAAAACGTACTGTATCCATTTACAATGTTTGCATGCAGACAGCTACCACAATAAGCATAGACAACAGGTCACTGGCTACAATGCTAGGGTAATATTTTCCACTCTATTTTGGTACAATTTAGCATTACATAAACATTATACCCGTTTCTTAAGTTCTCACCGATAGCAGTGTTATCGTACAGCATTTGTTTGCATGAATTAACGTTTGCTGTTGGATATCGCAGATTAGGAACAAATAATAAGTATATCCTCATTATCACCTATACAAGAAAAAACACTTTCAAGGTAAGCACACTACTTGAGAGATGCCACGAACCGCTGCTGTGCTAAGGGGTACTTTTTGAAAAATGACTCCGTTGGACTGAAAAGGAATAAGTAACCTCTGTTTGTTCATCAGTAGGAGGAGGGGCAATGTTAGAATGGCAGGTTTGCAGGCAATGCAATTGGTTGGTGGGCTGGGTTAAATAACCATTTCTATCCCACTGTTAACACACCAAGTGCGAGGTAAATCCCACCGGTAGTACCCCAACAAGTACTGGGTAAATCCCAATGGTTTTACCACAACAAGTACAAGGTAAATCCCACTGATAGCACCCCAAAAGTACAAGGTAAATCCCACTGGTAGTACTCTAACAAGTACAGGGTAAATCCCACCTTTAGTACCCCAACAAGTACAAGGTAAATCCCACCGGCAGCACTCCAACAACTACAAGGTAAATCAGTAGACATTAGTACGAAAAATGCCACAGCAAGATAACAGTGCACTGTGGAATCTCGACAAAGCTCCCATGTCAAATGCTGCACAGATGCAGTATGACAACATGGAATGCAACTGCTAATCCTCTGTCAGCAGGTTTTCCACAACTGTTAACTAAAGCTGTGCCACTGCTACAACGACATATAAATCAAGATCACTTAACTCAAAAGCTTCACACATTGAAAGTTACAATCAGGTGGTAAAGTGTGACAGCTGAAAGAAAATAATGTGTACTATTAATATCATACAGAAAGGTACTGTAGTCTTGTCTGTCTGTACTGCCTTTACAGTCATTACACATTGACCAGTATTTGTGCAGTTTTTCTAAGAAGCATACAAAACATTATTTGCAATATAAAACATATTACAACAGTCTTTCTGGCTACTTGTCAGAAGTGCAACTCCCAGTTCGGCAAGTCCCAACTCATCAAAAAAAAACAAACTAGGACTTACAATATATATTCTGAAACTCTTGTTACATTTTCATGTGAGGCCCCACTGCACACACACCCCCCCCATCTCTGCTACTAATACATCCCCCTTTATGCTGCATCATTTGTAGAATCTCTTCAAACCATGGGGTTGGGAGGTTGAATGGCTAAGGTGTTTAACTTACATACTCAAGGTGCAGGGTTTGATTCTCACATGGGGTAATTGACTAGGCTTAAAAAATGGCCCACATGGTCAGTTAGCCTAGTACTAATTTATGAACTTAATCTATAAATCTGGGATTGTGCAGAGAAGTGGGGAATAGGAGAATAAGCCTAATCTTGATTTTCCACATCTTGTAATAAAACCAAACTACCCCTGGACTCAACGAGCATATTTCCATTGGCAGTGCCTTGAAACTTAAATCTTACCAAGTTTAATATGGCAACTGTTTTAGGAATGTGTACATTTTTTTTTACTGTTGATAAAAATTTCTTGTATTTTTCTGTACATACTTTCATTTTTTTGTATTGTTTAAAAGTTCTTGAATTACACAAAATCATCCTTGTACTTTAAATGTGAGGGTGTGTGGTAGTCACATGTTCAATCAATGGGCTTATATAAACCTGTATACTCTGAAGAAGTCTGTTTACTACTCAGACGAAAGCTGTATTTGGATTAAACTATTGTGTTTTACATTGGATTCCTGCTGTTTTTTTCTTGCTACCTGTGTAATTGGAATACCTGCATGTTATACCAGAAACTAAATGGGACAGCTAAGGTGGTTGACTTCCTACCTCTACTACAATCTCATTCTGTGTCTCCTCAATGAGGAATGTTCCAGAGACAGTGACAAAGAAGCACACTTGCACTAACACACTCTGATGTGATCCTGCCATCTATCCCCTCAGAATGTCAAGGGGTTCAGGACAGCTCAAAAACAAGCATGTGGTGGAAGAGAAATTACACCAGCAGTGTAGCAGTTGCTGCAGAGAACCATGCTGGGAAAGCCTGCAACACTGGCAATGAAAATGTTGACATCATTGTTAACACTGACAGCTCAATGTCAAATGCCATCAGCATTATAGAAGAAAAGCTCAGTATACTGACACTGATGGACCAGTAGTAACCTTCGATCCCATGGCGCAGACATCTGCAGTTGAGTCCTCAGTACTAACGGCTCATAATCCAAAAATATGTTCCTGAGAAGCAGTGCTGAAGGCACTGGCACTAACCTCAGAGTACAGTAGATAACTCCAAACCATGAGACTAAAGAGAAAGGAGGCACTCACTGAAGGGTCCATCTGTGATCAAGGAAGAAGACACTCCAAGCCATGAGGCCAAAGAGATAGGAAGCACTGAAGGACCCACTTGTGATCAAGAATGAAGACAACAGCAATGGCAGAAGGTCTACCCATCTCAAAGTCAGTGCCTGCAGAATACTGCTCAGCCTCAAGGGAAACAGCAGCACCACTGCAGGAGCCAATAAAGAGGCAACAGACCACCTATAACAGCACTGGAATCTGAGTGGAGATGGGAAGAGACCCCAACTTGACTTGCACCTGAAACACAGCCTCTCAGACCTTCACGTAATAGTCTTCCACAGCAATACACATATGGGAAGAAAAGTACAGCTGTGTACACCTACCATAAATGTAGATGTTAGAGTGTCTTCACTGTTGCAGTCATAACTGTAGGATGTTCCTGCCGGCAGGCAGCCCGAGGTCGGCCAGAATTCCAAAGTCTGGGTCCGGCGTCGGCTGTTCCAGCAAGTACTCTGACGTCAGAACGCAGAGGTATAAAGCTGACAGCCGACGCCATCTTCTCCAGCCTTTCTTGCCCCAGATGTCAGAAGTCCCCCAAAGTAACCAAAAGGTGTCCAAAAAGGAAACACAAATACACCACAAAAGAAGAGGAAGATAGAACAAGCAAAACATAAGAGGGGATAGGTGGGAGGGAAACACCGACTGCAACAGTGAAGACACTCGAACGTCTACATTTATGGTAGGTGTACACAACTGTACTATGTTCTTCGTGTTTCACTGTTGCAGTCATAACTGTAGGGTGGAATCCCAAAGTTGTGATGAGGGAGGAGGTTATGCAGAAGAAGGGGCAGCCAGAAGACCCTGCAAGACAGCAGAGGCAAAACCTGCCCTAGACTTAGAATACAAAGGGAGATTATAGTGCTTAGAAACAGTATGCACTGAACTCCAAGTGGCAGCTTCCAAAATGTCCTTGGTAGAAACTCCTCTGAGAAAAGCTGCTGAAGTGGCAGCTGCTCTAGTAGAATGACTTCTAACAGTACCTGGAATCTGCTTCCCAAAGTGAGAGTAACAAAACCTTATCCCATGAGCAATCCATTTGGAAATAGTTTGTTTAGAAATAGCCTTGCCTAGAGAACTGGAGGCATAAGAGATAAGCAACTGATCAGATTTTCTGAAATCTTTAGTTCTGTCCAGGTAAAACCGTAGTTGTCTGTGTACGTCCAATGAATGTAAAATCCTTTCCCCTTTGTTTTGAGGATTTGGAAAGAAAGTAGGAAGGTGAATAGTCTGATTTAAAGCCACTTTAGAAATCACCTTAGGCATAAATGTAGGATTGGTCCTCAAGTCAACTCTGTCTTGGTGGAAAATAAGGTATGGTTCCACAGCCATGAGAGCTTGCAACTCTTGACACCCTTCTGGCAGAAGTCAAAGCTAATAAAATAGCTGTCTTCCAGGATAAGAACTTGATATCCGAAGCAGCAGCAGGCTCAAAGGGAGGTAAAGTAAGTTTTTCCAAAACATAATTAAGATCCCAAGCAGGAACAGGAGGAGTTCTGGGAGGTCTTAAATTCTTAGCCCCTCTCAAGAATCGCCTCACCAGCTGGTGAGAGAAGATGGGGGGATCAGTGTTGTAATGAGCCGAGATAGCAGAAGCATGGATTTTAATGGAAGAAAAGGAGAGGCCTTTAAGCAAAAGGTCTGAGAGGTAAAGTAAAATGGAAGAAATGTCAGGCAAAAGAGGATCAGAACCTCGATCCCGCATCCAAATACAAAATCTTTTCCATTTAGAAGCATAAGATTTTCTAGTGCTAGGGCGCCTAGCTTCTAAGAGAACATCCAAAACTTGTTTGGGAAAAGCAAAAGGAATCAAAGGCCCTTGTAGAGCCAAGCTGCCAGGCAAAGAGTCTTGATTTGAGAGTGTAGCATCTGACCCTGATGCTGGGACAGAAGAGAAGGAAACAGAGGCAGAATCCATGGAGGTTCCAAGAACAGGTGTCTTAAAGTTGGATACCAAAACTGCCGAGGCCAATTTGGAGCTATCAAAATGATAATCTTGGGTTTGTCCTGTTTTATTTTCAGTAACACCCGAGGCAGAAGAGGAAGAGGACGAAAGATTCCTCCAGCTGAAAGACAGGGCATCCACTTTCCAAGCTGTTTTGTGGAAGGACCTGGTGCAAAAGAGAGGCAGCTGATGATTGAGATGAGATGCAAACAGATCTATTCGAGGGCAACCCCAAACTGCCGTAATCCTGCTGAATAAGTTGGGGTCCAGCATCCATTCATGAGGACCCAAAAGATTTCTGCTTATGCTGTCTGCTAAGATATTCTGTTTTCCTGGAATGAATTGAGCCTGAAGATGCAGATTCAGATTTAGAGCTGTGTCCCATAAACTCATGGCTAGTCTGAAAAGGAGGTATGAGTGAGAGCCCCCTTGCTTGTTTATATACCACATGACTGTGGTATTGTCTGTGCGAATCAGAAGATGGCCTGGTTGCAAAAGACTCTGGAAGGCTAGAAGAGCATTTTGGACTGCCAACATTTCCTTCAAGTTGATGTGCCAGGTAAGATGCTTCTTTGTCCAATAGCCCTGCTGGCAATGGTTTAGGTAATGAGCTCCCCAAGCATAATCCGAGGCGTCTGTGGTTATGATCTGAGCAGGATGAGGTAGACGAAAGGGATTCCCTTCGTTTAAAGCACAAGCCCTGGAACACCAGAGGAACTCTTTTTGGAGGCAGGGAATCAGAGGTATCATTGTTTCCAGGCTGTGGTAATGCTGAGACCATTTTTAGGTACCACTGAAGTTTTCTCATATGAAGCCTTGCATTTGGGATCAACAGGATGCAAGAAGCCATGTAACCCAATGTCTGCAGGAATTTCCTTGCAGTGAGCTAAGTTAAAGTACCCAAGGTCTTGAAAATTGATGCCAGCTGTACTTGCTTTTCTGGAGTAAGGAAGGCCCTTTGTAAGCTTGTGTTTAGAAGAGCTCCCAAAAAGATCATTTGTTGAGAGGGGATCAAATGTGACTTTTTTGTGTTCACTGAAAATCCCAGAAGTAGGAGAAGACGCTGAACAAACTGCAGATGTTGAAGTAAAAGATCCTTGCTGTCCGCCTGAATAAGGCAGTCGTCCAGATAGGGGTAAATTTGAATACCTTGGAGTCTGCAATAAGCTACTACTGGAGCCAGACACTTGGTAAAGACTCTGGGCGCAGTAGATAAGCCAAAGGGCAGTACAGAGAATTGAAAGTGTCTCGAACCTGCCTTGATTCTGAGGTATTTTCTGCATTCCTGTCTGATGAGAATAGGCTTCCTTCAAGTCCAATGTCACCATCCAAGCATCCTGGGAGAGCATGGGAAGAAGTTGTTGCAGAGTAAGCATCTTGAATTTTGGAATCTCCAGAAAGGTATTTAATACTGAGAGGTCCAGAATAGGTCTCCATGAGTTTTGTTTCCTTGGGACCAGAAATAGTCTTGAGTAAAAACCTTTTCCCATCTCTGGAATTGGAACAGGTTCTATGGCTCTCATGGCCAATAAAGCATCCACTTGATTTAAGGCCTCTGACCATTGATGTTTTGGCAGATCCGGCCAACCCGAAGACCTTGGCAGAGTATGAAAGTGGAATTTGTAGCCTCTTAAAATCACGTCTAAAACCCATTTGTCCTGGGTAATATGAGTCCAATTTTGGTAGAAAAGAGAAAGTTTTCCTCCGAGAGGGGCTTCCAGGCAAGGAGGACCTGTAGCCCAATGGAGAGAGTCACTGGGTCTGCTTCTTTTGTGATTGAGGTCTGTCTTCTCCCCTTCTAGGTGAAGAAGCAGTCCATTGTCTTGACCTGTAAGAGGACCGAACCTGCGCCCGACCTCTGGAGCGTCTATATCTTCCCCTTTGAGGCCTGTCAGACGTGGGAAAGGACCAATTTTTGGAGGGCCAATTTCTAGAAAATCTAAGAGGCTGAACTTGTAAAAAATCTTTAACAGTCTGCATAGATTTTGCTTTTTCTTCCATCTTTTTAATAACCTCCTCAGCCTTGGATCCAAATAAAACATCATGCTGAACAGGGGCATCTAATAGTTTAGCCTTAACCTGCTCAGGTAAATTCTGCTCACGAAGCCAAGCATGTCTCCTGATAACAGTACCAGAGGCTGCGGCCCTGCAAGAAGCTTCCAAGGCATCAAAAAGTACAGTTTTGTACCTACCATAAATGTAGATGTCCGAACTGGATAGCATCTGCAGTCATAACAACTGGGGATGTCCTGTCGTCAGGCAGCCCTTCAGTCGGCCGGATTCCAAAGTCCGGGTCCGGCTTCGGCTGATGTCGCACTTCACCCGACGTCATCTCTGTTGGTCTTCGGGTATAAAAGCATCAGCCGACGCCATTTTCCTCAGTGTTTCTTGCCCCAGATGCCAGTAGCCCACTTGAAGGCTAAAATTTGGATAGATGCCAATGTTTCCAAAAAGATAGAGGTAAACACAAAAATAAGCATGTATGTACATATATACAAACAAATACACCATAAAGACTCCCCCACCAGCTAGCTATTAGGAGGGTAAACACCCTAGGAGTACCACAGAGGGAAGGAGGGAGGGTAATCCTGACTGCAGATGCTATCCAGTTCGGACATCTACATTTATGGTAGGTACAAAACTGTACTATGTCCTTCATGGATGCATCTGCAGTCATAACAACTGGGTAGAATACCATAGCCAACTAGGGAGGAGGATAAAAGTAGATTATGGTGTGTTTAGGATCCCTTGCAGTACAGCAGTGGCAAACCCTGCTCGGGATCTGGAATATAGAGGCAAATTATAATGCTTGGCAAATGTATGCACGGAGGTCCAAGTAGCCGCCTCAATAATGTCTTTGGTTGCCACTCCTCGTAAGAAGGCTGTGGTAGTGGCTGTTGCCCTTGTAGAATGAGGTCTTATGTTCTGTGGAATTGGTTTTCCATGGAAGGAGTAACAGAATCGTATGCAATTTCCTATCCATTTGGAGATTGTCTGTTTGGAAATAGCTTTTCCTTCCCTTCCTGTTGCATAGGCTACAAAAAGTTGGTCAGTCTTTCTGCTATTTTTGTTCTGTCCAAGTAGTAGCGTAGCTGTCTATGTACATCCAAGGTATGCAGTATTCTTTCCCTCTGTTTTGTGGGTTGGGAAAGAAGGTAGGTAGGTGGATTGCCTGGTTTAAAGACACTCTGGATACCACCTTAGGCATAAATGTAGGATTAGTCCTCATGGACACTCTATCTTGGTGGAAGATTAGGAAGGGTTGCACTGCCATTAAGGCCTGTAGTTCTGAAACCCTCCTTGCTGAAGTAATTGCCAGTAGGAAAGCAGTTTTCCATGACAGGTGTTGTAGGTCTGCTGTTGCTGCTGGTTCAAAGGGTGATAGTGTCAACTTTTCTAGCACAAAGTTTAAGTCCCAAGCTGGTAATGGTGGTTTCCTTGGAGGTTTTACATTCTTGATTCCTCTGAGGAACTGCCTGAGCAAAGGGTCGAAAAACAGGTGGATCAAAGCTGTATTCTGCTGAAATAGCTGATGCATGTATCTTGATGGAGGAGTAGGACAGGCCTGAATGAAGAAGTTCAGCCAGATACTCCAGAATGTTAGGCATATCTATGTTTGACACATCTTTTCCTCTTTCCGTACTCCAAATGACAAACCTTTTCCATTTTCCAGCATAGTTCCTTCTTGTTGAAGGTCTGCGTGCTTCAAGAATAATGTCTTTAACTCTTTGGGAAAGTTCTGGATTAGCTGCTGCTATGTGATGTTCCATGCAGTCAGTTGCAACGTTTTAGGTTTGGATGTATGATGCTGTAGTTGTTCTGAGTTAACATCAAAGGCATCAGGGTATTGGCCACATATTGTTCGAGACATGCTCCTCAGCAGTGGGTACCAGTGTTGTCTTGGCCAGTTTGGAGCTATCAGGATTATCCTTGGACGTTCTTCCTTGATTTTTAGTAGTACTTTGTGTATCAAGGGAAGAGGTGGGAATGCATATGCTGTTAGGCCTTTCCAGCTGAAGGAGAGCGAATCCACTTTCCATGCTAGTGGGTGGAATGTCCTTGTGCAGAACTTTTGAGCTGGTGATTGAGAGGTGATGCGAATAGATCTATCTGAGGCATTCCCCATTTCTTTGAGATGGTCTTGAAGATGTCCGGGTGCAGCTTCCATTCGTGGGCATCCGATGTGGTTCTGCTTAATATGTCTGCTAGAGTATTTTCTTTTCCCGGTACAAATATTGCCTGTAACTGGATGTTGTAGCTGAGTGCCAGGGTCCACAGCTCCAAAGTCATTCTGCATAGGGGGTATGAATGAGTGCCTCCCTGTTTGTTGATGTACCACATGACTGTGGTGTTGTCTGTCCTTATCATCAACTGGCCCTCTTGGAGAAATGGTTTGAACTTTTGGATTGCCAGTTTTACTGCCAGCATTTCTTTTAGGTTGATGTGCAGGTGAAGTTGATCCTGTGTCCACAATCCTTGCACGCATTTGTCCAGCATGTGGGCCCCCATCCTAGGTCTGAAGCGTCTGTTGTGATGGTCTGGCTTGCTTGACATCTGCGAAAGGGTAGGCCTGGGTTTGACTGACATGCCTGAGCCCACCATAGGAACTCCTGCTTTAAGCATGGAATTAGTGGGATTTCTGTTTCTAGGCTGTGTCTGTGTTGGGACCATAAATTCTTTAGGTACCACTGTAGTTTTCTCATATGTAGTCTGGCAAATGGGACCAAGATTATGCATGATGCCATGAAGCCCAAGGCCTGCAGTACTTTTCTTGCTGTTAACTTGTTCAGTTTTGTTAGTGCCAAGAAGTAAAGAGGGAGTTCTTTCTGTTTGTCTGTAGTCAGGAATGGCATTTGTTTTACTGTGTCCAATTCCGCCCAAGAATGTCCTTGTTTGGGATGGTATCAGCCTTGACTTTTGTAAATTGACTGTGTATCCCAGTGCTTGTAGCAAGTAAATGACCCTTTGTAAATCTGTTGTCAGCTTGCTTTTGTTGTCCCCTTGTAGCAGGCAGTCGTCCAGGTATGGGTAAATTTGAATTCCCTGTAGTCTGCAATGGGCGATTACTGATGCCAGGCATTTTGTGAATACTCTGGGCGCAGTAGATAAGCCAAAGGGCAATGCTGAGAATTGATAGTGCTCTGATCCTGCAAGAAATCTGAGGTATCTTCTGCAGATTGGTCGAATGGGGACGTGCAGGTATGCCTCCTTGAGATCTAGAGTTACCAGCCAAGACTCCTTGCCCAGCATGGGAAGAAGTTGCTGTAGGGTCAGCATTTTGAATTTTGGGACAATGATGTTATGTATTTAAGGTGGACAGGTCGAGAATTGGTCTCCAACTTTTTTCCTTTCTTGGAACTAGGAATAGTCTGGAGTAGAACCCCTTTCCTTGCTCTGCTGTTGGCACTCTTTCCACAGCTCTCATGTTTGCTAACTCCATTATCTGTTGTAGTGCCTCTGTTTTTTGATTTGGAGGTAGATTTGGCATTCCTCTTTTGACTGGTAAAGTGTGGAAGTGAAACCGGTAACCTTGATCTATGGTTTGTAAAATCCACTTGTCTTTTGTTATGTAGTGCCAGTTCTTTGAAAATAAGGTTAACTTTCCACCTAGAGGAGCTGCTATTTGTTCCCTGGTAGGCGGATTTAGGGTTAAGTCACTGTGGTTGTGCTGATGTAGTGGCAGTGGTTGTGTCTGTGCCTCTGTTGTTACCTTGCCACTGTCGTCCTCTGTAGGCACCTCCTCTGGATTGGTTTCTGCCTCTGGAGCGTCTATTCCTGCCCCTTTGAAATTTTGTGGAGTCAGGAAAGGACCAATTTTGGCAGGCCAGTTCCTGCTAAACCTTGCGGCTTGAACCTGCAAGAAATCTTTAACCGTTTGAACAGATTTTGCCTTTTCTTCCATTTTCTTCATAACCTGCTGGGCAGGTGTACCAAACAAACTTGTCTTATCCATAGGAGCATCTAGCAACTTAGCTTTAACATGATCCGGTAAAGCTTGCTCCTTTAGCCATGCATGCCTTCTTATCACTGTGCCAGTCATGGCTGATCTAAATGAAGCCTCCAGTGCATCATAGCCACATTTTAAGGAATGGTTGCTAACCTGTTGTATGTTATTTACCATTTCTAATACATATTTCTTATCAAGAGATTCATCAGTGGTTAGTTTTTAGTTAACTGATCAAGCATAAACTCTTGGTATTGTATCATGTGAAACTGACAGTTTAAAGCTCTAGCTGAGAGAGTAGCTGAAGTGTAGACCTTTTACCCCATCTGTCTAATGACCTTGCTTCCCTTTCAGAAGGAATAGGGTTTTTAGCTATGGTCGCTACTGCCTTGGGACCCTGGGATATAGTTTGGGGTCTGCAAGTGGGGCCTTGTAAAGGTGGTGATGAGTATCTGGCACCCTGTAAAATCTGTCTGGTTTGGCAGGGGCTGGGGTAAAGAATCTGGAGCGGAGCAGACATCATTGAAAGCATCATCCACCACAGAGAGAACAGGAGGTATAGCTAAGGGCCTGTGCTGTGGGAGGTGCAGAAAGGTCCTAAGTCTTTTCTGGAGTCTGAAAATCCTGTTGCTGCCATTGGAACTGCTCTGCATGGCATGTAAGGTTTCCCAAAGGAGAATTCTTCTGGTGGGGAAGCAGCTGGAATGGATTCTTCAGCATCAGAATCTTCAAAATTGGAGAAAGGAGCCTCTGGCTGGTCAGTTATGTCTGATTCGTCAGCAGAATCATCAGAGGACACTGGCTCAGGGGCTCTGCCCTAGGTCTCTTCTCTGGGGCTGAGAGGCCCTGTCTGGGTGAGATTGAGATCCTCTAATTAATGAAATTAAATCTTCTGCCAAAGTAAGCATTTGAGAACTAGAAGAGGGCCTGGTTGTGGGGGTTTAACAGGCACTGTCTTAGTAGTCTTGGCTGCTTTAGCCCTGGCGAAGGCCTTAATGGACATGGCTGCTGGAGGCCTAGCAGCACCACGTGCTGGGGTAGAGATATCCAAGGGAATGGTGTCTGATAAGTCAGTGGCAACCACCGTGGATAAAATTTCTGAGGCCGATTCAAGAGTGGTAGCAGGGGCCTCAGTTGTAGAGATAGGTTCAGCTGTACTTTGATCAGTTTTCGGTTTCGGCGAAACCGAGACACTCGATTTGCTTAACCATGGTTTCGGCCGAAACCGTGGACATGAGTGTCGGTCTTTATCTTCGTTTTTGGCAGATTGGGTAGTCGGAGGATCCGACGGCATAATGTACGCAAAATCAGAACTGAAAAACTGTTCTGCAAACTCCGACCGACGCCTAAGCGTTCGTCGGTTGAAAGAAGCACAGGCCGAACAGGCTGCTACGTCGTGGGCTGGGCCTAAACAAGGCAGACAATAAGAGTGGAAATCTTTATGAGGTATTTGTTTCCCACAGGTTAAACAATTATTAACTTTTTCTGACATCGGCTGAGGCAAGAAAGAGTCCCCAACGGGTACTTAGCTTTAGAAGTCTTCGAAGTAGTATTCGGTAGAAGTAATCTCTGGATCCGACCGACCGGCACTTGCGAACAGCTTCTGCTTCGGGCGCCACGCGGCAAGAAAGACTGGGGAAAATGGCGTCGGCTGATGCTTTTATACCCGAAGACCAACAGAGATGACGTCGGGTGAAGTGCGACATCAGCCGAAGCCGGACCCGGACTTTGGAATCCGGCCGACTGAAGGGCTGCCTGACGACAGGACAACCCCAGTTGTTATGACTGCAGATGCATCCATGAAGGACATCCACAATGTAAACTATGTTTGCTAACTTGTTCAGTTGCATGCAATGCATCCTGTAATTCCTTGTCCTCTGCACATGCAGGAAAGGTAGAGAGAGCCTTTGCTTTAAAACAGACAAAAGAAATTGCTGATACTTGAACATGTGAAACTGGCAATTTAAAGCTCTAATAGAAAGAGTAGCAGAAGTGTAAACCTTTTTGCCCCACCTGTCCAAGGCACGAGAATCCTTTTCAGAGGGAATAGGATTTTTAGATGAAGCGGCCTTAACAGCCCTAGAACCCTGAGAAATGGTTTCAGGATCAGCAGAAGGGTTCTTAAATAAGAATTGATGGGAGTCAGGGACTCTGTAAAATCTATCAGGCTTAGAAGGAGCAGGCGGCAAGGAATCAGGATTCAGGTTAGCTTCAGAAAAAGCATCATCCACAATATCAAGTACAGGAGGAATAGCCAAAGGTCTGTGTTGAGGGAGAAGGAGAAATTCCCAAGTCTCTTCTTGGAAGCAGAATAATCCTGACCTTCCCAATGAAAATACTCCCTCATCTCATGTAAGGTTTCCCCAAGAGAAATCTTCAAGGGGGAAGCAGAGGGAATAGAGTCCTCTGCATCAGAATCCTCATAAGGAGGAAAAGAATAATCCTGGTCAGAGGAAGAAACAGAAGACACAGAAGCCTGATCAGATGAATCATAAGGAATATCCTGTCTAGGCCTTTTTTCTGGAGGAGGGTGAGAACCCCTAATCATTGTCAGTAAATCTTCAGCCATCTGTAGTAATTGCTTCTGGGACTTGGGAGCTGTATCCGAGGAAGCTTGAGAAGAAACCCTTGGTTTAACAGGAGTCTTTGACTTTGCCTTTGTCTTTGTAGAAATAGTGATATGAGAAGGCCTGAAAACCCCCTCAGAAGCCGGTACCTGCACAGCGGTTCCGGACCCATCTGAAGGAGCGACGTCCGAAGGTCCTGCAGCAGATAAAATACTAGGCCTAGAAGGCTCCCCATGTGAGTCCGTGTCGGCCATCAGTTCCGAAGTGGCGGATGACAGGGGCTGCAAAAGCGCCTCACTGACGACCGCCAAACCCGAAGCTGGCTCCAGCTGCAAAGTACCTTGTTTGGACCTCGGAGGCCTATCCTTGTCCTTGCGTTTCTTTTGAATTCCGGTTGTCGGTAAAGTATCCAACGACATCCTTTAATTGAATCGTCTACTGAAATAATTCAAGGCCCAATCGTACCTACGCTTGATAGTGCGAGAATTAAACCTGGCACAGAACCGACAGCAAGAAACGTCGTGGTCAGGGCCTAAGCAAGGTAGACAGTAAGAGTGGAAATCTTTATGAGGTATTTGTTTTCCACACGATATACAATTATTAACTTTTTCTGACATCGGAGGAGCAAGAAAAAGTTTCTAACGGGTACTTAGCTTGAGAAGAGAAGTAGAAAACTTCGGACCGACGACAATCAAAGCACGTTGTCCTGAATGCGCCAACCAACGACTTGCGAGCTGCTTTCCACCGCACGGCAAGAAAGACCAGAAAAGATGGCGTCAGCTGTCAGCTTTATACCTCTGCGTTCTGACGTCAGGATACTTGCTGGAACAGCCGACGCCGGACCCAGACTTTGGAATTCTGGCCGACCTCGGGCTGCCTGCCGGCAGGAACACCCTACAGTTATGACTGCAACAGTGAAACACGAAGAACATCAGAACAGTCCAAGTATATAATGATCTTGAGAAACTTGTCTGGGAAGGTCTACCTCAGATAAAGAAATGCTACCTCTCTGACAAGTCCTTTACTATACTGACCTCCACTTTATAAGCATATGAATCAGACAGACTCTCTTCACTTCAGCTGGGTGCCTTACAGGAAGTGGAGGCAATTCTTTTGGCAAACATCTCTTGTTTTCTTGCCACGCCCATTCTTGTCCCAGAGCTCAATGAGTTTCAGAAGTGAACTTGTTTGAGCTCAGAGAGGCAGACAACTCTGGCTGCTCTAAATCCTCTTTTATAGGATCATAGGAGGTTACTGGGTTAATGGCCCCAGGGCTCTTATAAGCCTAGCGAAGTTCAACCAGTGTTCATGGGTGTCTGGTTCAAGCAGACACTAAAATCAGCACTTGATGTCCCTGTCCAAGAGGGACACAGGTGGAATTCCCAAGGTGAATTTCCGGTTACTCAGCCATTTGTCCAAATTACGCTTAAATAGGGCCAATGAGGGGCTTTGTTTAACACGAATAGGAGGAAGCTTGTTCCAAAGGTGGGGCAACCTCTGAGAGAAAAATCTGTCTCTTCAGCAAGTTCTGTTGATGTCGCATATCAGCTTAAGGTCCATTGAGCATGTGACCAGTGTGCCATTTGACTTGTGAATGTGCAGCATTTCCATTAAAGGTATATCACAGACTGCACTATATGCAAGGCACAGGTCGCCTATGAGCAGTCTGTACAACAGAGTAAAGTGACAATGATTTCAGTCTGTCCACATAAGACAGATCTTGAAATTTCTTTGCAAGGAACCTTTGTGGTCTCTCCAATTGCTGCAGGTGTTTGGAAAGGAACATACCAAAGGGAGAGTTATAGTCTATTATTGGCCTGATGACGGAAGAGTACAGGTGGGTTTACAACCTCTTTTTTATTTTTCCCCCAGGGTCAATTCCCTTACTTATGAGATGAGCAATATAAAATGCTCTTCTTACCACTGTGCAGAACGGTGATCAAAGTTAAGGTTGTTGTCAACCTGTATGCCCAGATCTCTCACCACTGACTGTGTGCTTAGGGTATCGCTATTGATGTGGTAGTTTGCAAGAACATCACCCTTGCCAAAGGTGATGATAATCCATTTTTTTGCATTAGGTTTAAGGCCATGACTTTGGCACCAGTCATTAGTCTGCATAAGACCTTCTTGCAAGATGTTGACACATTGCTAGGGGTTTCAATGATCGCTCCCAGTTTGTAGTCATCAGCAAACTTTGTCAGCCACAGTCCTTTAGTTTTAGCCTGTACTTCTGAGAAGTAGATTCTGAACAGCAGGGGTCCCAGAACCGATCCCTGTGGAACACCACTGGTTATGGGTCTGCTGGAGGAGTGGAGTCCCCTATTTTGACCATATGAGTTTTATCAGTGAGCCAGTTTCTAACCCACCTGACAATATATAGGCTGATACCCAGCGGAGTGAGAACATCTATGAGGCCTGAGTGGGGGATTGTGCTAAAGGCCTTGGTTAAGTCTAGGTAGGTCATATGGACAGATTTACCCTCCTCTATGGCTTTGCTGACTGTCTCGAAGTCGTCCATCAAGTTTAGCAGGCATCATCTCCCCTTAAAGCCAGACTGGGTGGGGTTGAGCATTTGGAGATTTCTTACATCTTTAATAAGGTCCATGATGATTCATTCCATGGCCTTGCAGACAAGGCTGGTCAGGTTAATGGGTCTATAGTTCCCAGGGTCTGTAGATGCACCTCTTTTGTGCAAAGGGATGACTACAGCCGTTTTCCAACAAAGCCAGTGCTTAGGCTGTGATTGAAAACTGTGCTCAATGGTGATGCTAATGCCTGTTTTAACCTATGCAGAACACAGCCCGGGATGTTGTCTGGTCCCATACAGGCTTTGTTTTTGGCCTTGGAGAGGGCATTTAAGATCTGCTCCTCGGAGATACTAGGTGGGGGACAGGTGTTAGGGATGCTATGGGTATATGTAAGCAGGGACAGGGCAGTGAAGTTTTCAATTAATTTGTCAGCCAGCAGGTTTGCTACATCCACTGGTTCAATATAGTTCAGCGCAAATCTGGGCCTTACCTCTGAGGTTATGGATGTAACTAAGAAAACCTTGTCATTATCCTTAGTTACGGAAGCCAATTTGGATTTCTAGTTAGCTTTGGAAGACTTCACTAGGAGTCTTATTTGCTTGTTTAAGTTGAGGAGGGAGTGTTTCCAGTTTTGACACCATTCCTTCCTGCTCTTACACCAACTTCTTTCTCTTATTGTATAGCTGCATTAGCATTGTCGCCTCGCAGTAAGATGTTGTCCTGTTCGATTCTCAGCTAGTGTGTCTTCTGTGTGGAGACATGCGTGAATGGGCGTACCTTCATTGAAGGTTGTGCGTCAGGGCTGGCAACTCGGCATGTAAAAATCTACTGCCAATCATTAGCGGACCGGAGTTCTGCTGTGGCAACCCCTAACCAGGAAAAGCCGAAAGACACAACAACAACAACAACATTCTATAGCCTATTAATGGCAGGTGTCCATTAGACAGGTTTGTTTTTCCTTGCAGATCCTGCTTTGGTTCTATCAGGTACAGCAGTCTCAATGCACTGGGGGGGGGGGGGAGGTGCCAGTAGTCCCCCATGTTGGTGAGCACTGGGTCCTGGATGTTTGAGCCACTTGTAGGTGTGTCAATCAGTTGGTCCAGGGCATTGGATTTAACAATGTCTAGGAACCTTTGGGCACGTGAATAATTTACCCAGTCTATGGATTGGTAATTAAAGTCATCCAAAATCGGAGTGTTTGGTTATCATCTTGATAGATCCAAGTAGGCTAAGTGGATGTCCTGATTCATGGAGGGGGTCCTATAGCTGGCAATGACTTGAAGAGGTGTCTTACCTACAAGTCAATTGCACCTGAAGTAATTCAAGGGAACAATACATTTAGATTATGTGTATGTCTATGATTAACATTCTGCAATCAAATTATCTGCAATTTTCAAACTTCACGTTAAGATACTGAAGTTATAAGCAAGCCACACATAATAAATACCTGCCTTGTGGGAATATCCTGTCAGACATGACTTACACTTATGCTGGCTTCTACAACTTGAGAAAACAGTAACTGAAGCATAACAGCAACAACGGCAGCTGGCACCTAGCTGTCCCTCTTCAACAAAAATCTTGATCAGTGGATGCGTAATAGAAAGTTCATCCCGGAGATCATTCCAGTGGCTCTACTTGATAGAGGCACTGGGAACTACGGTCGGGCGGCACGATGCCAGGGCACTTCTATGGGCTAGGCTTGTAAAGGCTAGACAGCCATTAGCCTAGTACACACCTATGAACCTATAAAATAAAAAATCCTCTACTCACCAAATAAACAGAAGAACGGGGAGCACATTCAGAGGAAACAAATGAAATGCACACCTACAAACTGCATCAAGACTGGGTGTCAGGTTGCAGAAATAAGCCTGTGGCATACAAGGGGACAACAATTTCTGCAAGTTTTACTTCTTTAAAAAATAAGAAAAAGTAACTGCTCAATTTCACCAAAAATGAAGGAGCCAGGGTTAAAGTTGGCAAACAGTCACGTGTAGCATCTCTATAAAGAAAACAAAACCACCTAACAAACAATACTACATGAAAAAATGGCTTGGGGCCTTTTATCTCCTGTAATTCTGACAAACTGCAAAGATGATTAGGAGAAAATGACAGCAGGACATTATGAATAAGAAGGAACCTAAAGCCTGGGAAAGTTCTACGTCTGTGCCACACCCACTGAAAATCAACATTTTCAGTCCTACAGGCTGAAGAGCATGAATCAGATGCGGTCAGTTGTTTTTAGACATATATGCACCCATGACTTACTAAATAAAACTTCCAGTATTCCTGACTTCTTATAACAAAGAATTTAATTTGTTATGAAGTCGGTCACTGTAGATAGGTTTATAAATTCTGTGTGTGCTAATACACAAGACGTAAAGGTATCAGCACCTTGATTAGGGGAAAAAACAAAAAGGTGTCCCGTGAATTCAAGAAACCTGCTGACCCCTACAGCCAGTTTCTACAAAGTAAGCTCATAAATAGAGGATATACGGTAAACAATCACATGTTCTGAAAATTAGCTACACCACTCCACATAATTTAAAGTCGACATTTAGTTTAGCACAGGGGATCAAGCTGAATCCAAAGAAAACCCCAAGTCCAAACAATGAAACTAGACTCGGTAGTAAAAAGAGACGTTTTTGGTTTGGGAAGAGGACTGGGGTGCACAGCTTGGAAAGGATGGGTATGAAGTGCATTGTTATGGCACCAGTAAATTGGTAGCGACTACATCCAAACTTTGTGTAAACAAAGAAAACTGGGACAGAACATGAAGATTTGATTAGTGCACAACACAGCAAAAGTCTGAGCTCCATAAAGAGCTAATTCTATGAAGCACTTACAGTGCATTCAGCAACCCGTGAAGAAAGCACAGCTGTAGAAACTACGCTTTATTTGTTTTATTTGTTAACTTGTGAACTGAATTGCTGTATTCTTTAGCTTTTTGAGCAAAGACCCACATCAAAATATTATGTTACTGTTGCAGGGATACCTTTGTAAATATTTTCAGAGTAATGTTAAAATTTTAGAGCACTCTCAATGAAGAAGTATGCCATTGTAGTTTAACAGATGGCGTTGCATACAAACGTCTAGTAAAAGACAGGATTCACATAAAGGACCGAAAGTGAGCCAAAACTGCATTCAATCCAACATAAATCAAAAAGAAAATGTTTAAATGGGGGAAAATAGTCACACCATCCCTCCATTTAGGAAATGTATCCCTTACAACTACATGTAATCAACTACCGGTACACTGTAGTGGGAAAGAGGGAAAGGAGATACCCGTAACGGTACGCTGTAGCGGGAAAGAGGGTAAGGTGATACCCCTAACGGTACACTGTAGCGGGAAAGAGGGTAAGGAGATACCCTACCATGAAGAGTTGTTTTTCCAGTTAAAAGTATGAAAACCTGAGTGGCCCACTAGTACAGAAGGGGAAAGCCCTCAATATGCTACTGATGACCTATACTCGACTGGGAGCACTGGAGCTGAAAGGGCTGCAGGGGAAGGATTGAAGTGAGTGCCTGACGTCAGTTTGGCCATCCTGAGGGAAGAAGGCCACCTAAAGGCTCACAGGAATGTGCAGTATACGGACCTAGCCAGCTCTGTGCTACATTAGTGGCAAGCCACTCAGTCGGAAGGTTGTGGATGCAAGGACATGCACCTGACACGCACCTCAAGGACAGCAACCGTGGAGCAGCCAGGGCTGCCAGGAGATGGGCAGAGGGAACTCTCTCCAGCATGCAGCACCACATTGCATCACTGGCCTTGATTTACTCGTTGTCCCCAGACAATGGTCACGTCGAGATCAAGGGTAGATCCAGTGAACAAGGATAGGAGCTGGGGAGCATATGGTCAGGTGCAGGGGGGAGGCAAAAAGGTATGAAAAGCTACGGGTTGTGTCCAGCAGCTAAATATCTTCACTACCGTTGATAACTATACACATGTAAATACAGGCCCTCTCTGGTAATTCTGTGCTATTTCAGACAGTGCAGTAGAAGTACAACGACTGAATTTAAACACTGCTTACCTGTAATGAAACAGAGACATAAAAGACACAACCGCTATTTAACATGCCCTCACAGCTGCCCAATTTATTAAATCACCTAAGCTTGCAGATATTACTTCAGTGACCTGTCCACCACATGATCACTGGCAAATTTAGGCCACTTCAAACTTGTGCACACAGTGATGAACAAAAACTGACCATGTAAAGGACAATAATGCTACAGAAGAGACTCACTCTACTCACAATGTGTTGCTAAACTCTGGAACAGTATCCCCATGCAAATAAAACTCTCCGACAAACTCAGCAGTTTTAAACCACTGCTTAAACATCTTAACCAATCCTGGTCCTGCACATGCTCATCACAGGATTAAAACTTTTGCACTGTAGAATACTATCCAAATACTCTCCTTAAACATAATATTCTCAATGACAAAACAATTTTTATACATGCCTGCACAATCCGCCAAGTTGCACGTGTGCTTCCGCTTTAGTAATTTCCACCTCTGTAAAATCTTAGATTGTATATGTATAAATGTAACTATTGTTTGTGTATAAATGTAAATAGAAATGTAACAAGAAATTATGTACTCACCATAACGTTCGATGTATGTAGTCCATCTCGCCTCACATTCTTACCCGTGGGTTCGGAGCAGAATGTCGGCTCCGACTCGGCCATACTTTAGGTCAAAGTCTTTCAACTGGCTGGGCTAAGATGGTATTCCATGCTGCACTGCTCTCTATCCCCAGATCTAGTTTGCTGCGAGCACCAGCACTCACTCTCCATGCATAACACCACCTAGGGAAGGAAGAACAAACCAAGAATGAAGGGAATTCTGAAACCAGGCCTAACCTCTAGATCCTCCAGGACGGGGGAAGGGGTAAGTAAGAATGTGAGGCGAGATGGAATACATACATCGAACGTTATGGTGAGTACATAACTTCTTTATGTTATGTAGTCCAATCTCGCCTACATTCTTACCTGTGGGACAGCGTCCCCAGCACCTAAATCCTGAGAGGCTCAGTGGAATATACTCCTGAGCACTGTGGAACCAAAGGAAGACCTGCCCCTTGATACCACATCTAACATGTAATGAGTAACAAAGGTGTGAGGAGATGCCCAAGTAGCCGCAGCACAAATATCATCCATAGACAATCTGGCCTGAAAAGCTGTAGATGTAGATACAGACCGGGTAGAGTGAGCCTTCACTCAGAATGGTAAATCTCTTCCCCCTGAAGTATAAATGAAAGAAATACAACTGGAAATCCACCTAGACAATGTGACTTTGGAAACAGGAGACCCACTTCTGTTTTCTGAAAATGAAACGAACAACTGATTAGATTTTCTGAGGTCCTTCGTTCTGTGCAAATAAAATCGTAATTGTCTGTACACATCCAACTGATGAAATTTGAATTTTGCCTTGTTCGAGAACTGAGGAAAAAACACTGGTAATTCAATGGATTGGTTAAGGTTACTAACTGACGCTACTTTGGGAAGAAAGGAAGGATTCTGTCTGAGAGAAACCCTGCCCTTATGAAAAATCAAATAAGGTGGTTTAATTGATAAAGCTTGAAGCTCCAAAACCGTCTGGCTGACATGATGGCTACCAAAAAGACAGTCTTCCAAGTTAAGAATTTTAAATCACAAGTGGCTGCAGGCTGAAAGGGCGGTGAAGTAAGACCATGTAGAACAAAGTGCAAGTCCCAAGGCATAACCGGTTCAGATACAGGAGGACAAAGCAACAATGTGCCTTTCAGGAAAGCCTTCCAGAGTCTATGTGCCATTAGACTAGGTTAGTCTGCGACGTTAAAGGTAGAAATCGTCGCCAACTGGACTTTAATGGTTGCAGCAGCTGATCCCTGGTTGAAAAGCATAGAGAGGAACTCCAATACTGACGAGATTGGAGCTGTGTAAGGGTCAATCTGTTTGGAATGTGCCCAGATGGAAAATCTCTTCCATTTGCTGTAATAAATCTTCCTGGTCGAAGGCTTATGAGAGGAAGATAGAATATGAAGTACATCCGGCAAAAAATGGTAAAGCCTAACTAATGATGGAAGTGGAGTAGCCAAGCTGTCAACCGGAGGGTCCGAAGAGAGGGATGGAGCTGCCCTGATACATGAGTCAGTAAATCTGGTTGTGGGGCCAGAATCCAAGGAGCGTCCATGAGATAGGGATGGAGAAAGGGGAACCAAATTTGACAAGGCCAATGTGGAGCAATCAGAATCATTTTGCTTCCCAAGGATTGCGCTTTCTGAATAACCTTTGACAGCAAAGGAACCGGAGGGGAAAGCATATAGTAGACCGGAGGGCCAATTGTGGACTAGAGCATCCCTGGGGTGACTCGCCCTGAGGGGGGATAAGGGTGAAGTAGCTGCTGCATTTGGCATTGAGGGGGTTGGCTAAAAGGTCACAGCAAGGCTGACCCCACCTGCGAAAAATCTGCTCCGCAACTTGACAGTTCAGGGACCACTCGTGAGGCATCAGAATAGCTCTGCTTAGCCTGTCTGCAATCACATTGGACTTCCCCGAAATGTGCGTTGCTACCAGAAAACATTGGGAAGATACTGCCCACTGCCACACTCGCATGGCATCTCTGCAAAGGGGATATGACTTGGTTCCTCCCTGTTTGTTCAGATACCACACCAACGACATATTGTCTGAGTGGATTGCAATAGTCCCGAGAGGAAGAAAGCTCTGAAGTGCTTGCAACGCTAGTAGCACTGCTCTCATCTCCAGGACATTGATATGCAGATGCATTGCGTGCTCTTGCCACGTGCCTTGGACTGTCCTGCCTAGATAACGCCCCCCCCACCCCATCTGGGAGGCATCCGTGGTCACCGTGGCAACCGGAAGCGAAGGAACGAAAGATTTTCCCGCACGGAGGTTGTCGGTGTGAAGCCACCAACTGAGATCCTGTCTGCACCTATCTGTGAGCAGAATAGGGTGAGAGAGTAGAAGACGTTGAAGAGACCACTGGGCGAAGAGTAGCCACTGAAGGAGCCTCATATGTAACCTTGTCAGGGGAACTAACAATCGTAGCAGCCATCGTCCCAAAAAATTGGAGGACCAATCTTGCCTTCACTCTCCTCAGAGGGAGCAAGGTGTAAATCTGTTGTTGTAAAACTCTGATTCTTTCCTGTGGTAAAAACGCCCGCATGAGCACGGTGTCTAATTCGGCGCCTATAAAGGTGACACACTGGGAGGGCAACAAGGCAGATTTCTCCCAGTTCAAGGCGATGTCCAACTGCTGACATAGGTTGATAGTAGTGTCTCTGGTCTGAAGTAGCAGATGCCTGGTGGTGGCAGTAAGGAGCCAGTCATCCAGGTATAACACTTGGAATCCCTGAAGTCTCAAGTGAGCAGTCTCCACTGCCATGCATTTGGTAAACACCCTGCGGGCTGTGGTGAGACCAAAGGGCAGGGCTCGAAACTGAAAGTGACCGGCTCCCAGCCGGAAGCGTAGGTGACTTCTGGATGCCCTGTCCATCTTTATGTGGTAGTAAGCATCCTTGAGGTCGATGCAGCACATCCACACTTCTTTTCCCAACAATGGGAGAATAGACTGCAGCGTGACCGTTCGGAACTTGGACTTTTGCACATGGGTGTTCAATCGGCTGAGATCCAAAATGGGTCTCAGGTCCCCTGTCCTTTTCGGCACCAAAAAGAATCTGGAGTAAGTCCCTAATCTGATCTGGTCTGAGGGGACATGTTAGATGGCTCCTTTTTCTAGCAGCTTTGAAACCTCTGAAGCTGCGGAATCATTTTGACTGGGTGGAACATCCGGGATTTTCTTGATTGGAGGGGGAGCTGACGAGAAGGGAATGATATATCCTCCGTAAATTATTCGCAAACCCGCTGGTCATGGGGGATACCTTGCCAGGCCTCCGGGTATAGTGAGATGCGACCTCCAACTGGCTCCAGAAACGCACAGTCGGGCCTCCCATCAGGAGCGGCGGTAGGGAGAACCACGAAAAGAACTGCGGTCTCCCGAGTTACAAGGGCCTCCTCTGCCCCTAGGGTGGCGTCTACCTAAATAACCACCCCCCTGCCTCTGGAGGGGGAACTTACCTTGTGCATCGGGGAAAAAACCTCTGTGACTTCTTGAACCACATCTTACCACCCCTCTGGACCTTGGGATAAGGCCTAGAGGGAAGGGAAAAATGGACTCCTACGGCAGACAAGAGTTTTTCCCTCTTGCTCGCACCTAATGAGAGAGTGTCTTTCACCTTGGTTCCGAACAAAGAGGAACCATCAAACGGGGTGTCAGTGAATGTAGATTTGAAGGCCTCTGCGAAATGACAAAGGCGCATCCAGGCATGCCTCCTAAGAGCGACTCCTGAACTTGCTGCCCTACTCACTCCCTCGGCTGCATGAGAGATCAGCCTCATGGAGGAATTCGCAATAGAATTGAGGGTAGACATCTGAGCATTGACTTTGAGCCATCGCCTCAGAAACGTTACCCATTAGAGTATCTCCAAGCTCCTTAGGAGATCTCTCTGGAGCCGTATAAAGTGTGATAAGTAATTCAGTGACCACAAAGTAAAGGCCGCTGAAGAAAACAAATGCCTCCCGTACCGGTCTATAGTCCTAGGCTCCTTGTTAGGGGGATGGACAGTGGAAGAAGTCTTAGCCAATTCCTTCTTGGTGGCCGCTGCCACCACCATGGCATCCACAGGGACTCCCTTGGATAGAAATTTCTTATCAGAAGAGGCAGACAAAAATGTATTGGGTCTCCTGGGGACTGGTTCCACATATTCAGGGGTTTCCCACACCCTTCGACTAACCAGATCCAGAAGCTCGTCTAAGGGTGGAGACACCCAGGAGGTGGAGGGCTGGGCACCAAAGGCCTTCAGGAACACAGACTCCTCTTCGAAGGGGGCTATGGATGGCCAGTCACCTCTCGGCTTCAAAACCTCTAGGATGTCAGAGAAAGAAACATCCTCAGAGGATGACTTAGGGGACCCCTCAGATTCCTCAAGGTCAGTGTCTGACGTGAGAGACTCATCTTGGGAATCTATGTGCTTCCTCTTGCACGTTCTCTTTCTGGGTGGCTCCTCAGGCAAAAACTCTGAGGGGCCCTCAGAAATATGGGGACCACTCGTGGGGGTACCCTGAGGCCTTGGGGCTCCGCTGTCAAGAGATAGACGGTGATCAGAGACCAGCACCGGTGCTGTAGGGGACAGAGTGACCAAACTGTATGATGCCACTGACGACCTGGCCAACGCGCTCCGCATGGCCTCAAAAGCTGGTCCTACCCAGTCCAAAGATCGACCAGCCATGGAAGACCTTGGATCAGAAGGGACCAGGTCCAAAGCCAAGACAGGAGTCAGGCTTCCCCATACCGAAGCACCAAGAGGGAGACTAGGAGCCAAGAGGTGTCCCGAAGCCTCCCCCTTGGGTCTGACCGCGGAATCCTGAGTCCTGATCCCTGTGGACGGCGCCGGAGTCGGGGCTGACGGCGGAACCGATAAGCCAGGAGGGGCTGTTGGAACCGACCTAGGGAAATCAAATGGAGCCGAGCACTCCGGCTCCGAAAGCTGAGATGCGCTCGGATTAGGAAGTATCGTCTTAGGTAGAAGGACTGGCTCCGGAGCCGACTGGGTCGGAGCCGAAAAAAATTTAGCCAGTACCGGTGACTGAGGAAGTCTCTGCACCACTCTATTGACATCCTCATCCAATAAGGTCCTGGAGGATTTAGAGGATAGGGAAGGAGATCGAGACCTCCTCTCTGAAGGAGACCTGCGAGGAGGAGATACCAGCCTAATGCTAGGCGACCGGCTCCAAGAGAATAGGAGCTGAAGCAGGTTCCATAGAAACTGACACTTCCTGTGGCCCCGAGGACAATGGAGCCAAGGACGTCATCAAAGATTTAGCTGTTTTCTCCGGCGGCTCCGAGGATACTGATGGAGCTGGGGATCACTTTTTAGCCATAGAAGATTTAGCTTTAGATGGAGAAGACTTAAAGCTGGAAGCACTCTTCAAACCCTCCTCGAAGGAGGGTTTCAGAAGTCCCTTCAAAATCAATTTGTTCTTCCTTTCCTGAAGAACACGCGGGCTAAAAGCATGACAAAAACTACACAATTCCTGGAGGTGAATCGCTCCCAGACAGTACACGCAAACAGTGTCCATCAGTGATGGACATCTTATAACTGCACTTCGTGCACTTCTTAAAGCCCGAGGGCTTATGCTCCTTAATGTTTGTAGTGACTATGTCTAAGGATACTGAGTCACTAACCCAACAACCAGACCAAAGGTCAATCAGCCACAAGCGCGGGAACAGAACAAACAGACAGTACACCACAAAGACCTCTAACTTAAACGGTCCTAGAACACAAGGTCAAGAGGGAGGACTAGTTCCTCTAAATTAAATTGTCTTAGCTCAAGGGAAGTTAAGTTAGCACACAAAGGTAAGCGAGGGGACAGACTAGGTCCTCTAACTGAAACGGGCCTAGCCCTTTGGAAATAGCTAGTGGGATACCACAAGAAACACGCTAAGACAAGGAAAAAAACAACTTTTCCACAAACACAGCTCAAAGATACACAAATAGCTATGAAAATAGCTTTTTTTGCAAAAACTTCTCTGCTATAAAGATGAAAAGAATACTTAGCCACAGCCAAGAGCGAGACCACTTCCAAGCTACACGAGCGGCAAACGAGATCTGGGGATAGAGAGCAGTGCAGCATGGGATACCATCTTAGCCCAGCCAATTGAAAGACTTCGAGCTAAAGCATGGCAGAGTCAGAGCCGAACCCACGGGTAAGAATGTAGGCGAGATTGAACTACATAACATCTACTGTTTGTGTATAAATGTAAATAAAAATGTAACTATTCTGTGTCTGACTGGAACTTAGTATAATGCAATATAAGCAAAAGGAGCTTTTCTCCCCAGGCATCTGCTGAAAACTGATATTACCCAGTCGGACTTTCCCAGTAAACAGACAAACAAATAAGTAAACATTTGAGCTTAGATTAACTTGTACTACTGTATTCCATATTCTACGACCAGATATGTCTTTATATTATAACAAACCAAATCAACTTGAAGTGATCGCCAAAGGTGGTGTCCTAATCTAACTCCTAAGTATTTTATTCCGAACATAAAGGATGCATGCAGCCAGGCATACACCATGTACCTCACTGGAGTACACACTCTGTGGAAAAACTTAATTTTGTACAAGGAGCTTACCTGAAATTTAAAATAAATAAAAAAAGCCCTAGCATATTTGCAAGGTCTTTATTTTATTCACTTACAGATTTTACTGAATGACTTTTTGCCACAATGCAGGCTGGCTAAATATTTTCTTTGATTAATAAATTCATGAGATTTTATTTCAGTAATGAAAATGTATTCTGTCCAGAAACGTGCAATGGCTGGGGTGGAGAACATTAAAACAGCTGGCGTACATCTCCAAAAAACCCTGGATACACCTTAGCTGTATGCCACCTCGGCCTGCACATAACATGCTGTTGTTACACTAAGGAGGCCATTTCCGCATTGTGGGAAGTGCTGTACCTTATAAGAATGAGCATCAGTTACAGCCAGGCATGAAGACAGCAAGTAACACCGCCACTCTGTAGAAATCCATTTCCATCACCCCAGTACCCTTTACTTAATTCAGCAGTTTTTGTCCTTTGCCAATACACTAATAGCATTATCTAGTTGCAAAGCACTAGCAAATTAGGGTGTATTTCTTCTTATCAAACAGCACTCAGATTCAAATATCCCACTTTTTTTTTTTTTGCAAATTAAATCTCACATTATGTTTTGGGTAGGAGCCTGCCTCAGTTAAGATCAACAGCATAGCTCTCAATGTCTTTAATCACGAATTCTGGACAAAGCCAAAAATAATGGAGGGACAAAGGCCCAAAACCACAGACAAGTTTTAAAATGTTACTGTAGTTTGCTTAACAAGTAAAAGAACAACATGCTGTGCGTCAACACAACGTGGACAATGTGCCGTGCATCAACAAGCATTTTTCTGAACAAGAAAGTATGAAACTCTAATATTTGGTATTACTGACTAAATGTCAGTGTTTACTACAAAATAAAAAATATACAAAGAACAAGGCAAACATCAGGGACATTCTGCAAACCCAGGGAGAGTCGAGAGGTATGGTTAAAAATGAATATCAGAAAGGTAAAGAAAGAGAGAGCATCAATCAAAGTTTGTGAAGTCTGATCAATCACAGATGGCTGAGCTACTCAGCCTTGGGGAAATGAGGCAACTTCACACATTAGCAATGCACCATGGGAGGGACTGGTCACTGCTGAAACAAATTACAGTGACTCAAGGAAAAACAACAGAAAGAAACTGGCACTGTCTAGAGACACTATAAGAAGACAGTGATCAATTTAACTGCCACAGTTTACAGAAATAGAAAGAAAAACACCAGAAATCACAGTTTTCAAACATTTTCAAACTATGGTGCCAAAAAATGCATAACATAAAAAAGGAAGACAGACTGAGAAATGTTATCACAGCTCTGGCGCTTTTCAGACATTTTTCCTGTATACCACCACATTTTAAACACTACTAATCACATCAACTGACAAAGATTTAGTAATACATAAAAACAATATAATGAAAATGAAAACTTTTTTTCCTAAGTTTCTGGATCGAGCAGTCTTCCACGTCACATGGAGCAATGCTGCACTCTCCCTCTCTTTTTTTTTTTTTTTTTTAATTAAAAAATATTGTCAAGGAGGAGAAAATGCTGTGTTAGGCAGTCAGATGACTATACACCACCTTCTCTATATTTTGTCCAAAACACTCTGTAATGCAATAGGCCTGTGAGTTCCAATTCCATCTGTGATCCTCCCCTTAAGCACAGGAAAAGGGAGGGTTGCTTCTTGCAAGATGGTAAGGCTTCAGGCTCTAGATCAGACGTGCCAAACCCACGGCCCTTAGAGCTCTTCCATGCAGCCTGCAACCTTTAACTGCAACTTCGGTGTACACATGCACCAAAACAATATTTTTTATTTGTTTTTTCATGGCCGTGACCTGTAACCGTAAAGTCGGTGTGCGCATATGCCAAAGAACCCTTCCCGTTTTTTTTTTTTCGCGCCAAACTAGGATCTGTGTGTTAGCGCTGAAGAATCAGTGTGTGTGGACTGAAGACAGACTCACTGCCTTTGAAAGGGTCAGCACCTAACTGTATTAATAGGCAAGAGTGGAGTGAGTGAGTGCATGCATGAAGGCAAAGTGTGTGTCTGTGTGTAATGCAGGTTTTATTGAAATTTGGCCAGAAATGCCGAGTTCAATGAAAATAATGTGATTTTACCAGACACAGACAATACAGATTAGAGACTTACTAGTACTTCTCCTGCAAAAAAATGGAAAATCAGAAAGTAATTTGAAGTGGTACAGGCAATGAACCAGTAAAGTTATAACTTCAGAATCAATGCACATAGACAGACCCAGGAAGATAATCTCTGCAGGATGCTCATACACGTGGCTATAAATACGAGTAGAATATCTGACTATTGAAGAGTACATACTGAATATTTTCTCAGAAGCCACAGTTGCTGTTTAAAATAATGTTATTTGGGGAGAACTCAATTTATTCACGTTACTTAGCTGGTCTGGCAACACGACGGGCAATAGTTATGTGCTTTTAGTGCTGGGCTGCATAAAACAACGCTTTGTATGGTTATAGTGTAATGAATTTTTAAGAAAAGAAATGCAGTTTGCTCACACATACCCCAGTTAAAATATAACGGTTACTATGGGAAAAAGTACAAAGATCATAAGCTAATCACCCTAGATATCCACACACACCCCCCCATTAAGGAAACCACCGTAAAAAAATTCTCCAAAGCCAACTTCATGTTTCTTAAGGCAGAAGTGGCAAACTTCACAACACCCATGCAGATGGACAATACAGTTATAACTGCTGAATCCTACACAAATGCACTCTATAAGCACTTACACGAGTGCATGGATCATGCTAGCCTCCAAAAAAAGGAAGCTAATCTGGTGGTCCCCTGCCATAAACAAATGCTACAACAAAAGAAAGAAACTGTTGCAAAAGAGAGTAAAATCCCACAAGTGGAGGAGCTCCCTGGTCAGCCTCAGTAAGAAGCTGAGATCCCTTATATGATTCTCCAAAGCTAGTTATGAAAACAAGATCGCCACTGATTCTATGGATAACCACAAAGCATTCTATAGCTATGTCAAGAATCTCAGTACTGCTCGTTTCCCACCCTTTCCTACACTAAAATAGTCCAGATCCCAAATCTGCTGGTTTCAGGACTTTAGTCTGTGTTTCTGAGTGTTTCAGACCTTGCTGTGGCAGTGGGAGGTCTTTCTGCTTATCAGTGAGAGTGGTAAGCATTAGAGTGGCCTGTCGCAAAAGGAGTGGTTTCCAGCTCTGAAATTTACCCTACTGGCCGTTTTGGCCTAATTTCTATCCCTTTCAAGTTTTGGAGTTAAAAACATGGGTTTGCGCAAGTTTACGTATCGCATTGCCGCTTAGCTAGGGTTAAACTATTCCCGGTGCCACAAGTCTGCTCTTCTTTTTTCCCTTAGAACTAGCCAGTTTCTTAATCTTAGCACTTGAATCGGCTTTTCCGTGCTTAGCACTGGTTCAGAACTGTTGTAACCACTAAATAAGCTACAAATTGCTGAAGCACTCATCCTTACTCATTACTTAGTGGTTAACAGTTTTTGTACGCATCTACCTCAAGTTACTTTGAGGAAACTGCTCTAGTACTTACTTCCCTCACTTGTCGAGAGGGAAAAAGTGATTACTCAGGCATGTCCAAGGGACAGCTCCCAGTGTTCTCTCCTGTCTACCTGATGAATCTGGGCATCTTGGGGCAATGTAGCAATTGCCTCATGTACACTGACAACCCTCTCCTCCTACCACCCAACACTACAACCTGTGAGAGATGCATTTATCTAGACAAACTGGAGGCAAAGCTCTCTCAACCCAAGACTGAACTTATCAGTCAGGAGGAGAAGGTAAACACTTGCTCCACACTACACTCATCACATAGCCCCAGTATACCTACACCACCAAACCCCACCCAGACACAAAACCCATTCTCGGAGCTTTCAATAAGAATCTGCCCAAGCAACAGAGAGCTCCAAAGCATAAACACAAGCAACCTCCACCCCTCATCAGAACCCAAAAGACACAACACACAGACTCAGTGTGCCACTCAACCACGGCCAATAAGGCAAAACAACGTACCTAACACATTAGTCACAGGTGACTCTATAGTCAGGCACACTGATGTTCCACTCACCAGAATAGACAAGGAGAAGGTTACTGTTATAGCTGCCCGTCAAATGCTAGGATCCAAGACATAACCCATGCACTCAGGTCACTCCAGAACAAGTACAAATATCAAATATCACTCAGTCATTGCCCATGTTGGTGCAAATGACCTGAGATGTACCTCCCTGGACTACATGAATAGAGACATGGAGGAGCTCTCCGATCTTGTAATCCAGGCAGGTATGACCCTAGCCCTGAGTAGCATCCTACCTTCACCCAGAATGATACCTCAGTGCAAGAAAAAAATGACTGACTTCAACAACTGGCTAAGCTTCTGGTGTCATTCTAAGGGGATCCAGTATCTGTCTGCCTGGGACCACATGGTCGAAAGGCCACAATGCTTTCCCAAAGATGGCCTGCACCTGTCGCCCCTGGGATTTTGGATACTGCCTAAGGATCTTGCCACCCCTATAGTGCCTTTTTAGGCAAGGTTCAAATGACAAACCCACCACCGTAACAGATACTGACAAGCAAAAACTGAGGGTAATGCTACTCAACGCTAAAGTCTAAACCTCAAAATGCACTCACTTGAGGCACTACTTAAAATGGAGAACATCGATATCTGTGCAGTGACTGAAACCTGGTTCAAGGCTCCAGAGAGCACCCCTGCATTACCAGGATACAACTCATACCATACCTTTCGGCCATCTAACCAGGACTGGACCACCAAGGGCAGAGGTGTCCATATTCATTAAGGATAACCACACCTCCAGGCTAGTTGCCCAACATAATGCATCCGAAATTATCCAAGTGCAACTAACTTTGGGCAAAACTGCAATCCATATTGTAGCTGACTACAGATCCCCCACCATGCCCCAGGATTCCCACTCCTCTTTTCTTGATAAACTAGAAAATATTAGGGTTCAACCAAACACACTCATCATGGGTGATTTCAACTATCCCACCATTAACTAGGGAAACTACTCATGCACCAACTCCTTCGCTCAATGCTTTCTAGAATTCATAATCTTCAATGCCCTGGATCAACTTATCTACACCCTCACCAGGCGCAATAATATCCTAGACCTAGTCATTACCAACATGAGTAACTGGTGTTCCACACCTGAAGTCAACTGCTCGCTGGTCAGATCTGACCATAAGCTAATCACCATAGATATCCACATCCCGCCCCCAACCTCCATTAAGGAAACCACTGTAAAAAATTTTGCCAAAGCCAACTTCATGCTTCTTAAGACAGAAGTGGCCAACTTCACGACACCCATTCAGATGGACAATACAGTTACGACTGCCAAATCTTATACAAATGCACTCTGTAAGCACTTACACGAGTGCATGGATCATGCTTACCCTAAGAGAACCAAGACACTATCCTCCAAAAAAAGAAGCCAATCTGGTGGTCCCCCCTGCTATAAACAAACTCTACAACAGAAGGAAGAAACTGTTGCAAAAGAGAGTAAAATCCCATGAGTGGAGGAGCTCCTTGGTCAGCCTCAGTAATAAGCTGAGATCCCTCATAAAATACTCCAAAGCCAGCTAAGAAAACAGGATTGCCACTGACTCTAAGGACAACCACAAAGCATTCTATAGCTAAGTCACAAATTTCAATGGCAACACCCAGCTCAGAGTTACAGCACAATGGCACGAAAATTACACAATTAACTGATATTGCCAACATCCTGGCTGATAGGTTCAGTGTTAATTTTACCCCCCCCTCACTCCCTAAAGGGCCCATTATCCATACCGGAAGAATGCAGTCCCTCCTGCAATCATAACTGAGCAGGTAAAAACTGCACTCTCCAAAGCCAAGAACACAGCATCCATGGGACCGGACAACATCCCAGGCTGCGTTCTACTCAAATTTCAGAATGAACTGGCTCCCCCACCTCAGCACCATGTTCAATCATAGCCTCACAACAGGCTCTGTACCCACTGAATGGTGCACAGCAACAGTTATACCACTCCACAAAAGGGGGGAGCCACCACGGACCCTGGGAACTATCACCCTATTAGCCTGACGAGCCTGGTTTGCAAGGCCATGGAACGTATCATCATGGAACTCATAAACAAGGACATTGGTAACCTCTAGACTCTGGACCCCACCCAGTTTGGGTTTGAGAAGGGAAGATCATGTCTCCTGAACCTGATCGACTTCTAAGAAACAGTCAAAGCCGTAGACGAGGGTAAGGCAGTTCACACAGCCTATCATGACCTCGCCAAGGCTTTCAACACCATCCCCCATTCTGGAATCATAGATAAACTCACTAAACTGGATATAAATCCATACGTCACAAGATGGGCTGCAAACTGGTTCACTGACAGAACCCACACTGTAAAAGTTGCAGACTCCAAATCTGACTTGAAACCTGTGACAAGTGGAGTACCACAGGGTTCAGTCTTGGGTCCTTTCCTGTTTGAGATCTAAGTACGGGCTAACACAGAGGGCTCTGGCTAAGTTCTCATATGACTACAAATTAGGTACCATAGTCGAGTCCCCAAACGATGTGGACATCCTACAGAAGGGTTTCACTGAGACTGATGCCTGGTGTCAGAGCCATGGCCTCAAGCTCAATGCCAAAAAGTGCATCATCATCTCCTTTGGTAAAAACTCTGTACCCATGACTACCACATAGGTGGCAGTCCACTTAATGCCAAAGGTGTGACTCGGGCCCCATTGATGCTGTGTTTTTGGCTTTTGAAAGGGTTGTTTTCACCTGTGCGTCTGTAATTTCCAGGACACTACACTTTTCCGGTATTGTTGTGGGCCCTTTTGGGGGTGAGAGGGGGCTGAAGTTTGCATTGAATCCATCTGCCAGGATGTTGGAAAGATCAGTAGGGTCAGTATATTTTGTGCTATTTTGCACTAGCTCAGTCCATATCTGCGAGTTGCCACTTAGATTCTTAACATAGCTAAAGAAGGCTTTGTGGTTATCATCCTTGGCTATTTTTCTTTCGAAGTTAGCCTTGGATGATTTTATGAGGGACCTTAGTTTCTTACTGATACTGATCACGAACGTCTTTCCTTCTTGGGATTTGCTTTTTTTCTGAACTAGTTTCCCCCTTCTATTGTATAGCCTATTTATGGCAGGGGTCCACCAGACTGGTTTCCTTCTCTTAGAGGAGTGAGTCTTGGTTTTGCTAGGGATGGCACAATCCATCCATCCCTGTAGGTGCTCAAAGAGTGCATTTGTAAAGGTTTCTGCATCTTGGGCAGCATTATCCTTTAGCGTGGGGGGTGTGAAACTTACCGCCTCTGTCTTAAGTAAGGTGAAGTTTTCTTTAGAAAAGTTTTTACTGTGGTTTCCTTAGTTGGGGGTGGTGATGGGGTGTGGACATCCAGATTGATTAGTTTATGGTCTGATCTAACCAGTGATGGGTTGACCTCCGGTGTGGAACACTTTGTCGCCCATATTGGTGATGACCAGGTCCAATATGTTTTCACCTCTGGTAAGGGCGTTTACCAGCTGATCCAGGGCATTTGAGTTGATGAATTCCAGGAAACGCTGGGCCTGGGAGTTTGTACTCAAATAGTTTTCCCAGTTCATGGTAGGATAATTGAAATCGCCCAATATCAGGGTGTTCGGTAGGACCTTCTTTGTTTTCCAGTGTCTCCAGAAAGGCGGAGTGGTGGTCCTGGGTCATGGAGGGTGATCTGTAGCAGGCCACAATTTGCACTGCAGATTTGCCTGATGTTAGTTGCACATGGATGATCTCAGAAGTATCATGCTGCGCCATTAACCTGGAGGTGTAGGTATCCTTGATGAATATGGATACACCCTCCTTTTGTGTTTCGGTCCATGTTCTGTGGCAGAAACGTATGGTACGAGTTGTAGCCTGGTAGTGCTGGGGTGCTCTCTGGTGCCTTGAACCAGGTTTCAGCTACTGCACAGATGTTGACGTTCTCTATACGGAGGAATGCTTAGAGCACGTGCATTTTGAGGTTTAAACTCCTGGCACTGAGTAGCATAACCCTCAGTTTTTTAATCGTGCTGTTTACGGAGGTGGGTTTGACTTTTGAGCCTTGCCTAAAAAGGCACTATGGGGGCAGTAAGAGCCTTGGCCAGTATTCGAAAGCCTAGGTGTGACAGGTGCAAGCAGTCTCTTGCGAAGCAATGCGGCTTGTCGAGCAAGTCATCCCAGGCTGACAGACACGGGATCCCCTTTGAATGACACCAGAAGCTTAGTCAATTGCTGAAATTAATAATTTTTTTCTTTATACTGAGGTATCATTCTTGCTGAGGGCAGGATGCTACACAGGGTCACTGTCATAACTGCCTGGCCTACATGATCAGAGAGCTTTTCCATGTCTCTTTTCATGTAGTCCAGGGAGGTATGTCTCAGGTCATTCACACCAACATGAACAATAACAGAGTCATATTTGTACTTGTTCTGGAATGACCTGAGTACTTGTGTTATGTGGCGGATTCTGGCTCCCGACAGGCAGCTAACAGTAACCTTCTCCTTGTCCAGCCTAGTGAATGGGACGTCAGAGTGGACATTGTTCATATAATGTGTTTGTGGAGATGACATTTTTTAGCTATTTTCTTGCAGACTGACTTCACAGAATTACTAAAATTGTTAGCAAATTCAGTAGTGCAATTCTGTGAAAGTGAAGCTTTAAATGTCTGGTAGGCTGTTATACTATTATACCCTACATAAGCAATTTTGAACTAATTGGTGTAACTGAAGTCAGAATTCTAATTAGGACAGTGAATTTTTATATGCTTAGTATACTGTTAAACACCAATGGCCTATTTCAGTTAATCTGATAAATCATTAAGGGTAATCTAGTGCTTTTTAAGTTGTCTCTTGTGGTTGCAGCTTGGGGAGGGGTGGAGAAGGAGTAACAAACTGGTTTATAGGATTACACTGAAGTTTTGTGTGACGGAAATATGTCAGCATCTCATGCCGAATTGTGTGATGGTTGTTAGTTGCAGCACATCTTTCTGTGTAATATTGCTTACTATGGTACCTTGGCTACTGGAAGGGGGAGGTCTCCAGGTGCTTTTTGCAGGGAAATGCAAAGGTGAGTTTGAACTGCCAGAAGTATATGGATTCTTTCCTATTTGAATGCATCACTTCTGCTCATAAATTCCCTGACTTGACATATCACAACTGTGAAGTTTATCAACTTAAAGATATCACTCTGGGTAAATAAAATTGTGGGGGATACACAGGTGAGATGGATTCTATAGTAAAGCATGCTACAAAAGTTAACTTAAGAAATATTTATTATTAATATGTACAAATGTTCTGCTGCAGGCTAGTGTACGACTTTATATACCTAGGAAGGGTTCCTTACCGGTTTATTTGTATAAAAAACAAAAAAATATCTAAGATGTTAGAATTAACTGTTAGATTAAGAATTCGAATTCGAATGAGAATTAGAATTTTAAGGCAATTATTAGGTATTTATTACATTTATTCATTGTTCGAATGAACCTACAGTACAGCCAGGAGGTCGACTTTGGTCATCCACGGCAGCAAAAGAGAGTTAACTATATGATATATTTTATATGCGGCCCAAAGACAATTTCTGTTCACTCAATGCGGTCCCAGCAAGCCAAAAGGTTGGATACTCCTGCTCTAGACGATTACAATTTTAAGTGGCTTTACAATGTAATCAGCTGCTAGTAAAAAGGCATGGTTAGAAACCTCTCTGAGGAGGAGTCCTGCAATGTTGAGAGAGTAAGCTGTCCTGCTCACATCTTCAATATGCCAATGTGAGAACTGTCTGCCCAGTAAAATGCCCTACCCCACACCGGGCCCAATGAAGGGCTGAGCTAGAAGGAACTGCTGAAAGTGACACTGTTCATCCATTAAATGCTGTTTGCACCCATGAATGATGCAGATGGAAGAGCTCTCAATGAATCCCACATTAGGCGCACTGCGGATACCTAATTAGACCTGGCATCTTACAAGCACATGCATCTTACAAGCACATGCTTGGGTTATAGGGGATGCGAGAACACTCACACACACACACACACACACACACACACACACACACAATGGAACTGACAAACATGAAATAATTTAATTTAGTGCTTATTACAAAATATTTCTTCAGAATAACTACATAACCCATTCACTTTTAATATTATCAGTAACTGAAACGTATTATGAGGGCTACTGCAGCCCTTCCTTTAATAATTTAAGTCTTAGGATGGTTTGAAGAAAAACATGTTATCAAACATTTCTCTATTTCAATATTTGTTATTATGAATATTTTGTGGATTATACTTTTTCCCCCATCTGGAAGGCACATAAGAAAAATTAAATATTTGTATTATTAATTTAAACAGGACTACCTCTTTTTTGAGATTCTCAGCTGGTTCTAGACGTGTGATATTTATTTTTTTAGATATTTCGGTTGAGTTAAATGTTTGGTAAAAAATCTTTTACTGCCATAGTATTAAATAAACTCATTTTTACTAAAAATTGCGTATATTTCAAGAGTCATGACCCTCTTGTTTATGAAAAAGTATAGAGCTGGAGGTCAATTGATGTAAGTGTCAAGATTAACTAGTGATAATGATTTTTTTTTTGTTTAGGAGAGCAATAGTTTCTGAAAAGGGGCTATGACTTAGATTATCTACAAGTAGTAGCTGGTGAAAGTATTCAACACAGAAATATTAAAATTACCACCAATATGAGAAGAAGGAATAATGGTTAAAGAAAAGACCCTTATTTGAGGGATTTCTGACAAAAGATTCTACTGTTATAAGTTTATTAACTGTTAAAAGTAAGGGTACCTACAAATGTGGACAGTGTAATGTTTGTAAGGTTCTATACAAGGGGCTATCCATTGATTTAAGGCATTTAAATAAAACTATTCCAGTATTAGAATACTAATTAGATGCCTGCTCTGTGTTTTAGAACTCACTAATGTAAATGCTGCCCTGTATACATTATGTCTGATTCAACTACTAAGATTTGTTGAGTAGCTGCCTGCTCTGTTCATAGGTTCATAGGCTCATACTAGGCTATCTGCCCTAGGGCATTTATAAGCCTAGCCAGTGTGTGTTTGGCTTTCGCCACCCATTTTAAATTAATTTTGCTATGCCCTTTTTCGAGGTTAGTATACTGTGCCTCTGTCCAACAGTGACACAGAAGTGATACCCAGGGTAAACCTACGATCTCCCATCCACTCATCAAGATTCCTCTTGAAGAGAGTCAATGAGGGACTCTGCCTAACCTGGACTGGGATTTTATTCCAGAGTGAAGGGAGCCTCTGGGTTATGAATCTGTCCCTCCAGCATGTCCTATTTATTTCAGTGCTGAGGTTCAAGTCTCTCGAGGCGTGGCTCGATGGGATTTGGATTTTCTGAGGTGCAGCATGTCCATTAATTCCGGGTTGGACATGGCTTTATACGTCAGGCACAGATCGCCTCTGAGCAGGCAGTATGCCACTGAGTAGAGCTGGAGTTTCTTTAACCGGGCAGCATACGGCATCTGTTTGAGCACTTTGATCCTCTTGGTGAGGTACTTTTGGGGTCTTTCCAGTTGCTGCAGGTGTCTGGTAAGGTACATCCCAAAAGGGCATTGTACTCAATTATGGGCCTGATGAGGGATGAGTAATGAGGCACAATGACCTCCCCTGATCTAGATGTGAATCCCTTCATGATTAGGTGGGCTATATAAAATGTTTTTCTAACCACTTTGGCCACGTGGTTGTCAAATGAGAGATTGCTATCAACTTGGGTCCCCAGGTCCCTAATTACTTCTTCTGTACTTAATGGATTACTACCTATGTGGTAATTTGTGGGCACTTTGTTTTTGCCAAAGGGGATGACTATACACTTTTTGGTGTTTAGCTTGAGGCCATGGCTCTGGCACCAGTTGTCTGTTTCTAGGAGGCCCTTTTGCTGGATGCTTGTGTCAGCTGGAGAGTCGATTATGGCACCCAGTTTGCAGTCATCTGCGAACTTGGTCAGTCACAGTCCTTCCTTGTTGGCCTGTACCTCCAAGAAATATATACCGAACAAGAGAGGTCCCAGGACTGAGCCTTGTGGGACGCCACTTGTAACTGGTTTGGAGTCTGACATGGCTCCAGCAATTCTAACCATGTGGGTTCTGTCCTTGAGCCAGTTTGCAACCCATCTTAGTGACATAGGGGTTTATATTTAAGCTGGTGAGCTTATCTATAATGCCCGAGTGAGGTATTGTATCGAAGGCTTTTGCAAGGTCCAGGTAGGCTGTGTGGACCACCTTCCCCTCGTCAATGGCCTTGGCGACTGTTTCAAAGAAATCGACCAGGTTTAAGAGGCAGGATCTGCCCTTAAAGTCGAACTGGGTAGGATCCAGTGTCTGTAGGTCCCCAATATCTTTATTTATGAGGTCCATAATGATCCTTTCCATAGCTTTGCAGACCAAGCTAGTCAGGCTTATGGGGCGATAGTTTCCAGGATCCGTTGAGGCACCACCTTTGTGGAGAGGGACCACTGTTGCTGTACGCCACTCTTTGGGTACATATCCTGTAGTAAGGCTGAGATTGAACAGTAGTTTTATGTTTGGGTTTAGCTCTTCTTGGAGTTCATGTAGGACGCAGCCCGGGACACCATCTGGTCCCATTGATGCTGTGTTTTTTGCTTTGGAGAGGGCAGCTCTTACCTGAGCATCTGAGATGTCAGGGGACAGCACTCTGCTGGGATAGATATTTGCCCTTTTGGTGGGGGGGGGGGGTTTGCGCTGAACCTGTCAGCTAGGATGTTGGCAATGTCTGTGGGTCCGGTATATTTTTTGTCATTTTGGACCAATTCTGAGCATATCTGGGAATTCCCACCCAGGTTCCTAACATAACTAAAGAAAGCCTTGTGATTATCCTTAGTGCCCTGTGCAATTTTTCTCTCGAGGCTGGCCTTAAGACGATTTTATGAGTGCCTGTAGTTTTTTGCTAATACTGATCAGAGATGCCTTCCCTTTTTGGGATTTTGCTCTATCATGTAGTAGCTTCCTCCTTCTATTGTATAGTTTGTTTATGGCTGGGGTCCACCAGACAGGACGTCTGCCTTTGGAGGATTGGGTCTTGGTTTTATTTGGGATTGCATGATCTATGCATTCCTGAAGGTGTTCATAGAATGCGTTTAAAGGATTCTGCGGTCTGGGCCGTATTTTCCACAGGCCCGGGGGCTTTGAAGGATTCCACCTCGGTTTTGAGGAGTGTGAAATTTGCTTTAAAGAACTTTTTCACTGTGGTTTTCTGGGCAGGGGGTGGGGTCGGGATGTGGATATCCAGTGACATTAGTTTATGGTCTGATCTTACCAGTGAGGGATACACTTCTGGTCTGGAGCATAGAGTCCCCATGTTGGTGATGATCAGGTCCAGTATGTTTTCCCCTCTTGTGGGAGTGGTAACAAGTTGTTCCATAGCATTTGAGTTTATAAATTCTAGGAACCTTTGGGCTAGGGTGTTGGAGCTAGAGTAATGCTCCCAGTCTATGTTTGGGTAGTTGAAGTCGCCCAATATAATGGTGTTTGGAGAGACCTTTATATTTTCCAGTGTTCTCAGGAAGGCCAAGTGGGGTTTCTGGGTTTGGGAGGGTAGTCTGTAGCAGGCTATAAACTGGAAGGCAGTTTTACCCACTGTTAGTTGCACATGGATAGTCTCTGATGCTTCGTGCTGTGCCACCAACCTGGAGATGTGGGTATCTTTGACGAATATTGATACTCCCCCTCCTTTTGTGGTTCGGTCCAAGTTTTGGGGCCGAAAAGCATGGTATGAGGTATAACCTGGTAGTGCTGGGGTGCTCTCGGGAGCCTTGAACCAGGTTTCTGTTACTGCACAGATATCGATGTTCTCCATGTTAAGGAGAGTTTTGAGTGCATGCATCTTGAGGTTTAGACTTCTGGCGTTTTAAAACTCAACTATAAATGCTGCACTGTATACTTTCATGCCTGGTTTATCTACAGTAGTTTTAGCTGTCTTACTATGGACCAAGCTATCTTGCTGTGAGTTTTATCCAGTGGTTCGTGCATCTGTTTGCTTACTGTTTTCCCTGCTATAGTAACTTTGTACTTGTCATACATTTCAAATATGCTGTAGTTATATAATGCTCACTGCAACAGCCTGCTGTCTAGCTGTGACTATGTGTTCTGCTATGTTCAGAGGAATGCATCACTTTTTCACCCTGATTACACATCTGTACTAACTTTTTTTCTAAGTATAGTTATTAACTGTAGCAGCGGTTTAAAGCTAAATTTTGTGTAGCATTGCATTTGTACTACTGTGCTAGAGTGAATGCAGATGTGGTAGTCTTAACAGTTTGTGTTTACATTGTTTGAGTTTCTCTGTCCTCTCTAAAATACCTCCATCTATTTTTTTGTGTGCTAAACCCCATATTTGGTATCAATTTTTATTATTTTTTCTCTCCTCAGCTATCGGTCAAGTTTGTCTTTTTCATCTCCATACTGACAGCGTACTGTTAAAAGTCCTGCATGCTGCATTAAACGGTTGCAACGAAACTCGCTCATCACACAGCTCTGTTCTCTTACCTTGCAGTATCTCCTTATCTGCAAAATATTTTGGCTTAGTTTTTACATTTTACAATATACTTACTTAAGGCATTATCTACTGTACTCTCTAGCAAGTTGGTATGCTGTAAAGAAGCTTGGCAGCAAGGACCCCCCCATTTCTTAAGAGACTGCCTGTTGGTTTCAACAAACTTGTGTCTATTGCATGCTGAACTCTAGCCTGTGTTAAGATTTTTCTTACCCAGCCTGTTTTAAGTTAAAAAATTAATTATTTTCTTACCTGATAGTACTACACAACAAAACCTCTTATTCTTACTATGAACAATACAAAGCCTTATTCTGTTAGAGTTTTTAGTGACTGTGCTTGACTCTGGATTTGGCTCAAGCCACACCTACATACAGTGATGTAAACTCTCATAACCCCCATCCCACCATATACACCTCATATATATTTTTACCACTAGGTGGCACTGCTCTCCCGCTTACTGATTAAGATCTCCTATATCTAATTTTCCTTCTCTCCCAAGCTATCCCCCACTCCCATTCATACTTGCCCCACTGGCCTGCTTTGACTTGACTTGAACTGTATTTCACCACCTTAGCCTCGTTTTCCCCTGCTGTCCCTGTACTTCAGTCACAAAGCACACTTTTCTGCTTCAGCTGGCTGATTGGTTTCAGCCAGCCACCCTCTCTTTAGCTCTTCCCACTCCGTTCGCCCTATGGGCTCACTCCGCTCCCCTACCCTGCTCCCAATTCCCACCCGCCGACAGTACTCCTAACTTTATTGGAACCCTAAACCCCTCCCTCTATCAACCAATCACCTATATAGCCCCCCCTCTTTTCTCTATCAACCAATCACCTCCGCTACAGCCCCACCCCCCTTTTCCTCCACCTGCTTACCTCCGTCACTCCTCCTCTCCCACCTAACTCCCTAATTCATCTCCCACTACTATATCTTTACATTTATCCACCACGCCTGGACTCCTACCTCAAACCATTCTCAACCCAACTATCTGCATTTTAATCTTACTCCCTTTATATCTATCTCACTACCTCCTACTACCACAATCTACACCACCCACCCTTCCTACCCTAACCCCCCATTCCCAACCTCCTTTCTTATCACTCAAAAACACACTTCCACAATATATCCACTTCACTACTTCAACCCAACCCACTCCACTACTTCAAAATAAAATTATTTCCCCCCTCAACTAAGTACTATACTCCTAAGCTAATACTTTACTTCCCACAACTACTAAACACCAAATCAAAAATACTACTACCCTTTCTCAACTACCTCTGCTTAGCTGGAGACATACATCCAAATCCTGGACCAAACACTACCTGTACTGCTAATCTCCCCACCTCAAACTATAAAGCTAACCATAAATACCTCAAATTCTTCACCATTAATGCACAAAGTTTAAGAAATAAAAGTAACCCAATTCCTTGCCTGGTTGAACTACAACCAACCAGACATTGTAGCCATTTCAGAAACATGGCTAAAACCTCACATTAGTGACTCTGAAATCCTTCCTCCTGGATTCCAATCCCTCAGACACAACCATCCAAACAGAAAAGGTGGTGGGGTAGCCTTAATCTACTCTAACCTACTATCCATCACTCCATACCTTAATCCTATCCCCACATTCAATAATGCAGAACTAATAACAGGCCTGCTAAAAGTAAATAACCACAAAAGCATTTGAATCATTGTTCTCTATATCCCCCCTGGTAACAACACCACTACTCTGGAGGACATACTCCTCTGCACCTCGACTCTATATCCCCCCTGGTAACAACACCACTACTCTGGAGGACATACTCCTCTGGACCTCGACCAATATTAAGCAGACCACCTATATACTTGGAGACGTAAACATTGATTGGAATAAAATCAATAACCCCAATCCCACCATATCCATCAATCTATTTACCTACACACAAATTACTAACTCCATCACCAGGCCCAAAAAAACTAACTCCCCAGGTACTATACTAGACTGGATCCTAGTTTCGCTTTCCAAAAAAATCTTAAACTCTGGCATCACACCCGACCCTATAGGAGACCATTAGCATTTATCTACAGAGCTACCCACTCCTCTACTCATCTACACCACGTCACCCACACACGTAACCTCATGAACTTGTCCCAACTACCTTCTCTAACTCCCTGAAACAAACTGCAACCCACTAAAAACCCTTCCACTAGATAATGCCGTAGAATTTTTCAACTCCTTCTTCTTAAAACATCCTCAACTCCCTAGCGCCACCAAGAACAAAAAAGAGTAAAAACCAAATCCGCCCCTTGCCTAACCAAAGATACCAAAAAAACTTAAGCTACTAAGAGACAAATCCTGGAAAACATACCATCAAAACAAGCAGCCTGAAACTTTTCTTAAATATAAACAACTCTGCAACCTTGCTAAAAAACAAACCATCAGAGACAAAAAGTCCTACTATATTAAACTCCAATCTAAAAGCCCAAAACAATTCTGGAACTCCATTAATTCTCTTTTCAACCCAGGTACCAAAAGCAACCCCTGCCCTGACACCAGCAAATCTGACCCTGAAATAGCCTCTCTATTCAACTCCTCCTTCACTAAACTCCATAGTTGAACTGACCAAACTTCCCTAACAATAACCCCTCCCCTCAATCCACCCTTTTGTCACCACCACCTACAACACCCTCCGCCCCCAACCCTCTGCCCATATTCAACCTTAAACCCATCTAAACATCCTATATAAAAAAATACTCTCCAAATTAAAACCGTGCTCCAATGCCTCTGACAATATCCCATCCTCCTTCCTAAAAATAGCCCCAGATGGTATCGCTGTTCCCATTAGCATCCTGATCAATAGGTCCATGCTAGAATTTTATGTTGCCAAACTATGGCACACTGCCTTCATTCTACCTCTCCATAAAGGAGGCAAAAACAATAACATCTCCAACTTCCACCCCATAGCCATCCTCTCCCCAATTTCCAAACTACTAGAAAAAATGCATTCACATTCAGCTCATGCCATTCTTAGCCAATAACCAACTAATCACTCCAACCCAACACGGCTACCGTCCAAGCCATAGTACAACCAATGCACTTCTCTCCTTCCTAGAGACAATAAATCTTGCCCGGGACTCAGGAAAAATAGTTTCTACTGTTCTTCTAGATCTGTCCAAGGTATTTGATACCATCTCCCACACCCATCTCCTAAACCATCTATCTGACCTTAATCTCTCACAGAATACCTTATCCTGGTTATGTAGCTACCTCTCCAATAGCTCTCAAGCTGTAAAACGGGGTGCAGGCACCTCAACCTTCCTTCCCACCCCCAATGGGGTTCCCCAGGGATCCATACTAGGTCCAATGCTGTTTAACATCTTTATTAACAATTTCCACAAAGCCATACCCAATACCAACATTGTACAATATGCAGACGATTCCACATTAATCTGCAGTGCCATCAACCTCTCAGAGCTTCAGACACTGACCCAAGCTGCTTTCTCCACCACTGAAAATTGGATGATTCAGAATCACCTCTCACTAAATGCCAATAAATCCAAAATACTATTATTCTCTCCATCAAAAGCTTCCCCTCTTGATAAAAATTCATTCCAAATCATTAGCCAAAATAACTCCACTACAGAGGTTGTTCCCTTTGCCAAACTACTTGGGATCACTATTGATGAACACCTGAAAATCGACACTCACATCCAGTAAAACATTAAGAAAACCCATATAAAACTCGGTGTGCTATACAGGAGCATCCAATTTGTCTCTCCTTCCACCAGACAAACACTTGCCACTACCTATCTACTCCCCTCACTAAATGTACGGTGCTCCTCTATTAACTAACTTATCTGCCACACTCGCTTCAAAATTGGAAGTCTGTTATAATAAGATTTCTAAAATTTGTCACCAAAGCCAAATACTCCTCCCATCACTGTACTGCTCTTAATTTGTTACACTGTCTTGAACTCTCCAACCATCTAGACTATCTTCAGATTACCACAGCCCACAAACTAATCTTTCAACCCTCTAAGTCCCCTGCTCTATGCAACATCTTTCTCCCCTACACCCCTCAGAGAACTCTCAGATCTACTCACCAAAACCTAATCTGTGTCCGAAATCCAAATCGCCCTGCTGGTCAGCTCCTGTTATCCTTTTCCTTAGCAAAAAAATGGAATTCTCTTCCTTCCTCTCCAAGGACCTGTGCAAACTTTGAAAACTTATCTCAGTTACATTCCTGCCTTTACTCTAACAGAAAATGCAACTGCATTCTCCCCACCTAGTCCTATAAGTCTCTCTCCACCTTTAAACCCCTCTCCAGCTATGATTACTAGCCTCTCTAGCTATGATCTATAGGCTACCACACATATGTACATATTGTAAATATCAAATTTGTACCATGTACCTAAGAATCTACACCTGCTCTCTAACATGAACTTTAACTGTAAATTGTTCATTAATAATATTGTGTCTGTATATAAAGGTAACACGTACCTAAGAAATTACACCTGCTCTCTAGCATGAAACATAATTGTAAATTGTTCTTTTTTTCTATATTGTATCTGTATCTATACTTTGTAACATGGACCTTTTCTCCCTAGGCCTCCACTGTAAACAGGCCCTCTGAGCCCAGTGGACATCCCAGGTCATCAAACTGGAAATAATTATTTAATTAAAATGTCATACTTCTGACTCTAGTGGTTTAGGACATATTGCTCCAATTATATTTGTTCTATGTAGGTATGGTTACAAAGAAATTTTCTAAGAGAACAAAAACACATTTATGCCACTAGGCATAAAGATGAAAATAATGCTCTGTACAGAATGTAAGAGAGAGAACAGAGTGTGATAAATGTTAGTTTTGTGCGTTAGCTCAGGTCCTATGAGATTACAGAGAAGGCAATTGTAAGAACTCTTTGGAAAATAAATTAAACTGTTCAGCGTAATCAACAACTATTCCGACAAAGAAAAAACAGAGTTACGCTGTAAAAAGATGCAACAGAGAATGCCAATTCCAATGCTTTATTGCAATAAATTTTCGGAAATTCATTCAAATGTCCGAATTTTTATTGCAATAAAGTGTTGGAATTAAGAGCATTCTCTTTTACATCTTTTTACAGTGGAACTCTTTGGAAAAAAGAGAAACAGTCTGGCAGTTATGACTGCAGGTGGCGAAATATCCGGGCCTTAATGAAATCATAAGTATTAAGTGTCTTCTGGAGTCCAACAGATTGAAAAGGAATTACAAACCTTTAATATGTGTATTTTTAGATATGCATTTCCATTTTTATTAATATAGCGGAAAAACATTTATAGTTATACATGTTTTTATTTTTATATGCCAACGTTTTCTTAATTCTTGTGATTAAGGAATGTACAAAAATGAATACATTATGTAGCTCTTACTCTGAAGAAGTCTGTAGTAATAAGTGGAAAAAAGCACTAAATTAAATTAGTTTACTTTTGCCAGTTCTGTTTGTGGATTTTGTTTTTTGGATGTGTGTGTTTTTGTTGGTCTTTGCATCCCATCAGGGCTACCACTGATTTGGATGTTTTTATAAAGAAAGAGCACCAGAGGTATCTGAACTCACTGCGTACCTAGGACTCCAGTCTGCTGCCTACAGACGTGAAGAACATGAACAGGCTGCAGCCAGCATTCCACACAACTCAACCTTATTCAGAGAGATTCCCTCATAAAAAAACAAATGACTTAGAAAGGGGGCACCTATAAACCAGTTGTCCACAACACTTTTGACTCCTGGCAGACAGAAATTCACTATGAGCACAGGCATTAATTTGGTGAACACCCTACAGAGTTAAGGCCAAATGTAAAAGTATGAAACTGAAAAGGTCTGTTATAACTTGCAAAGCTCAGACATCACCTGGATTCCTTTGAAAACATTTTTTTTGGGGGGGTAGGCATCATGGAGGCCCGAACTGTTCACCGAAAGCCCTCATGATACACAAGGTGGGATGCTTGCACTACTGCCTGCACAGGCACCATATAAAAGGTTTCCTTGGGGGTGAATGTGTTTAAACCACTTAGATCCATAACTGGCCAGAGCTCCTTTGTCCTTTTTTGACACTACACAGGATGTGGAATAATAGTTGTCCTTGGCACTAAAGAGGAACTAGAATAATATTTAGACCCCCTTTGGACTGATGGGACTTTTTGGATAACTCTTCTGTGTACACTCCACTTTCTTTTAATAAGGCGAGATGTCCAGCAGAAGAAAAGACGAGGGGAAATGAAAAAGTACCATACAGCCTCAGAATATCACTGGCCTTACCCACATGTACCTAGCTATAGTTTTCCATATTAACTGGGAGAGGAACAAATGACCTCCTCCCTGCCTCCAGAGTGTAACAGTCAGCCCTGACCTCAGGCCCATCACAAGCTATCCCCAGCCAGACCAAGGCTGCCAAACTTCTGCACAGAACCCAGCACATCTCAGTACATTATCTTGACTGTTAAGGTTTTTTTTACAGATTTCTGTGTGGTGTATTGCTGTTCGTGCCTGAACCACATACAGGAAGGCCTTCACTGCATTTTAGCAAATACCCGATGAGCCAGAAATGTGACCCTTACAGCAATGAGATGTTTGCTATTCTCTGTATGTACCTTGACTTCTGACCCAAATAAGACGGATTCCCGGAAGGGGGCATTCATGAATGGCACAGCTAAGTCCTCAGTAAAGTTGGTCAAACAGAGTCATGTATGCTGGTGGATAGTTGTGCCAGATCCTACAGCTCCAGCTGAATCTTCAACAGCACTGAAAGATATCCTACTAATCATAAACTTCCCCACAGTGGAAACTTGTCCTATCTAGGACAGCACTTTATCTGGTCAGTCAAGCAACTGGTGGAGAGTTTAGTGCAACCCATTGGACACATCCCTTTGAAATTCCACCAGAATTACTGACATTTAGACCCTCAAAGAGAATGTAAAGTACGGACAGATGCACTTTCCTAAACTAGATCCTAGGGCTTTTCTGAACAGGGAATTTCTTCAGAGAAGCTGCCGCCAATAAGGTATCCAGCATAAATGTCCCTAACCAAGACAGAGTCTGCTTTTCTTTATCCTGGGGATACCACATCCAGGTTCTCCCAGGTCCCACTGGGGATTAAATTTTGATATATCAACCAATGGTGACACCACCAAAGAACTCTACAATCTGCACTGGGAAGGACAATGTCCATGGGTCAGCATCCTGTTTCATGCATCATCTGTAGGACCTCCTCAAATTTCATGTCTTCAGTAGGGAAAGACGGGTAATACATGCCCTAGGCATCATTCAGATCAGGTGTAGCAAATTTAGCTGATAAATTAATCCATTTACTTTTGCACATGGCCTTCCTGTGTCTCTTTTATGCAGGAAATTTGGAAGAGAAGGATATTTTCTCAGGCCAGAAGAGACGTGAAGAACTGAAAAACAGTTTTAAGTCCATCTATCATTGTTGGTTTAAACCCAAGACTCCAGTCCAGTGTAGATAACACTGAAAATGCTGAAACAGAATGCAGTAAGGGTTGACGCCAAATCAAAAATGTGTATCAGCTTGGAGGTAAGGCCAAATACTCAGGCGTGCATAACATTACCTCAGATAGAGATCAGCACCAAAACAGAAAGGTCTGATGTCAGTTTCAAAGCTTCAAGTCAGAACTTCATCCCTGAAACCATCATTAAGGCCAAAAAGGTCAGCATTATAGCCACGGCCATTGAAACTGCCATCTGTATGACGTAAGCAGTATTGCAGTTGAGACTGTTGGTGTCAAAGTTGCACTAAGGTCTCTGTAACTGGCCAAGGCTAGGACACTGACATTGATACATTACTAATCAATGTCAGCGATCCTTGATTGGGACCAGAAACACAGGGCCCTGCAAGGAAAGCTCTGGTGTCCTGGGATGGGGTGAAAAGGTGGTTCAGCATTCTCGGCGACTACCAAAAAACATGGAAGTGGAAGGGCACACTGGAGGTTTTTTTTTTTTTTTGCCCGTTCTTTGAAAATGTGTTTCCTAAAAATGTTCATAAATAAAGTTGAAAATGATGAGAATGATGACTTGGCAATTCCTCAGTGCTGATGATTTTAAATCAAAGGTTATGGCTACATCTTCAACAGGCTCTGAATCTGGTACAGCAGGATGGGGATGAAGACCTTACCATAACCAAACAGTTACAGGGAAAACGTTCAATTTTAATAGGAACCTTTTTGGGTATATACCCCTTACCCTTAGATACACTTGTGCAACATGATCTTTTGAGAAACGTCCACAGCTGACTCTCTTGGCAGGCTCTCAGGCCAAAGGTTCTGGAAGTTAAGGACATACTGGGTTAAACAGCACTTTGTGTAATGCAAGATAATGCCAAACACAGAAAGCAGGCTTAGAAAGGCCCTCCTGAGTCTTTAAGCTAGTAAGAATCTATGAATCAATGAACAAATTTCACTCTATTGGAGGGCAGAATGAGTATTGCATAACGTTCCATCTGAGTAGTTGCACTTCATTTATCTTAAACCTGTGGGTGTCGGATCTAAATCGATCCAACACGGCCACATTTTCCAGCTACTGATCCAAGCTTCCAGCTCCTCCTCTTACCCATAATGCTCCCAGTCTCCTTCCTCCCTTCAGATCGAGTTTGCTGCTAATTTCGTAACACATACCCGACCCAACAAGACCCCATCCTTGCTGGCAGCCCGAAAAAAAAACTAAATTCCCAGACTGACCATGAGCAAATCTGGGGTAGTCATACTCGTAGATTGGCAGTAACAAAGTGACAAGGTCGGGGGAAGGAGGGGAAGAAAGGCTGAAGATAAATGAAGTACAACTATTCAGATGGAATGTTATGGTGAGTACACAACTTCTTTATCTGAAGTAGTTGACTTCATCTGATCTTCAACCTGTGGTACAGAGTCCCCAGCTACCAAACACCTGGGAGGCCCTCATGGAAGGATATTCCAGAGCACCACAGAGCCAAAGGATACCCTGTTCCTTGACACAATATCCAACTTTGTAATGCAAAATGAAGGTATGAGAGGAGGACCATGTAGCTTCAGAAAAAATATCATCCAGTGACATTCTAGATCAAAAGGCAGCTGAAGTAGCCATAGACCTGACAGAATGTACTTTTACCTGACCCGGAGAGGAAATTCCTCTAGAAGAATACGTTCAAATAATGCACTGGGAAATCCAACGACCAACTGTCACTTTAGAAATTGATTTCACTAGGAAAGGTCTTGAGTAAGAAACAAACATTTGATCCGCTTTATGAAATGCTTTAGTCCTATGCAAATAAAATCTCAATTGCCTATGGACATCCAAGAAGTGCAGTTTATATTCCCATTTATTTTGAAAATTTGGGGAAAACACTGGTAGATTAATAGTCTGGTTAATATCTGCCTCTCACACTACTTTGGGAAGGAAAGAAGGATTAGTGTGGAAGGAAACTCTATCTTTATGAAATATCATATATGGACGCCTGATGGAAAGAGCTTGAAGTTCGGACACTCTCTTGGCAGAAGTAATGGCCACCAAAAAGGCAGTCTTCCAAGACAGATATTGTAGGTCTACTGAAGCTGCCGGTTCAAAAGGTGGGGAGACCAACGTCTGGAACACAAAGGTAAGGTCCCGTGGGGAGTGGGATCCCAACTGGAGGTCAAAGTAGAAAGGCACCTTTAAGAAAGGGTTTGCAAAGTTTTGAAGAAGTTAAAGAAGACATGTTTTCCCCACATGAAAATTAGAAATGGCAGCCAACTGAACTTTCACTGTGGAGAAACTGGCCCCTTGATGAAAAATTCTTGCCAGAAAGTAGTACTGCAGACACTAGAGCTGTGAAAGGACCCAAGGCATGCTGTGAGGCCCATATAGAGAAACGTTTTTATTTGCTAAGATACACCTTCTGGTGGAAGACTTGTGAGCCACCACCAAAATATCCTTAACCGGAGAAGATAAACCAGGAGTCCTAACAATTATGGGAACTGGAGCAGCCAAGCAGTGAGCTTCAGACTGTCCACGTCTGGATGAGGAATCCCTGAGGGATGAGAGAGAATATTCAGAACTGGATCCAACATCCATGGTGAATTAGTGCATCTCTGGGGGTTTCCCCCTTAGGGGCATTCAGAACGAAATCTTTGCTGCATTTCACGTTGGAAGGAGATGCAAAAAGATCGCAGCAAAGATGACCTCACTTTTGAAAGTTCTGTTCCACTACTGAAGGATTCGGAGACCACTCATAAGGCATCAGGATAGATCTGCTGAGGCTGTCCACTAGAATGTTGGACCGTCCCGGAATGTGCATTGCCACCAGAAACGGCTGGTAGAGATCGCCCATTCCCACATTCTCATGGCTTCGCGACAGAGGGGATAAGATCTGGTTTCCCTTGTTTGTTGATATACCAGACCACTGACATATTGTCCGTCTGAATTGTGATCGTTTTAGAGGAAGATGAGCATGAAGGGCCTGCAACGCAAGAATCACCTTCATCTCCAGGACACTGATATGCAAATTTGTCTTGGATGGGGACCACATGCTTTGGACTGTTCTTCCTGAGCAATGCCCCCTCCACCCTAGCTGGGAGGCGTCCGTGGTCACTGTGGTTTTGGGAAAGACCAGAAGAAAAGGACGTCCCTTCAGCAGGTCTGGGGACTGAATCCACCACCGAAGAGAGTCCTTGCACACTGGGGAAATTCGAATGGTACGAGACAAAGGAAGAATCAACAGGGATCACTGAACCGCAAGGGTCCACTGGAGAATTCGCATATGAAGGTGTGCTAAAGATAACAGGTTGATTGTGGCCGCCATTGACCCCAATGTTCTTAGAACTGCTTCTGCCATCGGAACTTGGACCTTAAGGACATACAGAACGTGCATCTTCAAACTACATATCCTGTCCAGGGTGAGGAAAACTTTCATTGAACGGTGTTCAACCAAGCCCTGATGAAATCTAGAACCTGAACTGGTGTCAGTAAAGATTTGTTTTGGTTTATGGCAATGCCAAGTTTGTTTGCTAGGTGAAAAAAGCAGTCTCTGGCCTGACAAAGTAGATGCTTGGAAGGAGCAGCAAAGAGCCAATCATCCAGGTAAGGGAAGACCTGAATACCCTGAAGCCTCAGGTGAGTCGCTACTACCGCCATCACCTTGGTAAACACCCTGGGGGCTGAGGTGAGACCAAAGGGAAGGGCTCTGAACTGACAATGATTGGATCTGAACCGAAAGCGGAGGAATCTCCGAGAGCACCTTTCCATCTTGATGTAGTAGTACGCATCCTGGAGGTCTGTCAAGCACATCCAATCATTTGCCTGCAGATAGTGCAGGATGGATAGAAGAGTGACCATCCGGAATTTCGTTTTGGTTACTGACAGATTCAAGTTGGACAGATCCAGGATAGGTCTGAGGTCCCCCATTTTCTTTGGCACTAAAAAGAACCTGAAGTAAATGCTTGATCTGGACTTGTCTGGGGGAACAGGTTGGAAGACCCATTTGATTAGCAGCTTTTTTATTTCTAGTGCTGCTTCCTCCTTTTCTGTGATTGGGACATCTGGAAGGTGTTTTTTTGGTTGTGGTGGTTCTTTGTGCGGGATGAAATATCCTGTGGATAGAACATAATTTGCAATACCCAGTGATCTCTTGTAAGTGTAGTAATAGGCAACCCCCGACTGCCTCCAGAGATGAACAGTCTGGCAACCCTTCAGGGATGCTGATTGGGTTTCTCCGAGAAGGGTTCTCGGGACCCGAAGTTTCTAGGACCCCCTCTCTGCCCCTAGAGCAGCATCTGTCATAACCCCTTCTGCCTCTGGGGGAAGGCGAGTCCTGAGTGTCCTGGGAAACACCTGAGACTTCCGGAACAACATCTTCTTCGTACCTCGCAGATTCCTGGAAAAGGATCGTTGGGGGGGGGGGCAGATTCCGATGGCAGACAGTGTCTTCCAGTCCTTCTCACTCTGGACCAGAGTCTCTCTAACAGATTTCCCAAAAAGTGAAGAACCATTGTAAGGGGCATTTGTAAATGACGCCTTAAAGGGTTCTGAGAATTGACAAAGCCAGAGGCAGGCGTGCCACCTGATGGCAACATCCATCCTGGCAGCCCTTGCAGCTCCCTCCATAGCAGGCACATGGATGTATTTGAAACTGCTTTAAAAAAGTGGCCATTCGAGCAGAGGACTTCTTTTTGTCCTCCGCCAATATGGACTCCTGGGTCGACTCAGCGACTTCTTTGACCAAGTCTTGCTGTAACTGAATGATGTGTGCATGTAGTTTAGCACACTTACCGAGACGGTCACTGAAGCATACACCCGCGTCCCAAAATAGTCCAACTATTTTGATTCATGATCAGGAGGGTGAACCGTAGAGCTCTCCTGCATGAGCTCCTTCTTGGTGGCAGCTGCCACAACCATAGCATTCACTGGTGACCCTTATTCCAGCACATCTTGGCCAATGGGGGACTCAAGACCTTGTCCGGGTGCTTGGGGATAGGCTCCATAGTGTCCAGTTCCTTCCATGCCCTAGATGTTATAATATCCGCTAAAGGATCCTCAGGAGGGGACACACAAGAGTTATAAGGGCCAGTGCCAAATGCCTCCAGGAACACTGACTCGTCCGAGGTCGGTTTTGGGGCAGACCACCCCCCCTCCCCTGGCAGAAGAGTTCCACGATGTCTCCAAAGGAGCCATCCTCGGGGGTGACCTTGGGGAGCCTTCCCCCTCCTCCAAGTCAGTGTCTTCAGTGAGGGACTCTGGCGGAGAGTCCAAATGCCTCCTCTTACACGTCCATTTGCGAGGTACCTCCTCATTGGGACTCTCTGGAGAGGATTCACAAACTTCCTGTTCTTCCCATGGGGGAGCCACAGGCTGTCCCGGAGAGGGCAAGACAGTCAGGACCGCACCCAAAACCGAAGGGGTCTGGACTGAGTCTGCGGACGAGATGGTCAAGGGTCTCGAAACCAACAGGACCCTCTCCACCACGTCAAAGGCCGTAGGGGAACAAACCTCCTCAGAGATACCAGTGGGGGCCGTCCTCATCTGACCAGACAGAGGAGTCAGAACTGAGGCTCTAGGAGCAGAGATGCCAAGAGGGACACTGTGCTGTGAAACGCTCAGAGCCGAAAGCATCCCCTCGGGTCTGACCCTGAGACTACAGCTCCGACAGCTCGAATCCGAACCAGTCAGATCCAACTAGCTCAAGGCAACGGACGGCATTGAGGTACATGGGACAGTCTGTGTTGACCCCAAAGGTCCTCGGATTCAGAGACTCTGGAACCGAAGGTTGGATCGGAGAAGGAGTTACAGGTGTAAAGAAAGATTGCGAGCTACCCCCTCCAGAGGGAGAGGGTGCCGTCAAGACCCCCAACTGGATCTGGGTGCAGATAAACCTCCACATAATCTTCTCCATCTCTGCTTCGCTCAAGCTCCAGGTAGATCGCGAAGAAACCACTGAAACAGGTCTAGAAAGCCGATGGGGACAGGACCTGACTGGGGACCAGACAGGGGCTTCCTTTAGCTCAGGGGATAATCTGGGAGATCTTAGCTGAGGAGACCCAGGCTTAGTTGGAGGCCTTACATTCTGTGGCAGACCAGCCTGAACCGAGCGGTCGGGGGACCACTTACGCGGCTTTCCTTCTTAGACTTTTCTCCCTCCCTGGACCTCTTGGCAGGAGTTCCAGAGTCCCAGAGGCCGGAGGAGGAGGAGGAGGAGGAAGATGCAGCTGTTGCTGTTCCTGCAGGAAGCGAAGGAGGAACTACTGTCCCCGAGGAGGGAAGTAGCTCCTTCAGAATCAGTTTGTCCCTCCTGTCCTTCAGTGCTCTGGATCCAGCACAGATAGGACAGGATGTCTGAAGGTGCACTGCTCCCAGATACACCACACACACAGTGTGTGGCCATCAACTGGGGAAAGCTTATGGCCACACTCTGTGCATTTCCAGAAACATGATTTAGGGGCTTCAGACATCCCTAAACGAAACGGGCCCAACATACACACACTCACGATAGGAAAGACTGAAAGAAGAAGATGAAGTCAACTTTTTTTTTTTTTGGTACAGATGACCTCGCAAAAAGGTAAAGGAAAAAATTAGAGAAGGAAATATCAAAAAATTATGAGATTTTACTCACAAAAACTTCCAACTACACCAAGAGCTAGGACTACGCTTGTTGCTTCACCAGCGGCAAATGAGATCTAAAGGGAGGGAGGAAGGAGACAGGGGGCACTATAAGTAAGGGGAGGAGCTCAAATCAGTAGTTGGAAAATGCAGCCATGTCGGATCCAATTCGGATCTGAAACCCAAAGGTTGAAATCAAATGAAATCAACTACTTCAGATCTCCTATTTCTGATGGACAATTTTGAGAAACCTTGTAAAAAATAGCCAGAACAGTGGGAAATAATGAACTTTTAAATACAAACACTGAAAAAACAAGACTCATACATGGCCAATTTACAAAGCAGTGCTTCATGGGATGCAGCCTAAGAAAGCAAGAACTACCTAGCAGTACGGATGCCTACGGCCTCAGTTCTATGAGTTACAAAGGATGAAACCCTTGTTCTCCAAATCTGTAGTTACCCTCCCTGGCTACAGCAGCGTACTTGCTCTGTAGTGCTTTCTTACTCTGCATTCCTTGTACAGAACTATCATGTAAGTACCACAAACATCAGCTCCAAATCTGAGAAAATTACAAGACAGCTTTGTTACGTACCATTGGGTCCCATTAAGCTCTAGTCTAAGAGTATAACAGCAACCTAGAAGGAACAATACCCAAAGCATTTTCACAGCTTTAACAACTGTTTACACTTTGCTGAATGAATGAGAGAGAGAGACTTTTTTTTTTGCCTGCTGACTACACATCTGTACCAGGTGTTCAAAACTGTTTTCTCCATCCATACATCCATCCTCAACCCCCTTTTCCCATTTTGCACATGGGGTCAGGGTGTCAATTCAGCAGTAACGATCATCTCAAGCCAAGGTTTACACTGCTGGCTGGCTAACTGTGCCGCAGAAAATGACGGCTGGATGGATGGATGCAGAGAAAAAAAAAAAGAGGTCTGTACACTACATAGAATTATGACTAGATCTCTCCAATCATAACTACATAGTATGCATTCTTAATATGGATGTCAAGAATCTCAACTCAAGCCAAGTTTGACCCAGACAATAACAACAAGCTAATAGTCCCTACCAGGATCAAGCAAAGGGAAATTAAAACGCAAACTACCACAGTAGTCTGCCATCCATACAAACACTGTACAACCTTAAGAAACTACTTAAATTACAGAGCAGATCCAAACCCCATCTTCTCAAAAAATAGCAAAAGCATTATAAAAAACATTGAAAAACACCATCGGGTATCTGAATCCAAAGACAATTATAAATCACCTTCTAGCTGTGGTAAAAATCTAAGAAATAATAACCAACACATCTCTGAGCTTACTCATAATGATGTATCTTATTATGACTCAATACACTTTGCCAATAACTGTGCAAACAAATTTATTTTCAGTTTCACTCCCAAGAATTCTACCAATGCCCTGAAATACCTAAATCCCTTACTCTCCCCGGTCATCTCTAAAGCTCATTTACTTAAAGTGCTAAGCAAAACCAAAAATACTTCTTCCAAGCAGTCTGACAATATACCTGGTTGCTTATTAACAGTATTAAATATGCTCTTTCAGAGCCACTCCTTAAATTGTTTAACCTAAGTTTAGCTACTTGGTTTAGTCCCTGATGAGTGGAACACTACAGTGGTGACATGCTTCAGTAAGGATGGCCTCCCAGCCAGCCAAGGTAATTACAGACCCATCAGTCTTACAAGCCTCATCGGCAAAGCCACGGAACATAATATGACCAATCTGATGATATCAAACTACAAAGTCAGGAACAGTATTATACTTCATCCCCAGTCATTTGCCATTGTGAAGGACAGCTCTTGTCTACTGAATCTGGTAAACTTCTATGAAAGAGCTGTGGAGGCTGCAGATGGCGGCCATGCAACACAGTGTACCATGACCTGGCCAAAGCCTTTGACGCAATTCCCCATGTTGAAATGAAACACTACAAATTGACCAGTATATCTGGTAATATAGATAAACTGGCTAAAAGCTAGAACCTACAAAATGCACATTGCAGTTGCCTCATCAGAAAGTATGAAAATGAGCAGTGGGTCCATTAGAGCTCGGTGATGGGAGCAGTGGGTCCATTAGAGCTCGGTGATGGGAGCAGTGGGTCCATTAGAGCTCGGTGATGGGAGCAGTGGGTCCATTAGAGCTCGGTGATGGGAGCAGTGGGTCCATTAGAGCTCGGTGATGGGAGCAGTGGGTCCATTAGAGCTCGGTGATGGGAGCAGTGGGTCCATTAGAGCTCGGTGATGGGAGCAGTGGGTCCATTAGAGCTCGGGGATGGGAGCAGTGGGTCCATTAGAGCTCGGGGATGGGAGCAGTGGGTCCATTAGAGCTCGGGGATGGGAGCAGTGGGTCCATTTGAGCTCGGGGATGGGAGCAGTGGGTCCATTTGAGCTCGGGGATGGGAGCAGTGGGTCCATTTGAGCTCGGGGATGGGAGCAGTGGGTCCATTAGAGCTCGGTGATGGGAGCAGTGGGTCCATTAGAGCTCGGTGATGGGAGCAGTGGGTCCATTAGAGCTCGGTGATGGGAGCAGTGGGTCCACTAGAGCTCGGTGATGGGAGCAGTGGGTCCACTAGAGCTCGGTGATGGGAGCAGTGGGTCCACTAGAGCTCAAGGATGTGAGCAGTGCGTCCACTAGAGCTCAAGGATATGAGCAGGGCGTCCATTAGAGCTCAGTGATGTGAGCCGTGGGTGCATTAGAGCTCAGTGATGGGAGCAGTGGGTGCATTAGAGCTCAGTGATGGGAGCCGTGGGTGCATTAGAGCTCAGTGATGGGAGCAGTGGGTCCATTAGAGCTCAGTGATGTCAGCAGTGGGTGCATTAGAGCTCAGTGATGGGAGCAGTGGGTCCATTAGAGCTCAGTGATGGGAGCAGTGGGTCCATTAGAGCTCAGTGATGTCAGCAGTGGGTGCATTAGAGCTCAGTGATGGGAGCAGTGGGTGCATTAGAGCTCAGTGATGGGAGCAGTGGGTCCATTAGAGCTCAGTGATGTCAGCAGTGGGTGCATTAGAGCTCCGTGATGGGAGCAGTGGGTGCATTAGAGCTCAGTGATGGGAGCAGTGGGTCCATTAGAGCTCGGTGATGGGAGCAGTGGGTCCATTAGAGCTCGGTGATGGGAGCAGTGGGTCCATTAGAGCTCAATGATGGGAGCAGTGGGTCCATTAGAGCTCAATGATGGGAGCAGTGGGTCCATTAGAGCTCAATGATGGGAGCAGTGGGTGCATTAGAGCTCAATGATGTGAGCAGCGGGTGCATTAGAGCTCAATGATGTGAGCAGTGGGTCCATTAGAGCTCAGTGATGGGAGCAGTGCATCCATTAGAGCTCAATGATGGGAGCAGTGCATCCATTAGAGCTCAATGATGTGAGCAGTGCGTCCATTAGAGCTCAAGGATGTGAGCAGTGGGTGCATTAGAGCTCAAGGATGTGAGCAGTGGGTGCATTAGAGCTCAATGATGTGAGCAGTGGGTGCATTAGAGCTCAATGATGTGAGCAGTGCGTCCATTAGAGCTCAAGGATGTGAGCATTGGGTGCATTAGAGCTCAAGGATGTGAGCATTGGGTGCATTAGAGCTCAATGATGGGAGCAGTGGGTCCATTAGAGCTCAGTGATGTGAGCAGTGGGTCCATTAGAGCTCAGTGATGTGAGCAGTGGGTCCATTAGAGCTCAATGATGTGAGCAGTGGGTCCATTAGAGCTCAATGATGTGAGCAGTGGGTCCATTAGAGCTCAATGATGTGAGCAGTGGGTCCATTAGAGCTCAGTGATGTGAGCAGTGGGTCCATTAGAGCTCAGTGATGGGAGCAGTGGGTCCATTAGAGCTCAGTGATGGGAGCAGTGGGTCCATTAGAGCTCAATGATGGGACCTCTCCTTTTTGATGAGCAGTGGTTCTATTAGAGCTCAGTGATGTAAGCAGTGGGTCCATTACAGCTCAGTGATGGGACCTCTCCTTTTTGATGAGCAGTGGGTCCATTACAGCTCAGTGATGGGACCTCTCCTTTTTGATGAGCAGTGGGTCCATTAGAGCTCAGTGATGGGACCTCTCCTTTTTGTCCCCTACTTGTCAGATCTCCAAGCAGTCACCAAAGACCTCTAGCTGACAGTGTGTGCAGATGACTGTCAGTTGGGGGTTGTTGTTAAGTCACCCTCTGGCACCCAAACCTCCAAAATGAATTCTTCCTAGTAAATTCATGATGTACAAAAAACATGTAATCAAACTATCACCTTTGATAGATGACCTCTCCCCTCAACATAATGAAAGGCAACACACCACGGAAAAAAAAAAGTCAAGGACCTAAGGAATACAGTTGTACATGTCCTACTTACCTGTAACAGTAGATGTCAGAATTCCTCACTGCCTCAGTGAGATTTTGAGTTGCCCGCCATGGTAACCCAGTACTGGCCAGCTTTCAAAAGCACAGACTCCCCACACCTCTTTCTTCCTGTGACATCTGACTGGATGAGCTTATCCTGACAGGAAAGCCTTAAACTGTCACAGGAAGGGAGTGCTCAGGCTCTCCTTCCGCAAAGGAGGAGAGGAAAAATGGCAAGTGGGTGCTGCCACTGAGGCAGTGAGAAATTCAAACATAGACTGTTACAGTTAAGTAGGACTTATGCAGCTTTAGTATGTTCATCATTCTCACAGTCTCAGTAGCACTTTGGTTAGATTCCCAAAGCTTACCCTACCTGGAAGGTGGAAAGATAAGGACCAGGTTGCTGCCTCTAGAATGTTTTTAGAATCCGCCCCTTTCCAATATGTCATCAAACAGGATAAGACCCTAGTTGAGTGAGCCTTAATCTTGCCTGGAAGAGATTTATAATGGTGGGAGTAACAGAAAACAATAGCAGAAGACAACCATCATGAAAAAGTTTACTGAGAGACAGGTTAACCTTTCTTAGCCCCCATATAGGAGACAAACAGCTATTCAGCATTCCTAAAGGGCTTTGTTATGTCAAGGTAGTACCCAAGCTGTCTGTGTGGAACCTAGGTATGTAGAACATTTTTCCCTTGTTTCTGGATCAGGATAGAAGACTGGAGATTGATGACTTCAGTCAAGATAAATCCAGAAACAACTTTAGGCATAAATGATGGATTAGTGTGTAACACAACCTGATCCTTGTGAATATTCAGATAGGGTTGGCCCATCATGAGAGCTTGGAGCTCAGACACTCGTTTTACAGATGTCAAAGCAATAAGTAAAACTGTCCTCCAAGTAACAAACTGTAAATTAGCCTAACAAGCAGGTTCAAAGGGAGGTAAGGTCAATTTTTTAAGTACAAAGTTGAGATCTCAGGGAGGAGGAATTTGCTTTTAAAGGGGTCTCATGTGCAACACTCTTTTATAAACTGCTTGAACACAAAGTGAGACAAACGATGGGGATCCATAGGCAGATCAGCCGACAGGACCGTAAAATGCAGTTTGACAGAAGCATGTGACAATCTACCTGTGAGTAGCCTACACAAATATTTCAAAACCAGAGCTCAAAACCCTTTTGGGACCTCCGTTATTGGCTAGGCACCACCTAGAAAAAAAACTCTTCCACTTATAAACATTAGATTTTCTAGTTGTAGGTTTTCTTGCCTGCTTAAATACCCTCATGGAAAAGTGCCCAAAAGGTGTCAAAATACAATCAGTTGCAATTTCTTTAAGTTGGGAGTGTACAATTCACCTCTACTGCTGTGTGAGCAGATCAAGTCTGTGAGAAAGCATTTATAAACCGGCCTTTGTCCACTTCCACTACATGGCAGAATTACCTTACCTTGCCTGAGCCAAAAGGGGATTACTGCAATGATCTTTGGTAATTCTTTCTGAATCTTTAGATGTACCTTGGGGGATCATTGGAAAGTGTGAAAATGCATACAGAAACATTCCCAACCATGGGAATGATAAAGAGTGTCCGTCTTCCAAGCATGGCTGCAAGGATTTAGAAAGGCCAAATCTAGAAGATTTTTCCAGGAATGCTCCTTTTTTTGTACCAAAAAGATTCTGGAATAAAATACTTTGCCTTTATGTATAGCAGGCACTGGTTCTGTGACCCCTTCTTCCACATGTGATGGAGTACTGGAGGAACCAGTTCTGTCAGGTCTGGTAGGTGTGGGGGAATTCCCCTTAAAGAATAGGATTTTCTATCCACTGCTAAGTATATACTCTCCAAATTATTCTCAGAACCTTCTGGTCTGAAACCATTTGCGGCCAGGCTGCTGAGTTGACTTGGCGTAGTCGTTCTTTGCAGGGGGCTAATTATTCTCTTGCTATTTCCTTTTGGATCCCTGACTTTTGTTTGACTGGGATTTTTGTTAGTTATGCTCCTTGAAAGAAGGCACCTTGTTTGAGGAGAACCTGGGTACATGAAACACCCTAGATACCTCATGCATTAGTTTGCCTCTATCATCCCACTCTTTGAGAATCTGTGTAACAGAGGGCCCAGACACAGATACAGAACTTAAAAGTGCATTCAACAGTCTGGCTTTTAAATCAGAGAAGTCCTGATTACGTAACCACTCAATCATAATATAACAGAAGAAACACCATTTCTCGAGACTGCATCTGCACATCCAAGCACACCTCTCAAAGCATGTTTCGAAACCCGAGTCAAATTAGAAACAATTTCATTCATATAATACTTTTGCTCTGCAGTCAAGTATGCAGCAAAATCATCTGAATTGTATGCACACTGTAAAATAAATTTCCACATATAGCCTTGCTAATTTAACATTCTAAAGGCTAGTTTACTAGAAAGAGACATTATTTTACCCTGAAAATCTAACCATTTTTCCTCTTTATTAGTGGGCATTGGACTAGATGCAGGCAAGGATTTTCTAAATGAACAGGCAGCTGGGGACACAGTAGCTAGGTCAGCGGTCAAATGACAAAAAGAGATGCTTCATATCCAAGGAGACACTGTATATTCTCAGATTCTTTAGGGGACTGCTGGAATAAATACCGGTGTCCAGCAGGCAGCTTTATAAACATCTTCCAAAGCTGGTAAGAGAGAGGGAATAGCCACAGAACTGGGCAGCTATACCTGCAGAAGACGTTTAGCCAAGGAAATCACATCAGACTTGCACAAAACAGCTGTAACCTGACTCTCACCTGTATGATGAAGCTTCTGTTTATTTTTCTTCTGAACTTCACTAATCCATAAAATATCTGGGAATACAGTATTACGTCAAGAAAGGAGTCTGCTACCCTGGACTACTCCTGTACCTAAAGGGTTTGGTTTTCCCATACCTGTGCCAAGCACTGGAACAGTCCCACAGGATGTATCTAATCTGCATTCCACAGTTGCAGGCAAAGGTGCACTAGAGGAAGACAGGTGTATGGGTCTGTTGTTTCAAGTCTGTTGTTTCAAGTCTGAGGTAAATACAGAAGGGAAGAAGTGACACAAGACACCAAGGCACAAGCTTAAGTCTGAATCACAAAAGTCCTAGAAGGGAGAGCGTCTTGGAAGGCCTGCACTGCCAAGAGACAGCTCACACTTCTAGGATACTGATGTGTGTATTGGCCTCTTTGGGGGACCATGTGCCTTGGACTGTCTCTTTGGGGGACCATGTGCCTTGGACTGTCTTTCCCAAGAAGTGTCCCCCCAACCCAATTTGAGACATGTCCGTGGTAACTATGGCTTTGGGCTGAGAGAGAATGAAAGCTGGCTAGTGCTGGGTTAACTTGGCAGATAATCCAAACTGCCACTGAAGCAGTGGGAATGATGGTCATCTTGGGTTGATAATTGCCCTCTCTTTTGACAGTCATGTTACAACCCTTTTATTACTACAGCTGTCAAAGGAATACTATCAAGGGATAAAGAGATAAGCACTCAGTTATACTAGGCTATTATCAAGTACAATCTGTTCTTTGTGATGTCACTCTCTATAGATATCAGTTTCACAGACAACAAAGTTTCTTAACCAAAAAGGACACTGGTGTAAAGTCTCAGGAGTTATCAAAAGAAGCTGGAAACTCCAACCTTTTTTTTTCAGTGTTTTATAGACCTTTGAAAGCAGAGCTCCGTTTCACTTACCATGCCATTAGAGACCTGGTTGTCCTGAACATCCAGCATCTCCGCAAGCCCAATGGTTCCACCAATTCTAAAGCTGGGGACCCAAATCTTCGCCAACAGATAAATAAAATCCAGTGGAGTGGCAGATTTATAATCCGGCACCTCCCTAACCTCTGGAATAAACCTCACCTGCATGTTAATCAGTGTGACTCACTAACTTCCTTTAAATACAACCTAGATGACTGGATGGTTATTCCCAAACAATTTGGGGCTGACTGGAAAGGCCCTCCTGAAAAAGAAAGTACAGTATAAAAGAGGGTATCAGCAAGGCAAAAATAATCATTAAGACTCAACAGCTTTGGAATAGCTATGCACTATATGAAGAGTGCATAAAAACTTACAAGTATTTCATGGGTGATCATTCTGGGGCCCTGCTTTATGAGCACATGTAAATATACCCTAAATGCTGAGTCTTAAAATGCCTTGTTATTGTCTTTGGCTTGGGTAGTTATTTTAGCCTTAAGCTTGTCTTTGGTGGATTTTATTAAGCTCCTGAGTTTTTATTACAGTGACAAAGGCTTTAACATTCTGGGAATTACTCTTCGTACTTGTGTTAAAATTATTTTCCTTTTATTAAGTTTGTTGATATTATTACACCACCATGTGGGTTTGTTTCTGGGGTTTGCCATGCACTTGTTCACAAAGGGTACAGCTGCACTTATGAAGCTGTTTATGTGCTAGTATAGTGTGGTGGTTTACATTTCTGCATATTCAGTGGAGTTAACTGGGTTTGGTGGAGATTTGAAGTTTATCAATATATCCCTTAGGAGTGAGTAGTTTGCCTTAAAGAAATTTCTATAGGTACCTTGGGTAGAAGGGATTTCTGGTTTCAGTTTTATTTTGATGGAGATTGCTTTATGGTCAGACTCGACAAATGATGAAGTTATGCAAGGGATGGTGCAAGATACTCCCATATTAGTAAGGACAAGATTCAGGATGTTCTTCCCCCTAGTGGGTATTCAAACTAACCATTCCAGTGCATTTCTCCTGACAAAAGTCCAGGAATCTCTGTGTTTGAGCACTAGTGGTTTCCCAGTCTATAGTTGGGATAGTTTAGATCACCTAGGAAAATGTTATTGGGCCTAATACTGAATGATTCTAGTCCCTGTAGATAGGCATTGTGGCTTTCTTTTGTCATAGACAGAGTTCTGCAGCTAGGCGACCTTTCTGATGGTTAGACATGAAGCTCTAGTGCATCTTACTGCTTTACCAGCCTTGATGTGAATTTCATCTAAATGCAGACTGATACATCTCCACCTTTTTTCTTTTCCGGTGCAGTAGCTGGTCTAAACGTGCGGAAGGCATTATATCCCTTCACAGCCAGAGTGCTCTCTGCTATTTTAAGCCATGTCTCTGTCACTACACAGATGTCAAAGTCTTCCAGGGTAAGAAGGGCTTGTAGAAAGTGGAGTTTCATACTAACACTCCTAGCGTTGATCAGTAACATCTTCAGATTTTCCTTTGCTTGTTTCATTACTTTGTTAGGTTTATCGGGTTGGTATAAAGCAGCATGATCTGTCAATCATTTCCTCCCAAGCTGAAAAACAGTGGATCCCCTTTGAGTGCCACCAAACAGTAAGCCAATTACTAGCGTCTATTTTTTGCTTCTACAGCAGCATCACCCAAGGTGGAATGCTGCTACTTGGACACATACTATGAGAGCTCCTCATGTGTCTCTTCATATAACCCAGGAAGGTACACCTCAAGTCACTGACACCGGCGTGAACCATGACAGAGTCATACTGGTACTTGTTGTCAAGGACTTGAGTGCATGCACGATTGGCTAGATCCTGGCACCAGACAAATAATTTAACAGTCAGTCTTTCCTTGCACAACCCGGTAAAAAGCACAACTGTATGTCTTACAAAAGAGTCACCTATAACAGGAATATCTGGTTGACTGCAAGCTAGGAGCAGTCATGGAATCCCCCAGCTATCCTGCAGGAAGGTTAGTCTCAAGCAAATAACTGGTGTCAAAAATCATGGTCTGAAATTAAATGCCAAAAAATACATTACTGTATCCTTTGGGAAATCGTCTACCCTACGAACTATCACATTGGCAATACACCCTTAGGAGTTGACCCAGCTGTTAGAGATATGGGAACTTACATAGGCAGTGACCCAACTGTTAACCAAAATGCATTTATTGTTAGGTCACTTCTTTTATTCTGCACAGCTTATAAACCGACAAATTGTGCTTAAATCTAGGCCACATTTACTTATCCCGCATTAGGCTAATCATTGAATAGAATGCCCCCTTTGGCATAGATCTGTCCAGACACATGCAACAACTGAACACCCATAGAGATGCCTTACTAAAGGATACAATGCCTCAACAACATGTCCTACATGGACTGACTCAAAGCCATTTCACTATACTCAGTACCCTACAGACTGCTGAGAGGTAACCCGTGTCTTGCATGCAAGGCATCCTCTGATCCATTACTGATGGATTCACTACATATCAACAAGTCAAATGGCATCAGAAATACCCTGTTTAGGGATCTAAACCTCTTCTACAGATTCAACAGGATAGTTTGGAGGGATAGGTACATCTCGCAGAGGATACCATTGCTATGGAACGGAGTCCTCATCCACATTAACAAAGTTCATCCTTGTCCATTTTCAAATGCAGCTTAGATCTATGGATGGGAAACAGAAAATTTACTCAGGACTGCTCCCTATACTACAAATGGACAGAAGCAGCTCCTAAATGCTTTATCCCTGTCCATTTTTAAGCGCAACTTAAATCTATGGATGGGAAACAGAAAATTTAGCCCAGAACTGCACCATACTAACAGACAGATGGTGCTCCTAAATGCTTTATCCCATACATCGGTCCCCTCAAATTATCTATGGTAGGATTCCAGTTATTCTCATTCAGGTTAATATATAATTATCAACCACGAGATGGGTAAGGTCAATCTATAACCAAATGAGATAGGTTACTTTGAGCACAAAAAAGGAAACCAATTAGGCTTAAAATGGCCAGCAAGGGCTGCTAACCTATGAACTTGTAAGAACAGATAACTCAAGAAGGCATTGTTCATAAAGAAAGATCAGAGAAGTTATTAGAAAGTGAGACTCTGGATTAAAAGGTAGCATTTGTTTGTCTTCTTTTCTATTATTGTTTATGAACCAATGTCACAGTCTGCAATGCAAGAGTGTAATAAAGGTGCTTAAAATAAGACTAATGAATCTCATGTAGAATATTGTAAAGTCTGTAGTTTTAAATGTTAAAGATATGAAAAATATGTAAATTCATTAAGGATATGATTGTAATATGGTGATAGTGATGCTTTTCTAATAAATTTCATCAAGTCAGTCACCCTGCTAGACAGGGGTCCAGAGAAGTAAATACTGTGGGAAGAAATAGCCAGTGAATTGTTATGGCTAGGCTTGTATAGGCCCTAGAGTCGATAGCCTAGTACCAACCTATGAACCTATACTACCCGTACCCCAGGACAGGCCTTATACAGCTCATCTCGGGGGGGGGGGGGGTTCCACGTTAGGCTACAAATGTCTTATGCCTTATCTGGCCCAAAGATTTGAGAATCACCACAGTCCAGAACAAGGCATTGTCCCACTGGTAGTCTTGCTTCCTTATCTGTTACAAGGCTTATTAATGGAGCAGAGAACATTTAGGTTCATAGGTAGGTACTAGGCTATCTGCCCGAAGGCATTTATAAGCCTAGCCGGAAAGTGTTGGCTTTCGCCACCCCCTTAGATAGGTTTCCTGTGCCTCTGTCCAGCACAGTCACTGAAGTGATCCCCGAGGTATACTTTGTTTCCCATCCACTCGTCAAGGTTTCTCTTGAAGAGGGTTAGCGAGGAGCTCTGCCTAATGTAGACTGGAATCCATTTCCAGTCATGCACTGCATTTGTGGCCAAGGCCAGCCTTACAGGTAAGCGAGTTAGGCAATTGCCTAAGGTATTGTGCTTGCCATACATGCAGGGGCACTCTTTTGCCATTTTATGTTTCTTTTACAGCAATGTTTCTTTGCTCTGAAAAATAAAGTACCACCAAAGAAGAAGAAAATGTGTCCATGAAACTTTGGGCAATCCAAGGGGCAGTGATGCACTTATTAAGTACGCCACATTGAGTTTAAAAGTGCAAGGTCAGAGGAGAACAGAACTTAAGTGTTGAAATGTAGGTGCAAAAGCATAATTGAAGAGTTTATACATACACACACATATAAATATATATAGATATACATATATTTATACGTACACACACATATATATATATTTATAGGTACACACACACACACACACATATATATATATTTATACATACACACACACACACACACATATATATATATGTATACGCACACACACTCACAGGCACAAACAAAATAAAAACAGGGACATTCTGCAGACTTATGGACATAGCTCAAGAAATGGAGAGGAGGTAGTGCTACTTCTATTTTAAAATAAACTTGGCCCTGACCAACCACAAACGTTTTGACATTTTTGGCTTTGTGTGGACAGCTGAGATGACAGGAGTGATATGGTGGGGAGATACATATTTTTACAGTATTGCCTGCCGTGATTAACCAGATATTTTTGGCAATATTTCTTGGCTTTGGGATTTGTATGGACAGTTGAAGAGAAATAAGTGTTATTATACAACGACCCCCCATTAATATTCCAAAACGTGCACCCTGATTGGTCAGCGTGCACGTTGTAAATCAGAGTTATAGTAATGGAAAAAGGTCCAGTCGCCCGGACTTTTTCTATTAGTACAACTCTTCAGCAACGGAGAACACAAGACCTCCGTTGCTTTTTACACACTGTCTCGCTATGTTAAACGAGTTTAACATAGCGAAACAGCTTCAAAAAAGCAACGGAGATTCTCCGTTGCTTTTTTTAAAGCTGTCTCACTATGTTAAACTCCTTTAACACAGCGAGACAGTGTGTAAAAAGCAACGGAGGTCTTGTGTTCTCTGTTGCTTCCGCCCACAGCTCTGATGTACTGCGTAAGCATATGCATGCGCAGTACATCAGAACTGCCGCAGAATACCAGACAGCTGCGGAAGGGCAGCAAGGAGGCATTATACAATGCCATTAAATTATTTTTTTTCTTAAATAATGTCATTGTATAATAGCAATAACCCACTTCTGGGTGTGGATAATGCTGATTTACCCACAGTTGTCTTTGTTTGGCCACTCGGGCTTCGCCCTCATGACCAAACCACACCAACCGTGGGTAAATCCAGCATTACCCACACCCAGGCATGGGTTATTGCTATATTATTTTTTTACAGGGATGCTGGCAGTGATCAACTAGATAATTTATGCAAAATTTCTCTCTCTCTAAGATTTGTATGGAGCAACTTAGATTGGACCACGGAGGTGAAAGAGTATTACACAGCCATCAGATTGTTAGTTACATTTTTCCCAGCCTCAGTACTACTCACTTACTTGACAGTTTCCTCACTGCCCTACACTAAAGAACCTGTGGACTCGTCCACCTCTTTTTCATCTCCCCTCTGATATACAATATCTATACTTTGAATGCTTAGAAGAGAAAGTCTTACACTTTTAAAAACTACTCCCTGCCTGTAGTTTCTCTCCAACTTCAGGTCACGGATTGTTTTTTTTTCTGGACAGTCCCACCCTAACCAACCACAATCAGGCCCATTTGAAACTCCTCCCACCTATAAAAAATCCTACACTCTCCTCCAACCCTGCAACCCCTCCTACAATGCTCTTCTCATCAACTCTAACTTCCACTCCAATAACTCTGCTTATCTCTCTTTCCTGTCTGCCCTATCTCACATAACTTCCCAAACCCTTCTCCTCACCTCACTCACACATTCCATTGCACCATACATCCATGCTCACTCCCCCTCTTACTCTGCTATCTCAACATGAACTTTATAACTACAACACTATTTAGCTATACAAACCTAAAATACTCCTCTCCCCTTCTCCCCCTACACCCTCCTCTAAACTGTCACTCCAAAAGATCAATACTCTCATGTCAACCTTACCTCCTATCCCCTGCTATCCACCTCTGTTTACTCCTCCACCACACCCCTTTCTCACAGGCCGGTGATGTACACCCCAACCCCGGACCAAACTCCAGCGTTAATGCAGCTAAACCATCCTCTCAACCCAAAAAACCAAGTCCCTGGGCATCATTACACTCAATGCACAAAGTATTAGAAACAAAATACCCAACCTTCATGCATGGCTCTCCTAGAACTACCCCGACATAACCACCATATCTGAAACTTGGCTCAAAACTTATATAAAAGATCATGAAATCCTACCACCAGGTATGATTCACAGCGATCGTCCCCACAAAAAAGGAGGTGGAGTAGCTATAATCTACCCTGTCTCCCATACCATAACTCCCTACACCAATTCAATTCCAACCTTTGCCAATGCTGAATTAACAACAGGACTACTAGAAATTAACAAACATAAATCCATATGCATGGCTGCCCTCTATATCCACCCCCCCCCCGGTGATATCAAAATGCTGGAGAACATACTATCCTGGTTCTCCTCCCACATAAATAATGAAACCTATATTCTTGGTGACACCAACATCAATTGGTCCTCCTTCACCTCAGATGCCCCTTCCCATACTATCAACCTGTACAACTTCTCCCAACTAATTCACCTACCAGACCAAATAAAGATGGTACCTCAGGTGCCATCATTGACTAGATCCTTACAACACATCCAAGTCTCATCAACAAATCCGGTATATTACCAGATCCTCTCAGTGACCACTTACCTGCTTTTGCTGATCGACTCCCAACTCCCCTACAAAAACACCACCACTACAGTCAAACTCGCAACCTGTCATCTTTCAATCCCCAAATCTTCTCAGAATGCCTTAAGTGCATCGACTGGACCCCTCTAAGATGCTGTCTCCCATTTCAACCACTCATTCCTTACCCTCCTTAACCAGAAAGCCCCCCCTAAGAACCAAACGCATCAAATCCAATCCTTATCCATGGTTATCCAAAGAAACCAAACTCGCCATGCAACAAAGGGACAAAAAATGGAGGCAGTATCAAAAAAATAAAAACCCAAGCTCCCTCCTAGAATTTAAGCAACTTCATAACTCCACCAAAAGCTAATTATCAAAGACTGCAAAGCTCACTATTCCAAACTTCAGTCTCTGCACTCAACAAACCCCAAAAATTCTGGGACTCCATCTCATCTATATTAAATCCTGGTAATAAAGTAAACCCCTGTCCCAATCCCTCCCTCTCTGACCTCGACACTGCCTCTCAATTCAATTCCTTCTTCATAGACTGTATAGCCAAACTATCTAACTACTTCCCACCCCCATCCCCTAACCACAACGCCTCACTCCAAAACCCCTTCTCCACCCAGTTAAACTCATCCTCACCCTTCTTCCTTAAGCCCATTCCCACAAGCACGCTAAAAAGACTCCTGCTCAAACTCAAACCCTGCCGCAATACTCCTGACAATCTTTCTCCTACATTCCTCAAACTATCTGCAGACAGCATCGCCTTCCCCGTCACTATGCTTTTAAATAGATCCATACAAAAATCATACGTCTCTTCCATCTGGCGCCATGCCTACATCATCTCCCTCCACAAAGGTGGTAAAAATACTGACACCACCAACTTCAGGCCCATCGCCAACCTATCCCCTCTGTCTAAAATTCTTGAGAATACCATCCAAGCTCAACTAATGATGCAGCTAACCCAAAAAAATCTCCTCTCCCCTACCCAGCACGGTTTCCGTCCCGGTCACTCTACCATAACTGACCTTCGTTCTTTTCTAGAAGCCATCATCCAAGAATGTGACTCCGGCAAATTTGTATCTACATTATTCCTTGATCTGTCAAAAGCCTTTGATACCATCTCCCACACCCTTCTCATATCTCATCTCTCTACTCTACACCTCTCTCCCCCCTCTCTAGATTGTCCAATGGAAAACCTCCACCTCCACCTCCTCCTTCCTTCCTACACCCACAGGTGTCTCCCAAGGATCTGTTCTTGGCCCGCTACTCTTTAACCTATTTATTAACACCTTTCACCACTCTGTCCCAGACTCATCTGTCATCCAGTATGCAGATGACTCTACCATCATTTGCTCAGCTTTCGCACCCCCCAAGCTTCTTGCAAAAACACAACTGGCCTTTTCCAAAACAGAAATCTGGATGTAGTCTAACCATCTAGCCCTGAATGCAAATAAAACTAAACTAATGATTTTCTGCCCCAGCAAAAACTCGACTATCGATAAAACCTCAATCATACAAAGCCAGAATAACACTCCCCTTAGTGCCCACCACTAAACTTCTCGGTACCATCATAGATGAAGAACTAAAATTTGACACACACATTCACTCTGCAATAAAAAAAACTCACCAAAAGTTAGGTCTTCTCTACAAACACATCCACTTCCTCCACCCCTCTACCTGTCAAACCCTGGCATCTACTTTCTTGCTCCCCGCCCTAATGTATGGCGCACCTTGAATCCTGCTACCACAATATCTGCAACCAATTCTAAATACTCTTCCCACCACTGCCACTCCCTCCTCACCCTCAATTGGCTTGAACTTCCCAGCTACTTTAGTTACATAGAACTCACCACTGCTCACAAACCTATCTACAAACCTGCAAACTGCCCTTCTCTGGCTACATCCTTAAAACCTTATATACCCAATTACCAACTCAGATCCACAAACCAAAATCTCCTTCAAATCCATAAACCATCTCACCCTCCTGGCCAGCTGCTTCTCTCCTACTCCATAGCCAAAAAATGGAACCCCCCCCTTCGCAGCCTTCCCCAGCATGACAATTTCAAAACCCAGCTACTATCTCATCTATCATCCGAATGGATATGCCCATGCCACAGTCCAGCTTAATCCCCTCTCCACCCTCTCTCTTCTGCACAACTACTTAAGATTCTCTCTGCTGCCTTGGACTGTGTATCGTCCGTGGTATTCTCCATAACCCCTTCTGTTTCTTTCTCCATGCTTTATAGACCACCTAAACTAAAACAAATAATAGCTATATCTCAACTGGCATAGAATTCTCCTGCCACAAATGACACTCTGTATCTGATTACTTCTACCTACCATTATAAGCTAGTTACTATATATTTTAAATGTTTTATTCACTTGAGCTTTTAACATACTGTATTACACACTCTAAAATGTCTTTAACTTGTTCTGCACAGTTACTTGGCTGTGTCCCTAGTAACTTGCAATAGGTACTTGAAATGTGTACATTTTTGGGGTTCAGGCGCCTAGCCAGCGAGACATTTCCCTGTGGTACATTTGACTGGGGACACATGGCTGAAGTGACATTCAGCTGCAGTGAAATATGGCTGTTTGCAAATTCCCTGTGGACAAAGAGAAGCACACCCTGCCATGCTCACAGCTTTAATAACAAAATGAATGGTGGCAGAAGAAGTAATGAGTGTTGTGCTCAGTGTACAGTACATACTTATTTAACTACAATATCAGCATGAAGGAAATCCTGCAGGATACTGTAGTCACATTTATGCTCAAGTATCTGTTTTAGGTAATGTTCCCTAGACACTGTGAAGGGTAGTGCTCCACACCTCCAATTATAAAAGCACTGCCCATTGTTCACTGCATTTTGACATGCCCTCTGGCCAGCCTGCTGCTGATGCCTGCCATATTGCCTACTGTCTCATGTTCCAGTGGGGACTATGGACATTGCTTTCCCCCTGTGCATTTGGTTACTGAAACTGTGGGCATGGCAGCGTATGCTTTTGTTTGCCCACAAGGAATTTGCAAACAGCCATATTTCTCTGCAGCTGAATGTTACTTCAGGCATGTGTCCCCAGTCAAATGTACCACAGGGAAATGTCTCACTGCCTAGGTGCCTGAACCCACATTTTTGCCCTTTATTTGTAACCTGCAAGTTGTAAATCCAAATGTAACTATAATTTGTTTTGGAGCTTTTCTCCCTGGGTCTCCACTGAAAATGGGCTCTTCTGGCCCAATGGACTTCCCCGGTCATCAAACTTAAATAAAATAAAATAAATCTCAACAGAATCAAGGACAAATCCAGAAATAATCATGGACACTTAAAATATCAGTACTATTAACTTGACATATTGACAGAATAAGAGAATGTGAACTAATAAACATTTCGTGAGCTAAAAGAAAACTATAATTATTGTCATTATTTATTGTAATTCACCACACCTTTTCTCCAAAAGTCACCATTTATTGGAGGCATTAAGAGGGACAGTGTTAAAACTGGAGTCAAAATTAGGGATAGTTGACAGGTATACATAACATCAGACATTGCAGCTGTAACTGCTGGGTGGAACTGGGTGAATGAAAGTAGCTGTAAACAGGATCTGTGGAACCTAGTCGGACTTTCCCGGTCAACAAATGTTAAATAAATAAAATAAATAAATAAAAACTGCCTACCTTGTCATTTGCTTCGTTTAAAATAGTTACTATCCGAGTTTCCAGGACTAGTGTGTATTTGGGAGAAGTAAGGTGGACTACTTAACTGGACACCTCATATGCAAGAACAGACTATGGCTGCCTTCTTTGGAGGGAAATGACTGGCTACTTGATGCCTTTTGCTTACTATTTTGGTTTCACAGTACTAATATGATTATAACTGCACACTGTTTCACATAATGTGTGGCAGCTGTTGTTTGGAACAAAGGTATTGCTACCTCATTCAACACACACTTCACCCAAACCATACTATCACTAGCTAAACAACACAACCCCCCTCCCCTCCAACCCACACCTTCAACTGGTAATCTCCCCACTGCCTTCTCTTTTTCTCCTGTACCTACCTCCAACATAAAAAAAACTCTTAACTAAACAAACCCACCAAATTAGCAGCAGACAACCTCCCAAGTGAATACCTACAAATCGCAGCTGATGCTCTGGCCTACCCAGTATCCATCTTGATTAACCGATCTCTGTCATAAAGTTACGTTCCCACATTGTGGAAAGTGTCACATATAATTCCCCTCCACAAAGGTGGACCCTCTGCAGAACTAACCAATTACCACCCCATACCTATTCTCTCTCCACTCTCCAAAATACTAGAGAGATGCATACACTCAGGTCTCACACTACCTCCTTACTAACAACCTCCTTTTCAGTACTCAGCATGGTTTCCAACCAAATCATAGCACCACCACTGCCTTACTCTCCTTTACTAACACTATCCTTCAGCATAAAAACAATGGCTATCTCTCCTCTGCTACTTTCCTAGAGCAATCTAAAGCATTTGACATGGTTCCACACAAACAACTTATCTCTGTCCTCAATAACCTATCCTTCTCACAATCAGTCACCAACTGGTTTCAGAGTTACCTGTCTGACCACCAACAATCCGTTGTATGGCAGAATGACATATCTCCCCAACTACCTGTCTCCATAGGGGTTCCCCAAGGATCCATCCTTGGACCCCTACTTTTCTCTGTTTATACCAATAATCTAGCCTCTGCCACCAAACATGGCACACTCATCCAATACGCAGATGACTCTACCATCATCTGCTCAGCCCAGTCCCTACCCAAACTGCAAAAGTCACACAGGAAGCCTTTTCCTCTGTTGAAACATGGTTATCCGATGCCCAATTAATACTCAACCCAAACAAAACTAAACTACTCATCTTCCAACCCACCAAACATACTCAAAACAACTCTCACTTTAACATCACAGCAAAAGACAACACCACTATACACCCAACTGAACACACCAAATTGCTAGGAGTGGAAATAGACAATAAACTAAAATTTGACATTCACATATCCATGACCATAAAAAAGTCCACAAAAAAACTAGGAGCATTATACAGAAATAAACAATTTCTCACCAAAGCAGCAAAGATTTCAATAGCAAATTCCCACCTTATCTCCACCCTACTTTATGCCTCTCCAGTATATACCAACCTAAGGCAATGTGATCTAAACAAGCTAGAGACCTGCTACAACAAAATCGCCAAATTCGCCACAGGGGCATCCTACCGTAATCACCACTGTCTCTCACTTGCTGAACTGGGCTGGCTTGAACTCCTTCACCTCCTTCAATGGTATCAACTCTCACTCGCCCACAAACTAGTAAACCATCCACTAAATGTCCCATCCCTCCAGAATCTACTCCAACCCTATCATTCCACCAGACCACTAAGATCCAGCAACAAAAATCACTTGTAGATCACTAAAGCCAATAACTCTGCTGGTGAAGCACTATTCTCTTGCGCCATAGCCAAATTATGGAACTCACTCCCACCCACAATTACCTCCGTACCATCATGCACCAACTTCAAAAGTTTATTAAAAGCGCACCTAAAAACATGCTGGCTATGCCCTTGCAACTCCCACTCTAATATCATCCACCCCATCCAACTACTACCTTTCTTTCACCTCCACTAACTACCTTGATGATAGCAAGCTCAGATGCTCATAAGCCTAGTACTTATTATACAGCAGGAACTTCTCATTGTTACATTTGTTAATGCCTGTTATGTACTTCACAGATAAAGATTCTAGTTGTCTACTGATGTACTATGTTCTTCATCTGTAAATATGCTGTAAGTAATTTCTATGTTAAATTGTTAATCGTTATGTAATCCAATGTAACTACTGTCTGTTTATTTTACTGTGGAGCTTTTCTCCCCGGGCCTCCACTAAAAATGGACCCACGTCCAGTCGGACACTCCCGGTCAACAAATTTAAATAAATAAATAATAAAATAAATAAATACTGCAGTCATCCTCTTTTATATACAATTCAGATTACCGATTGTGATAAAAGTGTCCACAACTGTTTGCCAGATGGAAGTAACTGACCCTGTTGTCACTCAGTTTAGAAGTCATTTCTTTCTCAGAAAGATGGAAACACAGCATAGAATACACAGACCTTCAGAACTTCTGGGGCTGGTGGCCTCCACACACCAAGGCTCTACAAGTGCTTTTTGACAATGAGCACAGTAATCGCCTCTGCCCTGAACCCCACCTAATCTAAAACCAGTCCTGCTCATAGGTGCACAAAGAACGTTGCTGTACTTGTGAGGTGGACTGGGAATGATGTCACTGTATTGCACTATCTCTAGAAGTAACAAGCTGTAAACATTATTGGGTACTTACGTATTATCGCAACCAGATTTTTACGGAGCCATAACTTTCACTGTTCTTGCGAAACAAGTGTCTACATAAACACAGCACAAACATTAACAAGAAGTTTGAAGTTGATAATTATAGAAATAATTCATTCAGATCAATAATTTCATTTAAGTACAATGCATATAAGCAATGTACTGGTAAAATCATTGCTCTGGCATCGCAACCACTTTTCACATAGTATGAAACGGTAACGCATGCCACTGCTCACTGACTGCAATGCTCGGTGATTTACATGAGTGACGGCACTGCTCAGTGATTTAGGGAAAAAAGGTTTTATGAGGGACAGCACAGGTAAAAACCATGCAGCATGGAGAACTTCCCTTTTCACCGATAGGATTTTACAGTGATACAAACAAACCAGGGGCAGAAGAATAACTGCCTTAATGCACCATCACCGCTCAACTTACAGACTACCAAGCCAAAAGTATGTAAACTTGAAAAAAAGTAAGTAAGCCTAATAGACATGAAACTCACAGACCAGTAACTTCAAGTACTGCTGCCTAAACAATATTAAATAGTAGTCAGGATTTTGAACACTTGTTTTCAGTATTACACAGACTCGTTTTGCGAGAACAGTGACAGTTGTGGCTTCGTAAAAATCTGGTTGCGATAATATGCAAGTACCCTTTATTATAATCATTTGTTTTCTTTTTCTTCACAATCAAATATCTGATGCATGTTCAAATGGCCATCTTCTGAAGAAGAGTAAATAAGCATGCAGTTTATATATGCGCGACAGCAAATATGATACATTCTATTTGTTCTTCTTCAGGTTTGTCTCGGTCTGACATCAGCACGGTACTGTCATGGGGGGGATTAGGGGTAAGGAGGCAAGCTGTATATAAATATGACAACAGTAGTCATGGGGCGGAGTAGAGGTGAGAAGGCAAGCTGTATATAAATATGACAAAAGTAGTCATGGGGGAGTAGGGGTGAGGAGGCAAGCTGTATATAAATATGACAACAGTAGTCATGGGGGTAGTAGTGGTAAGGAGGAAAGCTGTATATAAATATGATGATAGTAGTCATGGGGTGGAGTAGGGGTGAGGAGGCAAGCTATATATAAATATGACAATAGTAGTCATGGGGTGGAGTAGGGGTGAGGAGGCAAGCTGTATATAAATATGACAACAGTAGTCATGGGGCGGAGTAGGGGTGAGGAGGTAAGTTGTATATAAATATGACAACAGTAGTCATGGGGCGGAGTAGGGGTGAGGAGGCAAGCTGTATATAAATATGACAACAGTAGTCATGGGGCGGAGTAGGGGTGAGGAGGCAAGCTGTATATAAATATGACAACAGTAGTCATGGGGGTAGTAGTGGTAAGGAGGAAAGCTGTATATAAATATGATGATAGTAGTCATGGGGTGGAGTAGGGGTGAGGAGGCAAGCTATATATAAATATGACAATAGTAGTCGCTATATATAAATATGACAATAGTAGTCATGGGGGAGTAGGGGTGAGGAGTCAAGCTGTATATAAATAAGATAACAGTAGTCTTGGGGGGTAGGGGTGAGGAGGCAAGCTGTATATAAATATGACAAAAGTAGTCATGGGGGGAGTAGGGGTGAGGAGGCAAGCTGTACATAAATATGACAACAGTAGTCTTGGGGGGGGTAGGGGTGAGGAGGAAAGCTGTATGTAAATATGACAACAGCAGTCATTGGGGGGAGTAGGGGTGGAGGCGGCAAGCTGTATATAAATATGATAACAGTAGTCTTAGGGGGTAGGGGTGAGATAAATATGACAACAGTAGTCATGGGGGTAGTAGTGGTAAGGAGGCAAGCTGTATATAAATATGACAACAGCAGTCATGGGGGAGGGAGTAGGCAAGCTGTACACAAATATGAGAACAGCAGTCATTGGGGGGGTAGGGGTGAGGAGGCAAGCTATATATAAATATGACAACAGCAGTAGCTGGAAATATGACTGGGCATTTATGCCATAATTTTAACCCCAACTTAACATCAGAAGAGGATGCACAGAAAGTGGCTTCCTATTCTGAGGTGTGGGTTGGGGGCAGGCACTATTCCCAGATATCATTAATGCATCCTCACTAGCATTTGTCTTCTCATTTTATTATGAAATGGTGTTTGGTCAGCATTGAAAATTAAAAGCTAGATACTATTTATTTCTTCCCAGAAATAAAAAAGTAAGTTTGAATTTCTAGCGATTGTTTACTTTAGGCCACACCAGGAGGCACAGTAGCAAGCACTACCTCCTGTGTGACATGGGCAGAGACAAGGCTGCAAGGATTCAGGATGAATGCTGTACACTTAAAACAATAATTCTCCAAATGAACTGCCCTTTATTTATTTTTGCACTTTAAGAGATAAGAGATTAAAAATACAGACCGTGTAAAGTACAACAAGGGGCTTAGCCGCCCCCCCCCCTCCCCGAAGACTGACACTAAACTTCTTTCTTTCATCATGAATTCTGTTTTGGCAATGACTATATGAAAAAATAACTCAAAAATGCACCTCAGAGCATCTAGAAAAAAAAATGGCTTAATGATGTTACTTAGATGGTTAGCAGAGTACAGCTGTGATTAGATAAAATTTGTTGAATGAATTAAAACAAAAAAAAAATATATATATATATATATATATATATATATATATATAAAAAAAAGAGTAAGATAAAAAGAGGTAAACAAGTAATCTGGACAGTGAGAGCAAGTCAGGATTTGCTGGTCAGTGTGTGTGTGTGTGTGTGTGTGGGGTACCATGTGCAGCTTTTTCGCCTATGGTACAAGTTTACCTAATCATAAGCTACCTTGTTCTATTGGGAGAATCAGCTTATCCCACTTAACTCCTGCCCTCTTCCCCTCAGATACATTCCTTCAACTCATTATTATTGTCTACAAATTTTCCTCTGGTCAATAAACACATCCCTGACCTGTATACAAAAATAAAAGGACTAAAAATTTTTTCAGTGCTTGTATCGTAGTGCACATATCCATAAACAAGAGCTTTCAGTTTTTCAATTTTTTTGTACTCTTTTTTAAGTCCATTCTCACATATCCTTAACTCCCATAATAGAAACCGTTTTATCCCATATTCCTAAATACTTCATGTGATAGTTTTACTACTACTGTTGACCATTCTGCGAAAGTTCAACAGTTTTACATGGTTTTGAGAAAGCACACTGTGTTACAAGATATGAGAATTAACAATTGGGTATGGAATTTCGATCAATCATTCAGTGCAAGTGCAGGAGATGACGGATGACCATGAAGGAGGAAAAAGTAACAGGAGGTAAGACTGTATAATGGAGGTGATCAATTTTTATAGATTTATTGTCCCCTCCACAAGTAAGTGCAGCACAACTGACTTATCTATCCAGTACTTGATGGTATCAGAGACCACTGGCCATGGCAGGCAACAGTCAGAAGATTTTACCAGGTATCAGGTTTCAAAATGAGCCTGCTTCTTAGTGGCATGTTCAGCTTGATGTTGTCTGCAGCACCTCCCAAAGAGACTAGAGTATGTAAAGTTCGTAACTTACAAATACACATTTAATTTATTTTACTTAAAGACTGAGGGACCAAGGTAGTGCACTGATCCACCTAGACCAATTTCAGGCTCAGTAAGGCAGAAATACAACCAAGAAAACATACTTTATTCAATAGTAGTATTATAAAAGCAAGCATGCTGACGGGTATAAATCAGTATAATATGTAGCATAAATGAACATTATCATAAGTAGACATGATACAAGAATTTGTTAAAATAAGTACACGTACACCGTCACCATCATCATACAGTACAATGTCTTTATTATTTACTGTGTGTACAATTTTTCGGCATGGGATAGGAGGGAAAGTAAGGTCCGAGTCAAATGAAGGACAGAAAGGAAAGAACAGAATTAAAAAAAAAAGCAGAAAAAAATGTTAAAAACAAAGGGGGACATAGGGGAAGTGTGCAGCTATCTCTTAGCTGGGTTTAAGTGACCTGGGCAGTACTACAGGAGTGTGGGAACAGGTTTACTGGAAAGCCAGGGTACACCCTCCTCCCCATGAAGCACAATGTCGAGTCAGGGCCTCAGTGGCCCATCAAACTGGAACTACACAACATGTTGGACCTGGGGGTAACCCAGGAGTCCATTCTTTACTTCGGTTTTAACATGTCAAAATATAAGTGGATAAAAAATTATATTGTTTTATTTTTTTAATAAGTAATAAACAGATCCATAATACCAAATCTCAAGAAGTCTTCATTCTAGCAAGCAGACAAGTTAAAGCTAGGGGGCCTCAGTAAAATGATGAAAACTGGGCACTGTAATTGGTAATGTCAGCCCTGCTGTACCGGATATAAATACAAACAGGAAAACTAGAAGGAAGATTAAAATGTATGGCTTAACAATGCATATATACTGAAGATTATCATTATTAAGAAACAATTACTGTATATACTGTTGATAATCAATATCTTGTTATTGTATTAAAGCCAACAACCTGTAATGTTGTTTACTATTGCTGCAACTTTGTATCTCTATTTATCATGTACAAGATGTGGAGCTTTTCTCTCCGGGCATCCACTGAAAAAGGAGCTGCGTCCACTCGGAATTTCCCGGTAAACAAATATAAATAAATAAATAAATAAATGATGTCTAAGGGAAAGTGCGCTGGAGCCTGGAATAATGCAATACTTGAATATTATGCAGGCTGTACCTAGCTCCAACTGATAATATACTGCTGAAGTCATGTTTGAAAAACATACTACATCAAAGTCTACTTTAAACAGAGTGGGACAAGGGAAAAATGCAGGAATACTAAATGCATAAAGTATTACTAGTGGAATGTCATGATGAACAATGTCAGATATCAAGAAAGAAAAATCGTGAAGATACATGAATATCAACAGGTAAAACATATTCAGTGTTAAGTTACTCAAAGGTGGGCAGAAATGGAATGTAACAAAGTTTAAAGAGTAAAATAACTGACAAATGAGGAAAGGCTGGTCAAACGTGAAAAATACAGCAAAAAATAAATAAAAAGGTTTTTATTCAAATGAGGTAAATACATTCATGCCATTCAAGGTGCTCTTCAGACCACATAAAACAAATAAAAGCACATTTTAAATACACCAACAGAAACATTACACCAATGAAATAAGTCTGATGACCTACAGCTAAATAAACTAAATTACTACTTTTACAATCTGCAAACAAATCACAACTATAGTTATAAACATATATCTATGTATGTATATGTATATATATATATATATATATATATATATATATATAAATAAATAAAAATATATAAACTCTCCTTCTCCATACAGTCCCTTAATAACACTCCCATTATTAACAGTCACTTAATTAATTAATTAATAATACTCCCATTCAGGTAGAATCCAGCACTAAAACCACCAACGATCAGCTTAAATTTGACTTGCATGTTAATAACTGTATCACAGAGACTCATTCAAAACTAGGGCTCCTTTACCGTAGCAAGAAATTCCTTATGTCTGAAGCCAAGGTTACTCTCTCTTACCTACCTTCTAACCAGTCTAATGTACAATTCTCAAATTCTCACAAATCTTAGCTCAGCACTCCTGACCAAACTCGAATCTACCTACAACAAGGTAGCTAGACTTGCTACCCAACAAACCTACAAATCCCATCACTGTCTCTCTCTAAAGCACCTAAACTGGCTTGAATTACCCCACCAGCTTCTTCTCTCTCAGCTCCAGATCATCCATTCTATCCCATACCAGCCTTCCTACTGCCCAGCACTGTCCCCTCTCATCTCCCATTATTTTCCTTTAAGACCACTCCGAACCTCTAGCCAAGACCTACTACAAATCTGCAAACCCAAGTCTAAATCTGGACGCAACATGTACAGCTATCACTACACTATTGCCTGGAATAGGCTCCCACTAGAAATCAGGACCCTTACACATCCTAAACAATTTAAGACAGCCACCAAATAGCACTTTAAAAGTCACTGGTCCTGCCACTGCACTTTCCCTCCTTAAACATCCCCTACTTCTCATACCTTAATCTACTTTCTGCCTTAACTCACTCTTCTCACTAGCTCTCCCTAATCTTCCTTGACTACTCTTTCTACTGTCTTCTAAAATCTATTAAGCAAATTGCCTCAGAGAAACATTCTATTGTAACTGTCTTGCCTTCATGCAACTACATCATGATAAAACTGGGTTTTTTTAACCACTTACCCTAAAAACTATATTCATCTTAATGACATCTTTTTTTACACATCTTGAAATAGTTATGCTATACTCCTGATTATTGACACTGTATAATATTGTATTGCTACTTAATGCCTTGTAATAATCCTGTAACATTGCTATTTAATGCTAATTTATAATAAAAATTGTTGGAGCTTTTCTCCCCAGGTGTGAAAAAGGGCTCTTCAGCTCAATCGGACAAACCCGGTCAACAAATGTAAAACAAATAAATAAAAAATAAATTACTTCCAGGTATCTGGATGTATAAAACCAGATGAGCCAGAAATAGAGCTTCATACATTACAATCATTATATGGGAGATTCCCCTTAATTTGCAAGGCCTTAAAACGTTGGTCAAAACGTCTATACCGCAAATGTCGCTTAAGCAACCTCTTACTTCTAAAAAAGAACACTGATTTGGTCTATCACCAATTAATTTCCTAAAATCATAATTAACACTTAGAATAGACCATTTTTTCCAAATAATATTACATATAGTCCATTCAATCCAACCACCATTTAATTAGGACAAACTGTGTACCACCTCTGGCATTGTGCATTAAGTTCACTGGAAACAAATATACACACACAGCAGTCTCGGCCAAACAAACAGTCAGAGTCCATTCAAACCAACCAGCATTTAATTGGGACAAACTGTCTACCACCTCTGGCCTTGTGCTTTAAGTGTTAGAGGCATCCAGTCTTCTGCGTATATTTTAGCCTGCATAGTGACTAGTCTGAAGACAAGTGCTTCGTTGTCCTAGTTTGTAAGCAATAGCCTTATAGTCTGTAAACCATCCTGCTGGTCACCCTTTATTCTCTCCTTCCTAACAGACACTGACATTTACTCCTATTCTCAAACTATGTATTTCTCTTATTCTTCACTTCTTCAAGACTTGCTACTCCCATTATTTATATTCTCCTGTCTTTAGTGGAACTGTGTGCCTTTAAGGACGTCGTCCTTGGTCTCCCCACTTCTTTTCTTACTTCTCCTGACCTGAGACAATTTCAGCAAACTCAACATCAATTCAGTGCACTCAATGATCTCTTTAACGTCTTTTTACTTTCCTATGAAAGTGTCCCGGCAAGCAAATGGATATGTATGAAGCAGTGAAATCTGCAATTTGAACACCAGCCTGTGGGTTATATTTGTATGTAAATTATAAATATTATTGCAGCCTAAACAAAGAACTTTGTCCACTATAATACCTCCATTTTCTTAGACCATAGCAATCCCACTGGTACTCTCTCCTTTAACTGAGCTCAATTCATAGTTTTTAGCAGTCCATCTCTCTTCCTTAAGTTTATTTTTCTTCTTGTGTAAACACTTTTGAGTTCTCATTCAGTATTTTCCCGGAGCTGAACTACTGCATTCTGGCTTACTTTTTCATATTGTTTTGCTGGTCTGTTAGGGTTGAGGTAGGCTTTTGGACTTTGCATTTCAAAGCCCATAGAAGCCTCCTTACATTACACAGTTGTTCAGTCAAGTGCAAATTTTCTACTGTTATCACCATTAGTCAGGTCAAGGGGATATTAGACTAGTTCTCCTACTAGAGCAACAAAACAAAGATCTCTACTAGCACAGAGGCCTTTTAAATTGCATTGTTCCTAATACCCATCTCTTAGCAGATGTGTGGCCATTTACGTTAAGTCATTGATCGTTTTCTCTGTCTTGACAAGTTTTCAACCTGCATCGTTTGCCCTCGCTATTGCTCTGGCTCACTCTGCTCTCCTACCCCACTGCCAAATCCCACCCACCCCCTCTTACTCTACATTCATACTTCTATAGTACCACCCACATATTCCTCTAACCAATACTATTAGTTCCCTCCTGTATGAAAACAATCAATACAATTACCCCCATTAGTAACAGTCATGTTAGTTTACCACCCAAGACTCTCACAACATGTCTTAATCCTTGCCTCCTATAGGTTCATAGGTAGGTACTAGAATATTGGCCTTAGGGCCTATATACACCTAGCCAAAAAGGTACCCTGGCTTTCGCCACCAAAGACATTTTCCTATGCCCCTGTTGAGCAAAGCCACAGAAGTGATCCCCGGGGTGAATTTCCTATTTCCCATCCAATCATCAAGATTTTTCTTGAAGAGTGCTAATGAGGAGCTTTGTTTGATATAGATAGGTAGTTTGTTCCAGAGTATGGGAAGTCTCTGGGACAGGAATCTATCCCTCTAGCATGTTCTGTTTATTGTGGTGACAAGGTTTAGGTCCCTAGAGCATGTAGCTCGGAGGGTTTGGGATTTCTTTAAGTGGAGCATGTCTAACAAGCTCTGGGTTTGACATAGCTTTATATGTTAGGCAGAGATCGTCTCTGAGTAGGCGATATGCGACGGAGTAAAGCTGGAGTTTTTTGAGACCGTCTGTGTACAGCATCTGTTTGAGGCCAGTAATGCTCTTTCTGAGGTATTTATGCAGCCTTTCCAGTTGTTGTAGATGTCTTGTGAGGTACATACCAAAAGTGGCATTGTACTCTATAATGGGTCTAATGAGTGACAAGTAGAGGGGAATAATGACCTCTTTCTTCCTGGATGTGAAATCTTTGGTTATAAGATGTGCCACGTAGAAGGACTTTCTGACCACAATGGCAATGTGGTAGTCGAAGGTGAGGTGGCTGTCGACCTGGGTGCCCAGATCTCTTATGGCCCCTTCAGTGGGCTTCAACGTGGTAATTAGTGGGAACTGAGTTTTTTATAAATGTACAATTGCCTATGTAGTAAGTGATGGTTTAATAAAGATATTTCTTGTTTAAAAAAAAAAAAATAGACATTGAATGCTCTAGCAAAACATGTTAAATCCTTTGATGCTAGTCACAGGTTTAAATTTTCTGTTATACAACTTTTACAAATAGGTTTGAAAGGTGGAAACTGTGTTAAGAGGACAGAGAGTGTGCAGAGTTTAAATGAAAGTTAGAATTACGAGCAGATACAGGATCAAGTTTGAATGATAGTGTTCCTTTAAAACCCTGTCCTTAAAGTACGTGACTTATTCCACTGATGTAATGTTTCTATTGGCTTATTTAAAATGTGTTTTTGTTTGTTTTATGTGGTCTGAATAAGCTCCATTAATGGTATGAAAGCACTTACCTTATTTAAATAAAATCCTTATTTATTTATTTATTTTTTGGTCGTGTTAGAAGGTCTGTTCTTTTTGCTTTTTTGATGTTATAAAGTTTCTGGAATACATATTATTTACAAAAGACAGAAAGGAGAGACCTGGAAGTGGGCTGACAAGCTATGCAGGATTCAGACGGAATAAGCATTAGCTTCTCTAACACAAGATTGCAATCCTAAGGAGAGGACACCAGTTTTGTTGAAGGCCTCTTATGCAAAACCCCTTTCGAGAACTTTTTGACAGGACACTGCCTTGAAAGAGGAAGCTCCATGGGCAGACATGCTGAAATGGACAAAAAATTAACCTTGACTGAGGAGTAAAAAAAGCTATTGGATAGTAACTCACACAAATATTGTAAAACCAGAGAACAACTAGCCCTGAATGGGTGGTGGCGATGATACTGGCTCCAACTAGAAAATCTTTTCTATTTGTTAGTATATGATTTTCTAGCAGCAGGCTTTTAAAACAGGTGGGTTGGGTTTTGATGGTTCTGGTGATGCTGGTGTGGTCCCCGTTTTGGAATGAGATGGATGGACTGAGTGGGGAGAGTTGGCTTAGGATGAGTTTCGGAGGCTACTAAGAAGTCAGGATGGAAGGAGGGATCAGGGTTGGGATGACTATCTCAACATAGTGGTGAGAGAGAGAAAGAAAGAAAAAAGGACATGTTTGATAAGCTTTTTTGGTTTAACTGTAGGAGTTAGCTTTATTTTGGTGTGGTAGACATGACGGTTTAATAATATGATATTGAAGTAAAGACTGGGTGAGTCTTTCTATATACTGTAAGAGATCAGTAGTGACGAAGGATGATCTGAATGTCAGATGTGGAGAACACAGTGGGAGAAATGTGCACAAGATTGATTTATGTATGGTAAGTTCTAAGGATGCAGTAATATTTAGGAGAAGCATGGTATGTAGCTTTGTAGAGAGATAAGTCAGAGAAATGGGAGCTAGAACACTGGGGTATGAATATACAAGCAGTAGGAGTAAATAGCTCAGTGAGGTAGATGGTGTAAGTTGTGGTCACTGTGGTTAGTTAGCAAAAATAAGAGAGGAAAATGGAGTGCTTAAATGCAGACTGATGGGTTAGGAAGTGTGTGTATTCTTGTGCCCAGGGTATGTCTATTTTTCTTTGCAGGCCTTTAAGAGTGGTAGGTAATAGGCAGAGTTCTGGGTGGAGAACAGGTCCTACAAATATAATGCCACAAGGGGTGGCAGTGGAATCAGACATAGGAAGGAAGGGTAGCGGGAACATCTCCATCACCAGCACGATGACTCTATCTGTTATACTGTCAGTATGGAAGGGAAAAGTCAATAGGACAATGGTTTGGAGAAAAATCCAAGAAAATATAACTGGAGGAAAATGCTGCATGAAAATAGCAGGATACCAGAATATTGCAGGAAGCTGAAAAGACAAAAGGATGAAAAGATTTATTCAAGAGATCAGTCAATAGAAAAAAAAATAGGCGAGTTAATGCAGCCAGTTTGAGTAAAGGGAGGAGTGACAAAGCACCAGCCTGCCTCTTTCTTCGGGGAAAAAGGATGAAGCAGATCTGGGAAGCATATTCTGCACCACTTTCAGATGGAAACCAGCGATGAGGTGGAAGCACAACCTTCTGAGAGGCTATATCACTCAAGGAAACGTGTTGTGCTCTTACATAAAACCCTTTCACATTCACCCCTTGCGCTAATACGGACATGTGCAAGGAAAATGTGAGGACTATGCAGAAAGACTCTGTTAGCTACCAGAACATCAGATTCCCTGCACTCATGCTCTCACTCTACTACAAGGAATGGGTGACAAGTGACATGAGGAACAGCTCTGATTGTCAGCAGGCTGAAAGCAGCTTAAGTGTATCAAACAATGTATGCATCTTCCCAACACAATTTGAAAAAAAAAAATAGTACAGTTTGTTTCAGTTTATTGCACAGATGGGATGGTTTAAGGATGCAAACGACATATTGCATTAATCCTGTCCTAAAACACAGTTAGGTTTTCCACAGCCAAATTTTAGCATCTTAGAAAAGAACGCTGACAAAGAACAGCTCATCCTTGACTCAGTTTCTGAATATAAATACAACAGTTTAAAGTGTATTCTCGCACTAGGTGACTTACTTTTTAGCACCATCCTATGCTGCCCATAGAGCATAAGCATTTTCACCTAATCGGTGAACGTTTTCCTCTAGAAAATATTACATTTTTGCACTCATTAAATTTATTTTCCCTGCAATGATGCCACTGAAAGTTAAAATATCTTTAACCTCAGTGACATCAACTCAAGTCTATGGACAAACCTTAACTGACGTCATTGAAGGAAATTTGAAATTTATTTGGGCCATGGTTTGACTAAAAAGTTAACAAAGCTTTTTATTTAAAACACGACCCAAATAAATACAAAATAAGAAAGTCCTATGTGGCACATCTCATTACCAAGGGTTTTGCATCCAGGAAGAGGTCATAGTCTCTCTCTACTCTTCCCTCATTAGACCAACCATTGAGTATAATGCACCATTTGGCATGTACCTCACTAGACACCTGCAAAAGCTTGAGAGGCCACAGAAGTACCTCACGAAGAGGATCCTAGGCATTAAACACATGTCCTACATGGACAGGCTCAAAAGATTCCAGCTATTCTCTGCCTCATATCGCCTACTTAGAGGCAATCTTTGCTTGACTTACAAAGCCATGTCTGAACCAACTCTGTTAGAAATGCTACAGCTAATGAAATCCCAATCCCTCCACACCACATGCTCCAGAGACCTCAACCTCATTACCACAATCAACAGAACATGCTGGAGGGAAAGATTTCTCACCCAGCGACTGCCCATACTCTGGAACAGGCTTCCCATACATGTCAAGCAGAGACCTCACTGTCCCTCTCCAAGAGAAATCTTGATGAGTGGATGGGTAACAGAAAGTTCACCCCAGGGATCACTCCAGTGGCTCGACTTGATAGAGGCACTGGGAGCCAACGTCAGGCGGCACGATGCCAGGGCACTTCTATGGGCTAGGCTTATAAAGGCTCCAGGGCCATTAGTCTAGTACACACCTATGAACCTATAACCAGTGTAAAATGCATCATGCCACTTAACTTACAATACACTTTTAAAGTGTGACAATGCACTCTGATAACAGAAGCACACCGTCTTACACAAGACTGAGGGGCACATTTCTAAAGACCTGCTCTCGGTCTAAGTTACTTGCTCCAGTATAAGGCCTATCTATAAAGCAGGCTTTACTTCTTCTCAGTGTATGTGACTTACTCTGGTGTAAAGCCTATCTATAGTAAAGAAGGCTTACATCATAAGTCTGCAGTGAATTTTTAAAAAGTCGCCAATTCATTACACTCCCAAAAAACATTTCACCAATTACCTCTTTCTTCCCTATCACACATCCAATACTTGCAATCTACCTGAAGAAAACTTATTTGGAGTCTGCTTGGGGTATAAAAATACCTATGCTAACACTTTGAAACAGAAGTCCTAAATCTTCAAGACTTTATTGTATATTTGGGAACCATACAAATATCCCCCATTGTTTCTTTAAGAATTGGTTATCCAGTCTGTCTTTCCAATTGTTTCTAACCTCCGCTGATGGATTCCCATCTTTTTTTAACTGCAGCTTCAAAAATCAGAGTTTGAAATGAAGAAAAAGCTGTCCGAGTACAAGGCTTCTCAAGATCAGACACAACCATATACCTTCTGTTGAACGAGAGAAACTGTAAGGAAATAACTACATTAATTTTATGAAAGCACAAATAAGAAACTGGACTGGTGTTCAAAGCAGGAATTGTTAACTGAAATGGCACATCCAGTATATGACCCAAATGTGGCCATTAGAAATCAGCCAAGGACTATATTAGTAAAGATGCAATGGTACCAGGAGAAGAATTGATCCTGTCAAACTGTGGCAGAAGGACAAAGTATTAAAATCTGGAGAGAGCATAGTGTTTGTAGAAAATTATTATTCATGCCACACTAGGCAGAAGAGAATTAAATTTACCCAGCCATCAGGAAATATTGAGAGGCAGGTGTGAGATTCAAGCTGCTTTATCTAGCAGTCTTCACATTTTTTTTCCTGGTGGATCAAAGACATTTTTTGATGCAGAACTTGCTAATAAGGAAATAAAAAGGTTTATCCAACAAAAAAGTGAGCCAGCGAGCAGAAGGGGGCTCTGCTTCTCATTCTTCTGACAGTAAAGTTCACAGAGGGACATCACCAGTGAAACACTTTCCAACATTTCAAAGAAAAATACTTACACAGAAAAAAACAAGCACAGGAGAAGAATCAGGAGCATCTTGGACTTGAACCAGAGTCTGATGTTGGGAGATGGAGATGAACAGGAAGAAGACCAACAACACTGAAATTAGCGAATAAATGGAAGACTATGAAACATTAAATCACATTCGTGAAACATGGCTTCGCAAGAAAAAAATGGCTGAAATAGACTGCATTTTTGTTCACTTTGTTAAACTTGTGGGTAGACTGTAAAGCATAAACTCCACTTTATGCTATTATTGTTTAGAATGACACTAAGTGGGGGAAAGTAACCATAAGTAAAACATTTTTGTTAGCTGAATAATATATTTTGTGATACAAACTGTATGTTATACACTATAAAGCAAGTTTGTGTAGTTCATATGTAGGTACTAGGCTAATCGGCCCTGGGTCCTATACAAGCCCAGCCAAAAAAGTACCCTGGCTTTTGCCACCCAAGAAAATTATTTTCCTGTGCCACTGTTGAGCAGAGCCACAGAGGAGTTTAAACATATTAAAGTAAACAAGTACTTTTTTAGATGTAAGAAACAGTCTTTACATTATAACAGAAAAAAGGCGTGACAAAATTAAGTTAGATGTTAGTGTGCTCTCATCTCAAGCTGCCAGGGTGAAGTGGGGTGTAAAAGTGCACGATTTACATTATATATAGAACTGAGATATTTTCACTTGTTTATACAAGGCTGAATATCTAGATAAATACCTTTGGTTTAAGCTATAAACAAGCTTTTTTGTAAGCAAGCAGGCTTTAAAATAAGACAAAATTATGAAAGCCATGAAAATACTTTCTTACATCTGTAAAATATTAGCTTTGTTTCCATTAGTACAGTAGAGGGTTGATTATCTGAACTAAATGGGACCTAGGGTAGTTTGGATGATCAAACTGTTCTGATAAGCAAACATATAATTGAACTAGATAAAAACTTCTAAAATCCTGTTTTTTTTCTGCACACAGGGAATATACTCTTCAACCATTCGGCAATTCCAGTGAAAAATAAAGAATATTCTGCGCACACAAACTGGCTATAAGTTAAAAAAAAAACACGCATAGGCGAATATGTATAACGTTTACGTATTCCGACTTTATGATTTTTCCTAGCTGAAAACTTTGGAAGGCTGTGTTCGGATAACTGACGTTTCAGATAATCGACTCTCTACTGTAAATGTTCAGTGGGAGTCAAGAGGTCTGCAGCTGAAGGCAGCTATACATTCTTTTCTAAGTGAGAGTAAACCTTGGTTCTAGTTTATTGTCAACATTGAAGTAACACCCCAACACCATGTGCAAAAATGGGGAAAAGCGGATGAATTTACAAATATTCACTGCCGACTACTTTTTCGTGGAGACAAGATGTTTGCAGGCGCAAACAATTAATCTCGAGAGTTCTAAGCATCCTTTGCTGAGGGAAATGCAAACTGTAAATGTACAATGGCAAGCAGTCTGTTGAAAAATAGTTTGAAATTATGGGAAGTGAATAAAACATAGCAGCCTCCCAAGTAGCCTTAATACTTTAATGCATTTAATAGAACAGTGTGCAATTTAAGGTTTATTAAAAGATAATCAATGTACTTTTTCTTAAGACTAAAAGTTAATATTTTCTGAAAGCATGCAAGCTGTTTTTCATATACTAGAGGGGAATGCAGAGAAGAAAAGAACACAGAACATTTAGTGCAAGTGGGAACACAGGCTGTAGCATGCAATTTTGCATCAGTAGCCTTACTTTTAGGTTAGATAATGCCTGTGGGTACAGCTGTTGATTTGGGCCAAGTTTTCCTATCTGAAGGGTTCATTTCTTTCATTTGTTTAAAGCCGTACACAGTTTTGTGTGTTTATTCAAAGACTTGTAAAACTTGATATAGGTTCAAATAGAGATGAGAAAAAAACAAATCCATAAAAGATCATTAGTATGTGCGTGGAACACAAAAGCTGGAAATACACATTAAAAACTGTCATGTAAAATAGGTGGGAACAATAACTATTTATCGTCTACCCCTGGTATATTTCCGTTGTACTCTATCCAGTTTACTCATGCTTAGGGTTTCCATACTGTTATTCCATACTCAAGTTTGGGTCTAACGTAACTAACAAACAATGACTTCATTATTTTTGATTTCCTAGACTTTATAAATCTTTTTATACAACCTATAGTTCTATAACTATCATTAACCAATTGGTTGATATGATTAGAAAAACTCATAGCTGAATCTACCCATATACCCAAGTCCTTAAATGAGTCTACAGTTTCAATCACTGTGTGGTGTATTACATATTCACCTTTCAATTTATGCCTACCAAATCACATATCCTTAGTTTTTGATGTATTTATCAGTATATTCTTCTCCTGTGCCCAAATGGTCAATTTAGTCAAGTTATTTTGCAGACATGCCTTACCTGTAACATGTGTAATTAGTTTACTCAATTTCAGGTCCTATGCATATAGACTGTAGAATACCTCAGATGAAAAAGTTAGGTCTGGAAGATACAATTTAAACAAGTAAGGGCCTAGGACAGAGCCCTGTGGGACACCCTGACTGTAACCAAAAATTTTGCCTCTCCAGCTGCTGTATGATACTTGCCAGGTCCTATTTGTAAGCAATGCAGCTATCCTTCTTATCAAGAGTACATCAATATCTAGTTTCACTATTTTTTGATCAGTGTTATGTGTATTTCATTCATAGCTGTTATTATATTGTTATAGAACATCATGTTACAGGTGGTAATAGATCTGTTTTCAACACATGCATGCTGATATACGGTTTCAAGTCCCAGCCTATCCAGTTCTGACAATAACTTATCCAATAATACCTTCTCAATTAATTTTTCCACAACATGAAAGTAGACATAGATCTATACAACTCTGGATTTGTCCTATTCCCCTTTCCCTTAAAACAGGTTTAAATTAGTGCATGTTTCCAATATTGAGTAATCTCCCCATATTTATATGACCTAGTGAATAATAAATATAATGGTATTGTAAGTTCTTGCTGAAGTGTTATCAGGCCATTGTTACGAATTCCGTCTCCTCCCTGTGTTGTGTTTGGATCCAGTTTGTGCAGTTCTTTTTCAATGTAATTTAATTCCAGTATCTGTGGTTACCTGGATGTCACTGGACCACTTACCACCCCTTTTGTGGAGCCAAACTGTTTTGCATAAGATTCTATAAATATATGTATAATCTGTTGTGTCTGAGAATACATTTTAGAATATCAATGTCTTTAGTCCTTCCACATCTTATGTTATCTATAAAAAGGTTTCCTATTATGCTCAATATTTTTATATAAATGTTCTTCAACATTTTCTTGATCTTGTCTCACACTATGCTTAATCTGTTTGTCCAGCTTGTTTACTTCAGTTTTCAAAGTTGTAGTTCAACCTCTCTTCCATTTCTTATATTTATTGTCTCTCACCTTAATCAGATATCTTGTCCTTATGGAAATATATCCGCCTGATGTTAAACATTTTTTTGATTTTTTGCACTCAAACAATTTCTCTTTCAAAACTTTCCAGGTTCCATCTGCAGCTTTTCCACTGAACACCTCACTCCAGTTAGTTTTACATAGTGACTGTTTTGCTTCCATATAATCTGTAATTAACATTGTGCATTGGCTTAGATTTCAGTTTGGCAGAATTATCTAGAACAAATTAACCTTTATAACCCCATGATCACTACACATCAATGGTGGTAAAACTTGACTTGAAATTACAGTATTTTCTTTGGGAAAACAATGTCTAGTATGTTCTGTCCACTGGTAGTTTTTTTTTTACAATCTGAAGCAATTGTTGTTCCTGAATATACACTGTGAATAATTTCCTTACTAATGTTGTAGAATCAATATTATTCCAGTCCGTTTCTGGTAAATTTAAGTTCCCAGCTAATATTACTCTTCCCTCCTGCGTTTCATGTAAGAAATGTATGAATTCCTCTAGGTCATCTGTACTTGACTTTGGTGGTCTATACACTCCAAGAATTGTTATATATTCCAGGGTTGTCTCCACCTGACTTTTATTACACTGTCTGTTACAATGGTAGATTTGTGGTAGTAAGGATCTATTAGCAAGGAAGGAGGATTACACCGGTACATATTTATATTGAGAATATAAGGGACAAAGGGGAAGGGGACTAATATTAATTGCTAGGGTGCTCCAATAGTGACAGAAGAAGAAAAAGACAATAAAGGTAAATTTGTGGTAGTAAGGGTCTATTAGCAAGGAAGGAGGATTACACTGGTACATATTTATATCGAGAATATAAGGGACAAAGGAGAAGGGGACTAATTATACTAACTGCTAGGGTGCTCCAATTGAAGAAAAAGACAATAAAGATAGATTTGTGGTAGTAAGGACCTATTAGCAGGGAAGGTGGATTACACTGGCAAGCATTTATGTTCCAAAAAAACTGCTATTATGGAAATTAAGAAAATTTTAGGAGAAATAATCAACTTTCAGCAGGGACTAGACAAAACTGAGAAACTGGAAGCACTTGATTATGGACAAGGATAGTAAGATACAAGGAGTGAAAATGTCGTTAATCCCTTTTGCTTTATTTTTAACGATAAGAGAAGAAGTTGTGGATGATGATTAATACAGAGTTGAAGGAATTTGGGAGGGATAGAGAGCAAGTGTTAAATGGGATAAGCGGACTCTCCCCACAGAAAGAGGTGGTTTAAGATTATCTCATTTAAACAGATACTTCTAAGTGATGCAGTTAAGGCTCAATTAAATAACACGTGTAGGAAGTTGTAAGTAAAAGTGGAAAAAGATGAAGAAACACAGGTAGTTTCAGAAAGAAAGAAAAGGTAGGATTTTGGCTGCAGGTCCTTACGGAAAATAATACTCATTCAGAATATTATATTCATAAAGTAATAGAAAGTACTGTCAAAACTAAACCAATACAGAAATGGAGAAAGGGAATTTTAACAAACAAGAATGACTACAAGCAGGGGTGTAAAAAATAGACAGAAGCTGTCTGGAATTTACACAATGAAATTAGCAAATGAACCAAGGTACTAAGAGTAAATAAACAGACAGAGGAAGGTAAAATAGTAGGATGAGGCCAAACTGAATTTTGGACCAAGGAGTTGCAAATGGCCTTTCATACAAGGGATGGATAACATAATACAGGCAAAGAGAAAGAAATGAGAGTGTAACAAGCAGACCAACCAGCTCTTACAGAATTTTTACTTGAGTCTAAAACAGAAGCTACTTTACAAAAAAATAATTAGTACAGTATATGAAACATTAGATGAAAACTATGAGAGACAGAGGAGGTTAGAAACAACTGGGAACAGAGAATGAGATGGCAATTTACAAAAGAAACAATGGGACGACATATACAGAGCATTCAAGTATGCAACAAAGTCCACAATATTTAGAATTTTCAGGCATGCTTGCATAGGTATTTTTACATCCAGAGCAGACTTCAAATGATTCCCGCTCCCCCAGTGAGGCAGACAGCAAATGTTGGAGGCATGATGGGAAAGACAGACAACTTGGTAACATGTTTTTTAGAAATATTTGGCAGATAAAAAAAAAAACTCAAGTGAGTAGTTTTTCAGAGATGTTAGGAGAACAAATGGTTGTAACTAAGAAAATGATTCTTTTAGCTGGGACAGACATAATAAGGCTACTAAGTTTAATGCTATGGGCTGCCAAAAAAAAAGCAATAAACTGGAAAATGGAAATCAAAATGTAAACAAACTGCAACTGAAGCACTGAGTATTGTAAATGAGATAAAAGAATTGGCGGTGGGATCTTTAGAAAAGGGAAGAAGCAAATTACATAGGAATACATGGTCAGGATGAGAAGTAAGGTTTAAGTAAAGGCAGGAATTGAGCAATTTATGTAATGCCAGAATAAAAAGTTGTTATAAAGAAAACATCTCTATACTGCATGAAAATTACAATGAAATTGTCGCCAAGACTTGTTTTCCTTTTCTAATTTGTTTGTACTCGTATCATATCTGATAATGGGATGATTTAATACAGACATTTAAAAAATGCATGAGATATTGGTAGCCACAATTATTTTAATTTATCTCTCAGTTTATGAATTATCAATTCAGTTCTTCTTTTGGCTTTTACCGGTTAGGGGTCGCCACAGCAGAACTCCGGTCCGCTAATGATTGGCAGTAGATTTTTCCGGTGCCGTATTAAATATTGTACATAATATAAAAAAATTGGATTTATTTTGATAATAAGACAGAGATTTTTAACACCTAAGATGCCATCATCTCAACCAGCAGAAATCTTAGCTTAACATCTCATTTCAGAGACAACCTTAACAGTGCAACATATTTCTAATGCTGCAAAAGTACTGAGTTAGTACTGGAATCTGAATCCAGTCATCTAGTGTGGGGACAGCACTCACAGACTTCTATCTCATATTCTGCACATTGCAATTCATGAGGAAAAACATTCACACATTCTACACAAAACAAGACTTTCCTCCCAAGGTGAGCTATGATTTGGAACAAGTCTACTCCGTCATACAGAAATGAATCCACACAGTGGAGGTCACTCGACAGATCCTACTACATCAGTTCAACAACCTGTAGTACAGCAAATATTCCACTCTAAATGGACACAGCAGTCAAGGTCCTTAGTACCAAGGTTGAAACTCTATCTCCTTTGACCACCATGTGGCAACAGTAGTTCGTAAATCCTTCCATCTAGCCAGTCTAGTTTCAAAAGCATCTCATCTAGGGCAAAATAAGTTAACATCCCTTCAAACACATCCTTGATTAGACAACATCCCATTCTCCATATATCTAAAAAGCTAGAAAGGCCCACAAGATAACTTACTGGTTAGATTACTGGTCTAAAAAGCCTTAGCTGCCAACACAAGCTCATATCCCTAGCCCTACTCTCTGCATCTTATAGATTCACAAGAGTAAATCCATGCCTTGTATTTCAGGCCATTGGAGACACTGCCCTACTAAATCTATTACTGAAACTTCATAATACTCAGACCAAGAATTTAAACCTCCACCAACACGTTGCGGGGAAGAGACTAACCACCAGGTGATGACACCACCTCTTGAACAAGCTGCTTTTACGTGTTAAGCAAAGTGACTCAAACATTTCCTTCTAAAGAAAAACCTACACAACTGGAACTGCAGCAAGAAATTCATCCCTAGCCGGACATTTGCTGCCCTCTTAGAAGCACAAGGTACACGTTTTTAAACGCAGCTTTACTAAACTTGCAGTTTATAGGTTCATAGGTTGGTGCTAGGCTATCAGCTCTAGGACCTATACAAGCCTAGCCATAACAATTCCCTGGCTATTTCTTCCTACAGTATTTACTTCTCTGGACCCCTGTCTAGCAGGGCGACTGACGTGATCAAATTTATTAGAAAACCATCACTATCACCATATTATAATCATATCCTTACTGAATTTACATATTTTTCGTATCTTTAACACTTCAAACTTTACAATATTCTACATGAGGATTCATTAGTCTTATTTTAAGCACCTTTATTACTCTTGCATTAGACTGTGACATTGTCTTTTTTTCTATTATTGTTTATGAATCAAACCATTGCATTTTCCATTTTTATGCACATATATATATATATATATATATATATATATGCTTTAACAATTATTCACTCCAACATTACATAAACCACTCATGTCCTGCCTTTCCTTAAACTTCACTCCTCCTCCTGAACATTAGTCTGCATGTAATGATCCTGTGAATTTATTTCTACAGTTCGCACTTTCCATTTTCTAAAAAATCCACATCCAATTCCGTTACCTCCTTTGCAACATTCAATACTTCAGTTTCAGTTGGTTTAGACAGAGTTCCATTTTCTAGTCATTGGAAACACTTTATCTATTGTCTTTGGGCAATTTAGATCCTAAATCCCAGCTCAAAAGTATCATTTCTTTAGTTACAACCATTTGCCCCCTAAACATTTCTGACAAAGTACTATGAACGGAATTTTTCAAATCGGCCAACTCATTACACTCTTAAAAAGCATGTTATCCAATTTACAATGTATATCCTCTCACATATCCAGTATTTATCATCTACCTGAGGAAAGTTCTCAAGTCTACTTGGAGTTTTAAAATAGCTATGCATATACTTCCAAGCAAATTCTAAACTTTCCGGATTTTATTGCATATTTTGGATCCATACAGGTGTCTTCCAATTATTCTTTTGTAACTTGCCTTTCCAGTGTCTCCTCCCAATCTTGTCTTCTCTAACCACTTCTGATTGATTCTTATAGTTATCATATGATGTATTTATTTATTTATTTTTTAACAGCAACTTCTGGGCCCAATTAACACCTCTACTGGAGCAGGGTTTTCACTTAGCATCCCCCATCCCTTTCTCTTCGCCTATACCCTTATCAGTCCCTGGTAGAGAAGGAGGTCTTATCTTGCATTCAAAATTCTGTTGAACCTCCTCCCAAGCCACTACCTTTTCTCTCTCAATAGTATTTCTGAGCAACTTTTAATCCTCGCCAACATTCCATTCTTCTCCATTGTGAAGGTAATGGCCCCACACATTCCACTTACAGGCATGCATTTTGTTCTTTGCAAATGCTTTATTTTTTACAACACCAAACAGATTTCCATGGTACATCTGGCACTTGATTTCCATTTTCTGGCAATCATTTTTTGACTGCTTATATACAAGTATACAAGGTCTCCTTATGTCCTGACATTCTAGCTCCCCTACTCCAATTTAGCAACTTCCATCTATTCACCCAGCACCTGCCTTAGGGCATTCTGCAATACTTTGCTAAACTCTATTACTTCTTCACACTTCCAAAAACCATGTTTCCAGTTCCCCCTTCACTCTCTGCACACCTCTAGCAGCTACTCTGAACCTGATAGAAGATCTATTGCACTCTACTTAGGGTATAAAAATATCTATATAAGCACTTCCAAGCAAGTATCTTAAACCATCTTGACTTTGTCACATATTTTAAGCACTGCACACTCCCTCCAATGGAGTCTCTGTAATTTATCCACCCAATCTTTTTGCCTAATCCTCTCAGAATTCCTCTATCAGATTTTTTACAAATTAATATGTGCAGTTCTGTACACCCTACTAATTATCCCTCCTATCTGTCCTCAGTTCCACCAAGGGCAGCCATTCCCCAATCACTTCTCTTGCTCAAGCTATATTTTGCTATTATTCCCAGACAGAAACTTATCCTGAACATGTAACCCAAACAATTCTTTTGCTTCCTCCAATACTCAGTTCATCCACCCCTTAAGAAATCTGCTTCTTTCAATACCTCAGTTACCAAAGTTCCTCCAGCTATTTTCCACGGTTTCTTGCATACTTTCTACCTCCTTTCTCTGGGGATCATTTTGTTAAAATCTCCTTACTCCATTCCATCACTAGCTTATTTTTCAGTATGCTGACACTTTATACACATTTTGTTTCATTCACCCAATTATTTTTGTTCTCTCTCAATATCTGCTTCCAAAAAAAACCCTTGCTATGTCTTGTAATCCCTCCTTGACTCATCTGCATATCTTTCCCTTGCAGTTTATGTTCTCAGACTTAATTGCATAGTCTTAAAGTACCGAGTTACATCAGACATCACGTTACCTTACCCTATAACCAGGATCATCTTATCCTACTTAACCTAAGCCTCTTTCCTTCCCAAATAAAGTTATTCAATACCCTATGTATTTCTTGCCATAACTTATCATCCAGTTGATAGAAGTATGCCTGGAAAGCATGCAGAATCAGGTGGCTCAAAAAATGTTCACTGCCCGTATCTTACTATCCAGATCCACAATCAACAAACTACTGGTCCCCTAAGTTTTGGCTTGTCACCTGCTTAGTTTCCTCCCACATCTTCTTTGACACTACTAGTAACTCTTTCCTAAACCATACTATAAGGCATTTCATTTTTACGCTCCCAAAGCTACAGGGATTGCTGCACTAATTCATGCATGGGAACACAATGTACACATATGGCTTTTGTTTTATCTACATTTATTTTATAACCTCAAACCATTTGGAATTGTCTTCACAATTCCACAAACAGTGACACCTTGTTCTAGATTTGTCAGAAATATTATAATGTCATCAGGAAGCAAAGCTATTCTTTCCTGTCTCACCTTCCACTCATACCCCTGGATGATTGTACCTCTCATTTTTGTTGTTAACTGCTCTATTCATGTTGCAAATAGCAAAGGGGGCCTGCCCTGTTCCTGTAGGCAAGTTCAGACACAATGCCCCCCACACTGACACTTTTACCCTTTCTTCTGACACTGCCAATTTCTGTTATTAATTACATTTATTTCAATAGGAAATCCAAACTGAACCATTAGCCTAGACAAAATTTTTTAACTAACCCTTTCAAAAGCTTTCTCTGCATCAAAGCCTACCAGCAGTTATGGCATTTTATCCACCACTTCCTTTTAAATCATCAGAGCTTTAATAATATTGTCAAATGTCTGCCTCCTCTCTAAACATCCACACTTTTACGGGTCTATCAATTTAAGCAACAAGCTTTCAACCCTTACGTTAATATAAATATAACTCCATAGTAGTTGTGATTTAATACTGAAATTGGTGTACGAGTAAGGATCCTTTAACCTCTTACACTAAAACCACCACCAATTAAATAATTTACTCTATATTCTTATTAGGATCTTCCTCCAACTTCCAGACCTCCAAGTATACACCTGAAGCCCGACAGCCCGACACCATTTTATTTCTTCCTACTTATTTGCAATTAACTGTTGAGCACAAAGACCACTAAGTTTCCCTATAAAATTCTCCCAACAAAATTCTACCCTGGTTGCATCATTTATCCACTTTATAAAGGCTTTTATAAAATACCAAACATATTTATCTAAATTCCTCAGGGTCTTTTCTTGCTTTCCTGGACTTAGGATCTCTCAGCTTTATTGCTGCTTTGTCTACTTACTTCCTTAACCTCTGTGATAAAAGATATTTGTGCTCTGGGATTATAGTCAAAGAATAACTACACAAGAACTACTTTTATATGCTTGTGCATACTCCACCAAATATTCCTTGATATGATCCCTGGCACTTCTCAATTCAGCTTTATTGCTGCTTCGTCTATCTACTTCCTTAACCTCTGTGATAAAAGATATTTCTGCTCTGGGATTACAGTCAAAGAATAACTACACAAGAACTACTTTTATATGCTTGTGCATACTCCACCAAATATTCCTTGATATGATCCCTGGCACTTCTCAGTTCTTCCCCCTCCTCATCAGTGAGGCTCTCTAAATTATTCTGAAGTGCTTTAACCCTTGCCAACTTTTGCAGTATTTTATTACCATTTTCCAACATTTCTCTTTCCTTTACTTCAACCACAGCTCCAAAATCTCATTCTACTATTTCACAAGTACTAGCTATTTCTTCTGGCCAATATTCTATATTTCCATCTACTTACAGAATCGTATCTGCTATCCACTTCTGAAACATCTGTCTTCTGAATAAATAAATAGAAGCACCAATGCATACCTCTTTTCTCAATATCTTGGGCCCTTATCTTAATCCTTACAGGTGCACGATCAGTTATTATACGAGCTGTATGTCTAAATGAATTTGCTCTTGTACAATACAAGATTTAACCAATATGGCCAAATTTTTAATCTTGTAGGAATGCTCAGTAAAGTCTACTTGAACTCCTAATGCTATTACAACATTCTCCATCCCAAATTCTCACACATTTCCTTAATAATCTGACAATGAATGGTCTGACATGCACTCATTATTACAGGCCATATTCTTATCTCCCTCTATTACTAGAGTCCATCGCTGAGAACTTTTTTCCACTATCATTCTCCTCACTTCTAAAACTGCCTTCTGAATTGCTCCCCTCTCACCATTCCTTAGCACCACTGCTTTGATTAATGCTTAATTCTAGTTCCTTTACGGCTTGAAACGTATTATGCACGAGTGAGTTACAGGTAACCATTTTTGATGGGTGACATACAAACACTGTTTTTGATGGGTGTTTATATGCAAAGGACAATGGGTGAAAGGTTAGGAGCCATTTTGTTGCCTACTAAGCGCAACATTACTTTTGAAGTGAGCAGGTTCCCATATTGCAACAGAGACATCAGTACAATGTTAGTCACCACCATACCTGTTCTATATATATCTTCAGTATACTGCATGATTTTTATGGGACTGTATAGACTGAATCTATTCTCAGTGAGTCACCACTGAAAACGACTCTGCCAGTTGAATGCACTTAGGGAATACTGATGGCAGTTGTAAAGATAAAGACTCACCAAGTAAAGGCAAAAGCTAGCTCCCCTCTTTCCCCAAAAGATTTTGTCATGTCATCCATGGGTGCTGTGGAGGGGTTTGTCTGGGATTGCACCTACAAAGAAGGGCAAGAAAGTTAGCGGAGTCTTAATCTTTACAATTACCAAGGAATGCTCAGAACAGCAGTGTATTTTACCTGACATGACTGCACTGGCATTATGTTCACAACTGTCAAAAATTGTAATTCCTAAATAACCAACAATCAGGATGCAGAGAAATCAGAAATAACACACAGCCTTATAAGCTGACGTAGAACCTTTGCTATGCTATACATAACAGACCACAGCACTAAAGCATCAGTTTTGGTACAATTCACCAAGCCTACTTACACCTTCCACATAATATTTTAAACAAAGCTGACAATGTACTCAGGCACAATTAAGGAGAAAAGTATGGCACTCATCTTTAACCTTTCAAAACAAAACACATAAGTTACGGCCCTTAACTACCATACAACAGCTATAAGTAAACTATGGATTCATTAAAAACATAAGAGGAATAACAAATTAAAAATATAACAAATCTGTCATTCAACAGTCATAGCATGACGCAGCCAACAAAAAAACAAGGGATGACAAACCAACTAAAAATCAGTCCAACTTGGCATGCAACTAGACATGCACTTCACAACTAAGGCGTTATTCTTCCAGCAATTACAGAACACGCCCCCTACAGCTCTGTATAAACAAAAGACAGGCAAAACGTCGATCCCCTGCTCACAATTCCTCCAAATATTTATTTCCTTAGTTCTTGAAAAAACAGCCTCCAACCGGACAAAGTCTTGATTAAGCACGCACCCATCTGCAGCCAAGGTAGGTTGTGTTGTTCAACAACCATCTGCAAAGATTCCTCTGTAGTAATATCTCAGACCATAATCACCTAACTATACACTTCTTAGCACTCCTACCTGTTTTTTTAGTCCCTCATGAACCAATTCACCCGCTGCTGTAAACTCCTACATGGTACTCTATAGGCCTTTTTTTTTAATTTAGATCCGGTGAACGGCCTTAACACCGGATCCCAGTTTTCGGGCACACTGCACTATCTGAAGAAGTGACGTAGTAACGCATAAGGGGGTGGAGTTAGAAAAAGGTGGGCGCGAGATCTGTGTCGTATACAAAGGTTACAAAACTGCATTTCACAAATAACAGTCTGAAATTCCCTAATGACTTTAGTAGTTTGGGCCGCAAAGTATCGTTTTGATATTGTGGGGGTCAGAAATATTGATGCTATGTATTTTTGAATGCAGCTGGCTCTTTTGTAGCGGTCATTATAATGATTTTTACGTGTGTTGGGAAACGTGATAAGGATATGGTATTGCGTTAGAAGATGCTTTAGTATCAGTGATGTTGAGTGTATGACGTGTGAGTGATGCTGAAGAAACTGAACATTATGCCTTAGGAGTCCAAAACTAAAACTAGAGTAATATTGATAGATGTAGGCCTAGAAACCCGTTGTAAGTATACGACTATTGTTTACTTCATTACTATGATAGGTGGGTTGTATGATATACTCGGTAAGTGGATTAAATCAAAGGACGTTTTTCAGCTATATGACACTGTCAAAGTACGTTTATATTAAAAGTTGGTAAAAACAAGAATAGTAACAATTTCCTATATAAAATGCAGGCATAGACGGATTCTATTTTTATTTGTCCAGTTGGAAAGTTACAGTTAACAGAACTCGGCTTTAGTGAAGTGAATGAAGGTCTCCATAACTCTAAACCTCCTGTCTCCAGAGTTGTGAACAAAGGCCCTAAATCACTGCCCATAGGCGCTGTTGACAAAACAGAAAGGGCTTGAATTAACATGAAGTCTATGTAATAAAGTAAATCGATATCTTTTAGAAATTATTCTGACTCAATTTTATTTAAAAAAATATGTAGTTCTATTTTGTGTGTGTATGCATACAGTTTACAAACAGTAAATTTCGTGTTAGCGATTTTAACCTATATTTTTTTTCGTTATGAGCTTGACTGAAAAAAAGATCATGTACTACTCTGTCCGTCTGATTAAATAATGAAAAAAAAATCGCCGATTTTTTTTTAAGAGCTACAGGGCAGCATTCTGAGTTAACATCGGGGACATTTGAGAGGTACGTAGGTGCTTGGCGAAAAGCAGTCCTACTGTAGATATGGATGGTCTTCAGCTAAATGGGTGTAACTTGTTTGTGTATGCTGTTTTTGGAAATTAGTTATTCTCAATCCTTCATATTTTTCTAACTTTTTTGAGAAAGCTTCATTGTACACTCTGTAATATATATTATGTTAGTAATAGTTGTATGTCCTCCTTTACCCCTCACTCATGTCTTATTTTTAAAAGGAGTAAGGGGTAATCGGGTCCCTCCTTATTAGCAGACTCTGACACATCTGCTTAGTTAAATAAAGTTACATTATCACTTCAAACGTGGTAGGTGTTATAGCAACACACTGCCAAGAAGCCTAACCCTCAGACTGTAACCTTAATCCTGGCAGCAGTTTTCAGGTAACTTACTATCTGGAAGGATAGTAGCCTTGCCCATGGTCTGTGCCCCACATCAGGGTGTGTGCAACTTTGTGGCTGTTTATGATGATTGATGGGTATGTTTCTGTTAGTCTCCTGGATGTGTGATTGGATGTCATTCATGAGAATTTTAAGGCAACTGAGGTATTGCAACGACTTTTACCTTGGTGTTATTCTATCACACTGCTTAACCTGAAAAGGCAGTCTGTTTCAGAGGTGGTGAGGTGCTCTATAATGAATCTGTCTCTCATATTTACCCGCTGGTGGGTTTGAGTCTTTGGTTCTGATGTTTTTGCAGCTATTAGCCTTACAATGTTCCTGGACAACTGGATTTGTGATGTTGCAGAAGACAAGGTGTATATCTCTGCTCAAGTCTATAGGATATTGAGTAGGGGGGAAATGTGCTTCCTTCCAACCTCTCTTGGTAATTTTAGGTTCTGTAAACCTGTGATGTTCTAAGTTAGAAACCTTTGAGGTGTTACAGTTTTTGATACTTGATGAGTTAAGTAATTGGCATAATCAGTGTTGGATGTAAGGGAAAGATGACCTCTAGGTCTGGATGATATTCCATTGGCAGTTAGCTGTGCCAGGTAGATTTTCTGACTGATGTCGCATGATAATTCTCACTCTTCCAGTAATTAATCCATGTTCCAAGGTCTGTCACTAAATTTTCGTTTCATAGTGGAGTATTTTCTGTACTGAATGCCAAGGGGAGGAGCTGTCTAGCAAAAGTGATGATAGTGAACTTTGAGCTCATTTGCAGTACACAGGTATTTATAAATATAAGTTTATGCTGAAGATTTTGGAGATGGGGGGGTTGACAGTAATTCCCAGTTTACTCTCCTGTGCATGTTTGGTTAGTTGAAAGTCCGGTTACCCAGCTTGGAGATGGGAAGAGTAAATGCAGAAAAGAAAGGGCCCCATACACCCCTGGGGACACACCTTTTTACCTTTATTGTTTTAGAGTTGATGTTGCCATAAGTGAATTTTGCTTGCCATTCTGTGTGGTTTGTCTTAGTTTATCTGACCCCATGGGTATCTATTTTTAAACCATTTAGCTTAATATACAGTGTATGTATGGGGTGTAGTATTGAAAGCTTTGGCAAGGTCAAGAGATGCAGTTTGAACAACATGACTGCTTTGAACGGCCTGTTTAACCATCTCAAAGAAGAAGATAACCAGGTTTATTGTGCACAATTTTCCCTTCACAAAGCCAAACTGCTGAGAGTCAAGCCCAAAAAAAAAAGATTTTTGATATTGTAGTTTGAGGTCATTTACTGTTTTACTGTTCCATAGCTTTACAGATGAGGCTGATGGGTCTATAATTTCTGGTGGTGGTTGTACGGCCACACTTGTGTAGTGGCATTACCACTGCTGTGTGCCAAATGTTAGGAATGAAATGTGTAGCTGAACTTCGGTTAAACATTTTCAAAAGTGGCGGAACAAGGGTGTGCTTATCAGTCCTTATTAAACATTAAGCTATATTGTCAAAACTCATGAAAGTGCGTTTAATCTCAGTAATGAGCATTATCAGTAAATGTTCCTCTAGACCGTGCAAGGGATTCAGAGATTTGTGGAGTTTAGATAGCAGCATTGGGAGTAAAGTTAGCACTGAATTTGTTTTGGTAAGCCATTTGGGTGAGAATGGGAAGTACCATTTTATGAGCTCAGAGCAATGTATGGTACTGTCCCTTAATTTCCTAATTTGGTTAATGAGGGATTTGATTCACATGCCAACCTTGGTTCACGAGATGCTTTAGTATTTTCAAGTTTTTAGTAATATTATTGATGCTATCTTTCATGTGAGGAGTTTTGGATCTATTGTAATTTTGTTGGAAAGTTTTAGTGGACCACCAAGGAAACCACAACATCAAGCATCCTTGACATTGTACTCGCAAATAAGGGGGGAAGGCAATATTTCTCACCCAATTTAATGCCTTCATTCATCAAATCTTGAACATAAGGCAGTATTAGATGAAATAAAAATTAAATCCGGGGATCCAGTGAAATCAAAAACCTTTAGGAACTATTCCAAGGATAACCTCTCTCTATTAAGCCACACCTTAGCTAAATTCCAACCACTCCCATACCCAGTAGACACCACAGCATATGCTGATTTATTTACACAATCTCTGTACAGTCATATTGATAGGTGTATAGAGCAATCTGTGCCCACTCATATTAGGAATAAGACACACTTAAAGAGACAAGCCACCGAGGTGGAATCACAATATCAATCAGCTATACCAAAAAAAATAAATCTTGGCCAAGCCTAGGAGGAACAAAGCCATACAAACTAAAAGTCCCCAACCAGTCTAAACGGGCAACTAAGAGGGTTAATACTTCAGAGGCTAAATTGGAAGAAAAAATAGCTTCTCGGGCAAAGGACAACCACAAAGCTTTCTATACCCAAGTCCTAACCTCAGGGAAAATGTGCAGCAATCCACAGAACTTATTGTAAATTACATTAACCACACTTAACAAGAGGCAATTGCCAACCTTTTGGCTGATGGGTTCAGCTCAAATTTCTCCCCAAATTCTTCTCCTGATAGACCAAAGGAAATACCACATACCTTAATCCTCCAACTATTACTGGGGAACAGGTCATTAATGCACTTTCCAAGGCCAAAAATACTGCATCAGTGGGCCCTGATAACATCCTGGGATGCTTGATAAATAGCATGAAAAATGATCCTTTGGGCTACTTAAATCCCTTTTCATCTGGAGTCTACAGTCATGTTTTGTGCCCAAGGAATGGAAGATGGCTATAGTCACCTCCCTGCACAATGGAGGTCCAATTCCTGATTCAGGTAACCACAGCCCCATAAGTTTCATCAGTCTCATATGCAAGGCCATGGAAAGAATAGTCATTGATATGAGGACATAGGTAACCTGCAAATGTTGGACCCATCACAGTTCGGCTTTAAAAGAAGGTCATGCCTATTTAAACCTGGTGGACTTTTTTGAGAGGGTCACCAAATACTGAATAAAGGCAAGACCGTGCTCACATCTTACCTTGACCTGGGCAAGGCTTTTGATACAATACCAGACTTGGGCATTGTAGACAAGCTCACTCATTTAGGTATGAATCTTTTTATCACTTGCTGGATAGCCAGCTAGCTCACTGATGGGACCCAGGAGGTCAAAATAGGTGAGACCACCTCCAAGAGGCCAGTCACTAGCCAAGGCCCCTAGGGCTCAGTACAGGGCCTATACCTTTTTAGCATGTATTTCTTTGAAATGGAAGCAAATTTTCAAGTTTTATGGCTGACTGAGTTTGCATATGATAGCAAGCTGGGGGTTCTCATCAACTTCCCTGCAGACACTAACATTATTCAAGAAGGCCTATTTCTATATAACAAATGGTGCTAAAGCCATGTTTTTAAACTCAGTGTTAAGAAATGCATAATTGCACCCTTTGGGAAGTCAACCATCCCAGCTAATTATCATGTTGATAATATGCCCGTGAGAGTCAAGCCAGTGGCCAGGGATCTGAATATGTACATAGACAGTAACCTTATCTTCGACCACATTGTGGCTATAGTTCATAGGTGGTGGTGAAATCCTTTTTCTGTTGCGCAGTTTATAAGTAAGCATGGCATCTAGGTCCAAAGAACTCATTATCCCAATGTACTCTGCCATTATCAGATCAATTCCAAAACTGAAGAAAAACAAACTGTCAAAAAACAAACCAAAAGTTCCGAACCAGCAGGTGTAAAACTCCAAAGGTTTATTAGAAAATGTAAAGGTAAAGCGCTTTTCATCTCCCTTAGTAGGAAGACTTCTTCAGACAAAGGAAAAAATCATCAAACACAATTTAAAACCCAAAAAAAGGGGTGTGTGTTACAAAATTACAAACAGCTGCCTTAATTGAACCCACTGACATACCTTCACATTTAAAGTTGTATTAACATTAAAAGTATAAATAAATGTCCAATTAGTGTAGACAGGGTGTCAAACATAAAAAAGTTTTCAAAAAAGAAACATGAACTTAATAAAAGTAACTAAGAATGTCTTGGTGAAGATTCATGAACCTAATCAAGTGTAAATATTGTTTATTTCCCTTAAAATACATTTTAGCAAACAACTTTTCATAGGGTAAAACAAAACTCATACAGAATCTTGTGATTAAAAATAAAATAAAGTAATGCTTGCAACCAAATATAATATCCATTCCTTAACAGAAAAGGTAGTAAGGAGTACACATCTCTAATGCATAATGAAGAATCAATAATAAATGAATAAATAAACAGTGAAACTCAACTAGGAGTCTGCAATAAGCGGAATTTCAAAGGCGTTTCCAATAAAAGAAGTGTTATTTCTAATATTAAATAACCAAATATGTTTATTTCTGTGTTAAAACTCTAACACAGAAATTGCTGGTCATTTCAGCGCGAACAGAATGCAACAACAGTATATGAAAAATAATTTTTTTTTTTTAAAATGTTCCTTGAGCAGTGGTTAAAGCACCAAGCTGCGATGAGAACACTTTCTAAGCTTTAGTATGCACAGTTGTAGCAGCCAAAACAAATCAAAATGCAACTGTTTCAGAAAAAAATATGGCAAGGCATTGCGTGAAAGACACGTCTAAATCAAAACAAACAAACCGCCGGTTTCACAAGACGGTACTTCATTCAAGAACCATGCAGGTACTAAGCATGCGAAAAAGGCAGATAGCCAAACAGATGAAAAATCAGTTCACAATTGTGCCCATGAATACGGCACATTTTTCTGCAAATGAGTTTGTACTGTGTGTGGAAAAGGTAATAAATAAAGTAGCAAAAGACAAAAAAAAAAAAAAAGAAAGAAAAGCAACACCTAAGTAAATCCACAGTTGTTGGTGTTCATTGACATTGACAATAGGTAAACATAGCACTTCAAAATACCGTGGGTCTAAACATTAAGGTCCCATTGTTGCTTACGCAAAAAGGTGTGTGTGTCTAGAAGTAAGCAAAAATCAAGTCAGACCACAATGCAGAACCTGACAAAAATAAAACATACAAATCCTGAACGCAACTATGCAAAATAAAAATAAAATAAGGTATGGGTCAAAGTACAGCGAAGCACTGCAGAGGTCAGAAAACCAATGTTTCTCAAGTTAAACATTTGTGAATTAAGGTTTAAAAAACAGACTTGAGGTTTAAGTAATGATGAAAGAAGTCTTATCTTAGCAGGTTTTTTAACTTTAAAACACAAGTCAAAGAAGTAACTTTGTTCAACCCTGGTGACGTGTAAGAGTTCATTTTAAGTTGCCAAATGAGTTCCTTTTTTCCTAATAACAATTGTTGGGGTCCTCCTCTTTCATCTGTAAGTACCTGGTCTACAACTTTAAAAAGGAAAGCGTGAGAAGGGTTGTTATTACAATGTCTTGCAAGGGCGTTAGTGTTGCTCTTCTTCCTAATGTGGTACGTATGTTCATAAATTCTCTCTCTAAGTTTTCTGTCAGTTTTCCCTATATAAAAGGCAGGGCATGACTGGCACACAGCTAAATACACCATTGATTTTGAGTTACAATTGTAATGACCCTTTGCTTTAAACAGACGTTGCTTCACTATACATGTGGACCCTGTAGATATAAATTTACAATAGTTGCATGTTTCACATTTGTATGTGCCTTCAGTTCTAGTATGTTTTATTGAAGGTCTTTCCATAATGTTTTTGAGATTTCTCCCCTTACTAAAAATGATAACAGGTTTGTCCCCTATTTTCTCCATGAGTTCTTTTTCAAAAGATAACAACTGCCAATTCTTTCTAAGTACATTGCTAATGTATTTAGTTTCTAATGAAAAAGAAGTAATGAAACTTTTTTTATTGTACTTCTCTTGGGGAAAAAAATGGTTTGACCCATGCTAGAAGAGTGGACACCAATAATCTGTAATGTGACTTCATCTGACTCTGCCAGGTTCACGTTGGTTTGTTTCAAAGTCAGAATGGGATTGAAAGAACCCAAACCCCTTTTCCTACAAACTTCTCCAATTGTGTCATCCACCAGTGATTCGGGGTACCCACAACTCATAAACATGCATTTCAACAAGGTACATTCCTCGTTGAAGGTGGAGTCTTCAGTAGTCATTCTTGCCGCTCTAACTAGTTGGCCCTTTAAAACAGATTTTTTCTGGTGTAGCGGGTGGCAACTAGAAAAATGTAACATAGTGTTAGAGTGAGTGGGTTTCCTGTAAGTTTTAGCAACATAACCCCTGTGGATGTCGTCTCTCTTGAATTCAACATCCAAATAGTTAATGGTGCCTTCACCAAAGGTAAATGTGAATTTCAAAAATGGAGTGCTGTTATTTAAAACCTCAACAAAGTTGCTTGCTTCCCCTACGTTACCTTGAAACATAATGAAAATGTCGTCCAAAAACCTGTTATATAGTTTGACTTTCTGAAAATTGTTGTCCTTAAATACATAGTCATGTTCCCACTGGGCCAGTACTAAATTGGCATAGCTGGCTCCACAAGGGGAACCCATAGCTACTCCAATTATTTGTTTATATATGCCCCCATTAAATCCAACATAATTATTGTTCAGGATCACGTCTAATAGTTCTTAAATTAGACGGATCTCATCACTCGCCACTCCATGTGCTATTAGGTTTCTGGTGACATATTCAATCCCTATGTCGTGGGGTATGGAGAAGTAAAGGTCGACTACATCTATTGTAAGAAAATGAATGTTGTCACAGTATTCAAATTTGTCTACATTTTCTAAAAAAGCCCAGGAGTCCTTAACTATTTGTAACTCTCATAAAACCTTCATAACCCCCCTATAAGGGCATTAGTCAATGCTAGGTCTTCTATTACTTATGTTTGTGCCAAGTTCGTTGATGAGTTATTAAAGAAGTATGTGTCCCAAGAGTTACAAATAGTTAAGGACTCCTGGGCTTTTTTTAGAATATGTAAACAAATTTGAATACTGTGACAACATTCATTTTCTTACAATAGATGTAGTCGAATTTTACTTCTCCATACCCCATGACATAGGGATTGAATATGTCACCAGAAACCTAATAGCACATGGAGCGGAGAGTGATGAGATCCATCTAATTCAAGAACTATTAGACGTGATCCTGAACAATAATTATGTTGGATTTAATGGGGGCATACATAAGATCCATCTAATTCAAGAACTATTAGACGTGATCCTGAACAATAATTATGTTGGATTTAATGGGGGCATACATAAACAAATAATTGGAGTAGCTATGGGTTCCCCTTGTAGAGCCAGCTATGCCAATTTAGTACTAGCCCAGTGGAAACATGAGTATGTATTTAAGGACAACAATTTTCAGAAAGTCAAACTATATAACAGGTTTTTGGACGACATTTTCATTATGTTTCAAGGTAACGTAGGGGATGCAAGCAACTTTGTTGAGGTTTTAAATAACAGCACTCCACTTTTGAAATTCACATTTACCTTTGGTGAATACACCATTAACTATTTGGATGTTGAATTGAAGAGAGACGACAACTCACTCTAACACTATGTTACATTTTTCTAGTTGCCACCCGCTACACCAGAAAAAATCTGTTTTAAAGGGCCAACTAGTTAGAGCGGCAAGAATGACTACTGAGGACTCCGCCTTCAACGAGGAATGTACCTTGTTGAAATGCATGTTTATGAGTCGTGGGTACCCCGAATCACTGGTGGATGACACAATAGGAGAAGTTTTTAGGAAAAGGGGTTTGGGTTCTTTCAATCCCATTCTGACTTTGAAACAAACCAACGTGAACCTGGCAGAGTCAGATGAAGTCACATTACAGATTCTTGGTGTCCACTCTTCTAGCATGGGTCAAACCATTTTTTCCCAAGAGAAGTACAATAAAAAAGTTTCATTACTTCTTTTTCAATAGGGGCTAAATACATTAGCAATATACTTAGAAAGAATTGGCAGTTGTTATCTTTTGAAAAAGAACTCCCGGAGAAAATAGGGGACAAACCTGTTATCATTTTTAGAAAGGGCAGAAACCTCAAAAACATTATGGAAAGACCTTCAATAAAGCATACTAGAACTGAAGGCACATACAAATGTGAGACATGCAACTATTGTAAATTTATATCTACAGGGTCCACATGTATAGTGAAGCAACGTCTGTTTAAGGCAAATGGTCGTTACAATTGTAACTCAAAATCAGTGGTGTATTTAGCTGTGTGCCAGTCATGCCCTGCCTTTTATATAGGGAAAGCTGACAGAAAGCTTAGAGAGAATTTATGAACATACGTACCACATTAGGAAGAAGAGCAACACTGACGCCCTTGCAAGACATTGTAATAACAACCCTTCTCACGCTTTCCTTTTTAAAGTTGTAGACCAGGTACTTACAGATGAAAGAGGAGGACCTCAACAATTGTTGTTAGAAAAAAAGGAACTCATTTGGCAACTTAAAATGAACTCTTACACGTCACCAGGGTTGAACGAAGTTACTTCTTTGACTTGTGTTTTAAAGTTAAGAAACCTGCTAAGATAAGACTTATTTCATCATTACTTAAACCTCAAGTCTGTTTTTTAAACCTTAATTCACATGTTTAACTTGAGAAACATTGGTTTTCTGACCTCTGCAGCGCTTCGCTGTACTTTGACCCATACCTTATTTTATATTATTTTTATTTTCATTTTGCATAGTTTCATTCAGGATTTGTATGTTTTATTTTTGTCAGGTTCTGCATTGTGGTCTGACTTGATTTTTGCTTACTTCTGGACACACACACCTTTTTACGTAAGCAACAATGGGACCTTAATGTTTAGACCCACGGTATTTTGAAGTGCTATGTTTACCTATTGTCAATGTCATTGAACACCAACAGCTGTGGAATTACTTACGTGTTGCGTTTCTTTCTTTTTTTTTTTTTTTTTGTCTTTTGCTACTTTATTTATTACCTTTTTCACACACAGTACAAACTCATTTGCAGAACAATGTGCCGTATTCATGGACACGATTGTGAACTGATTTTTCATTTGTTTGGCTATCCGCCTTTTTCGCATGCTTTAGTACCTGCATGGTTCTTGAATGAAGTACCGTATTGTGAAACCGGCGGTTTGTTTGTTTTGATTTAGACATGTCTTTCACGCAATGCCTTGCCATATTTTTTCCGAAACAGCTGCATTTTGATTTGTTTTGGCTGCTACAACTGTGCATACTAAAGCTTAGAAAGTCTTCTCATCGCAGCTTGGTGCTTTACCCATTGCTCAAGGAACATTTTAAAAACAAAAAAAAATTATTTTTCATATACTGTTGTTGCATTCTGTTGGAGTTGAAATGACAAGCAATTTCTGCGTTAGATTTTTAACACAGAAATAAACATATTTGGTTATTTAATATTAGAAATAACATTTATTTTATTGGAAACGCCTTTGAAATTCCGCTTTTTGCAGACTCCTATTTGAGTTTCAGTTTATTTATTCATTTATTATTGATTCTTCATTATGCATTAGAGATGTGTACTCCTTACTACCTTTTCTGTCAAAGAATGGATATTATATTTGGTTGCAAGCATTACTTCATTTTATTTTCTTTTTAATCACAAGATTCTGTATGAGTTTTGTTTTACCCTATGAAAAATTGTTTGCTAAAATGTATTTTAAGGGAAACAAACGATATTTACACTTGATTAGGTTCATGAATCTTCTCTAAGACATTCTTGGTTACTTTTATCAAGTTCATGTTTCTTTTTTGAAAACTTTTTTATGTTTGACACCCTGTCTACACTAAATGGACATTTATTTATACATTTAATGTAATACAACTTTAAATGTGAAGGTATGTCAGTGGGTTCAATTAAGGCAGCTTTTTGTAACACACACCCCTTTTTTGGGTTTTAAATTGTGCTTGATGATTTTTTCCTTTGTCTGAAGAAGTCTTCCTACTAAGGGAGACGAAAAGCGCTTTACCTTTACATTTTCTAATAGACCTTTGGAGTTTTACACCTGCTGGTTCGGAACCTTTTGGTTTGTTTATTATCAGATCAATCTTAGAGTACAATACTCCCTTTGGTATGTACCTGACTGGGCAAATGCAGGAAATAGAGTGATCTCAGAGATTCCTTACAAAAAAAAAAAAAAATACAAGGCATGCAAACCTGCCTTACATACAGCATCTTGAAGCGCTTCCCTGTACTCGGTCCCCTATAGATTGCTGAGGGATGGGCTATGCCAGGCTTACAAGGCATCCGCAGACCCCATAGTTATGAATCAGTCTCCTGCATATTCATCAAACAGTACCAGAAATACAAGCTCTAAGAAACAGAATTCTGTGTGTGACCTAAGTAGAACATGCTGGAGGGACAGATATGTGTCTCAAGAGATTCCTCCTCCCATGGAACAGGCTTCTCATTCATGTGAAGCTGTGTTCATCTCATGTTAGTGCAAACTAGACCAGTGGATGGAGAATAAGAAATTTACACTGGGCTTGGCACCCATGTTCCTTCTGGGCAGAGGTAGCTTAAAAATGCCTGGCCCTCAATGTCTCATTTGGATGCAAGACATCATTCTTCTGGGAAAATGTGGCTAGGCTTAGAAAAGCTACCTGTGTCTTTAGTCCAATCTATGAATCTATAAATGTTTGCCCTCTCTCCACAAAACCACATCACTCCATATCTGTCAATTTTGGCAATATCTATTCCATTCCTTTAACTAGTATAGCCATAAACACTTCATAATCGTGTTTTAAAATTGAAGTGGGTCTATATGAAGCTGGGTCTGACAGGTCTCTACCATCTGTAATAAAGCCACCACAGTTTTCTTCCAAGATGTTGGTGCTTGCCTTCCTTTTAAAATACTATTAAGCAAAGTCTTCCAAATCTGTATCACTTTCTTCCCTCCAGACTTCCACAGGAATACCATCTAGTCCTGGAGATTTTCCTGCAAACGGATTATAGATCACCATTTAATCTCATCATCTCCTATCTTAACTGTTAATTGTTGAGCCTCATCAGCCTCTAACCTTGGCGTAATTAACTCTTCCATAAAATATTTACATTTATGTTCTTTCTTGATTTTGACATTTCTCTGCTTTGTACAAATTTTCACAAAAGTTCCAAAATATTTCTAATACCTACTTTCTGTAGCCTAAGCCGTTGTGCTAACAATTTTTGAAATCTGAAATTTTCAGAGCCTAGTTGTTTAGTAGCAGTTTTTCTAAACTCATGCATATCTATGAATTTCTCTCTTGCACACTGCAGTTGCGCGTCTTCCTCCTCTTATGTGAAGTTCCCCTTGTTCTGTAGTACTTCAACCTTTGCTAGTGCCTTCTAAATATTCCTATTACTACTTAACCATCTATGTCTTTTATTTCTACTCTAGTTTAAAATTCCATTTTTATTTTATCCCACACACTAGCTATCACTTCTGAAGAAATGTCAACATTCTCAATTTCTACTACCCATTTCTTAAATTTGCCTCCTTGTAACAGGTAAATAAAAAGTGCCAGTGTTTCATTTTTACTTCATTACCTTGCATTTTTATCTTAATTTGTATTGGTGCATGATTTGAAATAATTATTGGATGGGTGTCAAAGCTTTCAATTAAATGTGCATGCTTCTGTGAAATATAATTTCTATCAACTCTAGCCCAGTTATTATACTTTGGGAAATAATATGTAAATTATGAGTTCTTACTGCTGAATTTGCATCTTCCATTCCAAATATTTTCATATGTTTCTTCAGAAAATTTTCCCCATTTTGTGTTTTTCCTTCTAGATCCCCGATGCAGCCTCACTACTGCGCATTAAGTTCCAACTCCACTTATAAGTAATATTATTTGCTGAAAGATGATTACTTCTCTCAAAAGTTTAAGCTCCATAGTACCATTGTTTGGTAGAGTATAAATACATACCACTGTAATCCTCCTCCCTTGCCATTAGCCCCTTATTACCACAAATCTACAGTTATTGTAATTTTTTCCTTTTCTCTCACTATTGGAGCCCTTTTAGTAATTAGTATAATTACTTCCCTTTTCCTTTGTCCTTGATTTTCTGCAGAATATCCATCCTGAAATCCTTTCTTTGACAAATTCACATGCTCATTTCTTCCCAAATGTGTCTCCTGCAGCATTGCTATTTGCACTTTCCATTTCTTAATATAATCCAATACTCTTTTTCCTTTTTGTCTATACCTGTAAGGTCATTTATGTTCCAAGATAATATGGGTAGCGTAGCCATTATTATAAAAATCTATCGTTCCTACCCAATATGCATGACAGTTATTTTTTTTTTTTAATTATTTCCAACATTTTAATTTTAAATGCACATATGGTTTGACAGGCTGATCTTTTACGTTTTTTTCTCATCTCCATTTCAACCTATATATGTCACATTTTCAAGACTTTCTGTTTTAATGAAAACCCTCTAACAAAAAAAAAAACTAAATATATTTAGTTAAGTCCAATTTTTTGATTCATTTTACAGCTAAATATATGAATTCAGATGTCATTTGCTGATCAGGAATTACTTCTAACAGCTTAAAGTGAAGTACAGGTTCTTGAAGAAGAGTATCAGTCTAGGAACAAACACATTTTAATAATTTTAAGAGGCATGAAGATGCTGTGCAGATAAAGTATCACTTTAATTTTGGAAATATTCAGGAGAAGTCTAGAATCTGTAACATAGCCATGGCTGCTGAGGTTAGAGAGCACTGTGCTTTTAAGGCTAAGACAAGCAGGCAAACATAAGTAAGACAAGAATGTAATGAGAATCAGCTGCAGGAAAAGTGTTTCAGATCTATTCTCCTAATAAGATTTAGGCTTCCTGATCCCTGACTGAAGAGAGGTGCCCAGAAAGAGTTTCCAAGGAGCAATATAGCAAGTCAAATGGTATCCCTGAAAAAATCCAAAAACAGATCTCTGAAGCCAAGAGAGAGACTAAGAATGGCATCATGTGTGTTAAGACCAGCAGAACTTTGAACTGTTGGAAGTCCCTGTTGGAAAGGATAACAAGACTAGAAGCTTGTTATGTTTTTGGAGTATTGAGAGTATGTTAAAGCACTGTATTTTGTCATTCTCCTCATGTTTGCAGTAAGTTGAACTTTTTTATTTTACCTGTAAATAAACATGCGCAGACTGAAAAGCTACTAAGGACTGGTACTTGTGAAGACTGCAGCATGTGGCATTGGTGTCTGTAGTTGGTAGGAAAACATTAAAAAAAACATAGATTGCAAGCTGCCCAAGAGTGCTCACTACCTGTACTGTTTTGTCTACCATGTAATGAACTGCAGTCTTCCAGAGTAAACTGCTACTACTTAAGAAATTTGGCAACTCTTAATAAATGAGAAACTGCCTAAGAAGTGTCTTCTATACAGAGTTAAAAACAGAGTAACTTGGGGTCATTACGGAGAGTTACTTTTGTTTGAAGGATCCTTATGGCAGAATAAGAGTTTCTGAGAAGAACTGAGAAAAGCCCTTTGTCTGTGGGTTGGACAAAAATCCTTGTGGGAATAAAATACTGTCTTGTAGTTTTCTATTGGAGAAACTGAACTGTATACTGAATTGCCGTTGCTTAGTCCTTTTTTTTTTTTTTAAAACACAAAGCATCTTTATTGAATTATCAGTTATGATTTGGGGAATTATACATTTATATAAATAAAAACAAACCATTTTGACATTTTCAGTTGCAAACATTATACATCACGTATAATCTTCTATGCAGTCATTATCAAGCAAACATTACATAGCTTATTCAATTCCTGCCTTCCCTTAAATCACATTCCTCATCCAAAACATTGTTCTGCATGTATTGTTCCCACAGTTCACATTTTGTACTGTGTAATTTGCTCCTACCTCTTTCTAATGATCCCTCTTCCAGTTATTTTATTTCTTTTACTATGTTTATTACTTCTAGCACAGTTGGATTAGAATTTGATTTCCATTTCCTTGTAGTTTCCTTTTTTGACAGCCACCAGAATTTATTTATTTGATATTTGTTAACTGGGTTAGCCGGACTAGCCAAAAACCCCTTTTCAGCAGATGCCCGAGGAGAAAAGCTCCAGTAGTAAAAAGACAGTAAACATGGTAAAATTAATTCCGGTGAACTAACTGTAAATAACAAGGTCAGTTATTACAGGTGAATAATAATTGTATAAAGAAAAATAATAAGCTTACACAGTATAAATATGACAAAAGTAAGTCAGGTAAAACAGGATAATGAGAATGTACAATATGCAAGATATAATAGCATGCAGCCACTTACGAGCACAAATAAGATGCTAGCTGAAGGAAGAATAAATGAAAGAGGTCACCAGCTAGGAAAAGGAAAGTGGAGAGACATAGAGAAGTTATAGTATAGAATGTATAAAGGAGAAGACCCCAGGTAGGAAGGAGTTATAAAGGAAAGTCAGGCAAAACACTATGGTAGTAGAAGCTAAGAGGACAGCATCGATTTAGTAGTCTTATTTTGTTTTATAGAAATAGCATAGAGAGGGGGGAGAAGAAGGCAGGAATTATGTTGGGTCATTACAAAAGCATCACCATGATTTATGGAGGTTATCTTTTAGTGCTGTTTTAAAGGTTCTGGGGTTAGTGATAAATATATTTAGTGGTAATTTGTTCCAAGCATTTGCTACAGAATAGCTGTAAAGTAGTTTGCCAGTATTTTTATTGGGCCTGTAAACTTGCAGAAGGTTCTGTTGAGAACTACAGAGAGCACGGCTGGAAGTGTAAGGTTGGATGAGAGTAGAGAGAGAGGGACAAGATGAAGGTTCATGAAGGACTTAGCAAGGCCTTACTTTGTCTAGGCAATTCCAATTGTAATTCACAGCTCAAAAAATAATTTCTTTGACATTAGTTTACTCACCCAATATTTCTGACAGAGTAGTCCACAGGGAAGTTTTAAAGTCTGCCAACTCATTACACTACCCAAAATATGTTCACACCTCTAACATTTGCAGTCTACAGTGGAAAAATTATTTGGAGTCTGCTTGGACTATAAAAATATCTTTGCAAACACTCACAAGAAAAAAAAAATCTTAAATATTGTAGACTTTGTTGCATATTTGAGAGCCATAGATATATCCTCCCATTGTTTCTTTGTGAATTGCTTATACAATCTCCCTTTCCAGTTCTTTCTTGCAGTTGCTCGGTTCTAAGCAAAATGGAATAAAAAATCATATAAACCTTGGTGTATCCTAATAAATGCTATAGTGAGCTCAACAACATTCCTGTAGGAGGAATGAGCAGGTACTGACCAGGTGCTTGTATTTGTGAACCAGTAACCCATCTTGCTGGAGAGTCCGAAATATCAGTTGTCTTCTAAAGTAGTAAGCAAGAAAGATGATTTGGGTCCTGCCTGGTGCCCTTCAAAAGGTATGCAGCTTAAGAAGTGGCTATGAGCTGTGTGGGTCAGATGTCTGTCATCTCACTTTTCTGGATGGTCACTGAAGATGTAGATCGACTTGGAAGACACTTATTCACACAACTACCAGAAAATGAAACTGGAGATTTTGGCAACAGCAGGGGCTTCACCTGCAACTTGATAACTTTTTAATTTCTTAACTGGACATTCAGTATAGACCACTAGTAAGGTCACAAACTTACTGTATAGTCTGAAGCTGTAACTAGAGTCTCATGTAAGTAGCGTAAGTAAAATTTTAAAATCTTGGTAATAAACTTTAAAAAGGTGCTTCCTTATAATTTAAGAAACTAGGTAGTCTAGATGAAGTCTTGCATTTGCATTTGTAGTTGTTTTAGTAGAATGTGTATTGCTAACTTAACTTTTGTATCTTAAGTTAGACTTGCATTCCCCAGGAGCGAATCCAAAGTTTCACCTCAGCATATTGCTTTGCTTGTAAACAAGAAAACGCTATCATTGTCAGATGTGGCTGTTTGCAGTGTGTCCTTTTGTAGAACATTTAACAAAGTTAGTGACAGTACTATGCCTTTAAAATTGATGCTAGCCAGCAAATTGTACCTAAAAGCATACCTGTGGACTGTGCTAATACTCCACTTTTAACTACAAGAAGTGTAGAATCTGCAGTCTACCACTTGGCAATTTCCAAACTTGTAAACTGTTATAATGTGGTAGAAGGAAAGAAATGGCGGGATTGCTGGATTTAGGGAGAGTGGTTACTTTAGTTATATCATGATATGTCTGCAAAAAAGGTATTAAACAAAAAGTTGAAGTAATATGTGTGCATGATGGCAAAAAGAATGGCATAGTATGCTGAACTCTGAGCATGCACTGTGGGTTTGGGATTGAAAATGATTAAAAAAAAACTGAACTATGCCTGATGGCTCTCATCTGTCTCCTTGGTGTATGGGGAAACAAGTGGGCAAGTACTGAGAGAAGAGCCTGGTGGTTTGCAGACAGCAGGGGAAAAATACTATCAACACAGGTGCAAATACATAATCTTTTTCCTACCATATTAGCTAGGTAGAAATACAAACTCTTCTAGGTAGTGTTGCACATCATATCTCAGGGTGTAGCTTAAGAAATTATTTAATAATTACTAGAGTTTTCTTAATCTTAAAGACTTTTTGAGGTTGTAGAGAGAATAATTCAACCAGTTATACTGTCAAAAACACATCACCAGTAAAGAAAAGGATGTAGGACTAAACAACACAGCTAAAATTTGGACTTGGCTAGAAGAGCTAAATAAATCAGAGCCCGAGTCCTACCAAAAGACTCCAGTTGTTAAAATAATTAAGATAGTGGGGGACAGAGAAATGTGAGTAATAGGCTCCAGTAGTTAAAGTAATGAATGAGGTTAGCTTGGAGACTGACAAGGAAGATGAATCTTACTAAAAGACCCCCCTCCCTTAATTATAGAATGAAAGAAGCCGGTGTAGACACTAACAGGGATGACATAGTTAAGAATGCATTCAAGGAAGTTGAGTAAAGATTGGGGAAGAGATAGCTGAATCACATAGAAAACAAGCAGAAAGACGAATTTGAAAAGTCTTTAGCTTCTCTCTGTTAAACTAAAGCATAAAACCAATCCCAAATAAAAGCAGGACTCTTTAAAGTAAATACAATAAGGCAAATATCAAAGCTGAGAAAGGGAAAAATGCCAGTATCCTTCTCAATGAAAATTATTTTCACCTTTTGTAGTGGATGAATTAGACGAAGGGGGGAATTATTTTCCTTTATTTAGAGAAGAGGTCACAGCTTCCTCCTTACATCAGTATAATGATGAAAATAAATGCATATTTGCTTAACATTCAGATAAGAGGTCAATTTCAAGAAAACCCAGTAACAATATGGTAACCTAAGTAGAGCTAGATGAGGAATCAAAGGAATAAAACAGACCCATTTCATACCCCTGATTAAAGAAATAGCATGTTCTACAGTATAACTAAAGACAGTGAAGAATTTAGTTACAGGACCCTTTAGGGCACTTGTAATGAAGTTAGCATATATCCACATTTATTGCTCATTCTAGCCACCTGGTAGTGTGAACCTTGGCTCTAGATGATTGTCACTGTTAAAGTAACACCCCAAACTCATGTGGAAAATGGGGGAGGGGGTTATGGATGGTTTTAGGAATGGATTAAAAAAAGCTAGAATTTTAGGTAGATTTTACTGTCCTCATATTATGCAGGATGTATTTTTGTGTAGTGTACTCAGAGTGGCAAAGGACAGTATCCCTGGGATTACGAACCCTTTGACATTCTTATTCATGGATGTCCCATTCAGATCGATAGCAATGGACATTGAGGTTCCACTTGTAAAATCAAATAATGTCTGCTAATATGTCTTAGCAATTATTGATCATCCAACAAAATTCCTGAGGTACAACTCTTGTAAGAATCAATGCAAAAGCCAAAGCAAAAAAAACTTAACTTTTTTCTAGAGCAGAAATGCCCAAGACATTCTTACTAACTGAGGTACCACATTCATGTCCAGAGTGATGCATGAATTTTGCCAGTTTTCTTTAAAGTGAAACGGTTAAGGTTATCTGTATACCACCTCTTGTTCGGTATATATTTCTCGAAGGTACAGGCCAACACGGAAGGACTGTGGCTGACCAAGTTCGCAGATGACTGCAAACTGGGTGCCATAATCGACTCTGGCCAACACAAGCATCCTCCAAAAGGGCCTCAAAGAAACAGACAACTGGTGCCAGAGCCATGGCCTCAAGCTAAACGCCAAAAAGTGTATAGTCATCCCCTTTGGCAAACACAAAGTGCCCACAAATTATCACATAGGTGGTAATCCATTAAGTACGGAAGAAGTAATTAGGGACCTGGGGACCCAAGTTGATAGCAATCTCTCATTTGAGAACCACGTGGCCAAAGTGGTTAAAAAAACATTTTATAGAGCCCACCTAATCATGAAGGGATTCACATCTAGATCAGGGGAGGTCATCGTGCCTCTTTACTCATCCCTCATCAGGCCCATAATTGAGTACAATGCCCCTTTTGGGATGTACCTTACCAGACACCTGCAGCAACTGGAAAGACCCCAAACGTACCTTACCAAGAGGATCAAAGGGCTCAAACAGATGCCATATACTGCCCGGTTAAAGAAACTCCAGCTCTACTCAGTGGCATACCGCCTGCTCAGAGGCGATCTGTGCCTGACGTATAAAGCCATGTCCAACCCGGAATTAATGAACATGCTGCACCTCAGAAAATCCAAATCCCATCTAGCTACGCGATCGAGAGACTTGAACCTCAGCACTGAAATAAATAGGACATGCTGGAGGGACAGATTCATAACCCAGAGGCTCCCTTCATTCTGGAATAAAATCCCAGTCCAGGTTAGGCAGAGTCCCTCATTGACTCTCTTCAAGAGGAATCTTGATGAGTGTATGGGAGATCGTAGGTTCACCCCGGGTATCACTTCTGTGTCACTGTTAGAGGCACAGTATACTAACCTCGAAAAAGGGCATAGCAAAATTAATGGGTGGCGAAAGCCAAACACACTCTGGCTAGGCTTATAAATGCCCTAGTTATGGTGGCTGCCAAAAAAGCAGTTACTAGAAAATGGAAATCAAAGTTTAACTCGATGTTACTGGAAGTAGTGAAGATTGTAAAAGAGAGAAAATAACTGGAATTGGGATCTTTAGAAAAGGTTAGTAGCAAATTACGCAAGAAAAAATGGGAATTGTGAGATCAATACACGAAGAGGAGGAATGAGGTATAAAAGAAGGCAGGATTTGAATGAGGTATGTAATGTTTAATTGACAATGACTGGATATATTATAAGTGAGGTATAATGTTTGCAGCTACAATTGTGTCTGCATGGTTTGTAATGTATAATGTTTGCAACTGAGGTTATGTTGGTATGGTTTCTTTTTATTTATATAAATGTAAGATTGCTTGTTATGTGTTAATTTAATAAAGGTGTTTCTTGTCCAAAATAAAAAAATATTTTATGCAAAAGGACCAATAATAAGAGAATATTTCAAAAAGAATTTCAAATTCTGGACTAAAAGATTTAAAATTGAATCCAGATATAGTCCCAATCTTACCATAGTCTGCTGCTATGATAGGTCTAAAAGGTGGCGACTTGCTTTTATGAATTTTAAGAATGCCAAAAAATCATACTATTTTGGGCAATCAACTCTCAAAGACTCATATATATATATATATATATATATATATATCAATTTGACCATGGTGTAATAAGTCTAACAAAACCATATCTATTTTAGTGAAATGCTGATTAATGATACTAATAGAAATTTGTTCATAGTATTCAGATTCAGCAAGCACTTCCAAAAGCCTCTGTGTATAATCTTTGGAATTCATAAATACATTTCCATTACCCTTATCAGTTTCCATAATTCTAAGATCTCTTTGATTTCTAAGTTCTAATAAAACTAACTTTTTAGATGGAGAATTAGTTGCACTTCATATTTCTCCTTTACAGGTATCAGAAAATACTTGAAGATTATGATGAAGAGAATGATTATAAACACTTCCTTTGTTATATACATGTGCTGAATCTACCACAATTTTTTTAATATGCAGAACTTAATAAATTTAATTGCATACAAATAATATCAAATCTTTCACTGTGCTAACCATATTTGCTCTATTTGAAGGGATAAAAGTGAAACCTGTATTTAGCACAGCTAAATGATTGTTTTAAATCAAAATTACTAAAGTTTAAAATTGGGCAATCTGTTAAGTCCTTCTTCCCCTCCATTTCCCTTTCATATGATTGCAGTTTGTTCCTAGACTTTTCTGAACCATGTTCTGAAAAGGGAGGGGGTACTACTGATGTGTTGCCACCATTTGTCTTCCATAAAGAACTTTACTTCTGTTTTAGATTTGAGAAGGGGGATGTATAAAACCATTATCCTGTACTTCACAGCCTTGAACTGTCATTCACACACTTTTCTATAATCTCTACTGGAGATGATGAAGGCTAAGTAGAGAGGACTTCACATAAATATCTGACACAGGAGATGGATTTCATTGTGTGAACTCTCTGCTCAGATTACCAAGCACACCAAGAAATGTGGATATTACGCAGTTGATGCACACTCCAAGAAATGCGGATATGATGCAGTCAATGAATATTCCAAAAACGTGGATATGATGCAGTAGATGCATTATGCAGGGCAGCAGCAAGAACAGGGTCTGTAATTTAGAGACATGCCTAGATAAGGAATCAGCCCCTTCCAGATCATGTTAAGACAGAGCTCGCTAATGTAACAGGGCAAGGATCTCCTCTTTGGACACCCTGCTGAAGATATTTTCAAGAGACTGGAGGAGTACAAACACCAATTTTTCAGCAGAAATTACTTGGTTAAATTGTGGTCGTTCTATCCTAAACAAGACACAAATAAGTCTGGAAAGGGAAACTTCAAAAAAGAATGGCAAGTAAAACCTAAACAGAAGCATGGGAGCCATGACTCCCGGACAAATCAGCCAGGCTGCTTCCTCTCACCACCAAACCTATCTATTCCAGTCCTTCCTCTCTCGGACGAAGTTAGAGGGTGGTTTGCTTTCATTGTTCAAAACTGGAAAGACATTAAAGTGAATAATATATGTAATATTGGATTGATTATATTGTACAGAACAATACATTCTGTGTGTGTGAATATGAACTTTTTAATTTGATTACTTTTATATAAATTTAAGTTTGCCTATGTCACAAGTGATAATTCAGTGAAGGTGTTTAAAAAATGGAGCTAGGAAGAAATGGCGTGAGCAGCCACTGCTTGCTCACCCACCCTGAGTGGAGGGAGGAAGATGACTCTGTCTCACCAAATGGATGAGACCTACCTTTATCATGTGCAAATCACGCGGGGAGCCTAGAGACCCTCTTGAATGGCAGTTATAGTGGAGTCTGGAAGAGCTGCTCCAATGAGGGAGAGGGTAGGCCATTCTGCAGGACTAGAAAGGCTGGTCTTAACCCTGCCACCCAACACAGGGATTTCTAGGCAAGAAGAAATTGGCTGTAGGGTCTCAACTGCGTGGAAATCACCAATTGATATGACTGCAGAATGAATGGGCTGACGGGTTGCTGGTAGAGGAGCAATCAGGCTGAGTTCTGTGGGAATGCCAAAGAAAAAAGGAAAGAACTCAGAGGTCTGTCCTGGATGAATCTCACCAAAACAAGATCCTCATTTTCCCCCCAAGTTCAAAATGCCTACCCACCAAAATGTACTACCTCTACTATTTCCTCAACCCCTCATGGTCAAGCTAGACATAAAGATCACTTACCTGTTTATCTCCATTGCCAAGGATCACAGGAAGTTCCTCAGATTTGCAATGGGAGGAGGGACATTTCCAGTTCCCTTCCTTGCACTTTGTCTTGTCTACTGAACCCAGAGTCTTATCAAGTTTCTGATTCCACTACTTATTTTTGCAAGTCAAATGGCATTTGCTTCTCTGTCTACCTGGATGACTGTCGGATCAATGTAGGTTCTTTGGAGGAGATAGGCAATAGAAAATGCATTGGATTTTACTCTAAACTCCTTCAGAATCTGGGCCACACAAGCAAACTGAAGAAGTTAAACCTTTACCTCCATACAGAGCCTGGCCTTCCTGAGGTAAGTTTGGAAAGCGTTTCAAAGCGCCTTTCTTCCAGAGGGCAAGGTTGCTTCTCAGACCCTTTACTTTTATGATGTCTTTTGGCAAGAAGCAATTTCAACAAGGGAGTTTCTCACGGTGCTGGACTATATCACTTGAAACATTCTGATGGTGCTCTTGGTCTGCCTGCTTGTTTGAGAAACCAGTGCTAGCATTGTCAACATTTAGAGATGATCAACTACCTGGTTCAAGGCTCCCGAGAGCACCCCAGCACTACCAGGTTATACCTCATACCATGTTTTCCGGCCCCAAAACTCGGACCGAACCACAAAAGGAGGGGGAGTATCCATATTCATCAAAGATACCCACACCTCCTGGTTAGTGGCACTGCACGAAGCATCAGAGACCATCCATGTGCAACTAAGTGGGCAAAACTGCCTTTCAGTTTGTGACCTGCTACAGACCACCCTCTCTAACTCAGGAACCCCACTCGGCTTTCCTGAGAACACTGGAGAATATAAAGGTCTCTCCAAACACCATTATATTGGGTGACTTCAACTACCCAAACATAGACTGGGAGCACTACTCGAGCCCCAACACCCTCACCCAACGGTTCCTAGAATTTATAAAGTCAAAGGCTATGGAACAACTGGTCACCACTCCCACAAGAGGGGAAAACATATTGGACCTGATTATCGCCAACATGGGGACTATATGTTCCATATCAGAGGTATACCCCTCATTGGTAAGATCTGACCATAAATTAATCTCACTGGACATCCATATCCCATCCCCACCCCCAGCCAAGGAAACCCCGGTGAAGAACTCAAAAGCAAACTTCACACTTCTCAAAACCGAGATGGAATCCTTCAAAGCCCCCGGGCCAGTGGAAAATATGGCCCAAACCGCAGAATCCTTTACAAACGCTTTCTATGGACACCTACAGGAATGCATGGATCATGCTATCCCAAATAAAATCAAGACTCATTCCTCCAAAGGCAGGAGACCTGTCTGGTGGACCCCAGCCATAAATAAGCTATACAACAGAAGGAGGAAGCTACTACATGATAGAGCAAAATCCGAAAAAGGGAAGGCATCTCTGATCAGTACTAGCAAGAAACTACGATCCCTCATAAAATCATCTAAGGCCAGCTTCGAAAGAAAAATTGCACAAGATGCTAAAGATAATCACAAGGCCTTTTTTAGTTATGTCAGGAACCTGGGTGGCAACTCCCAGATATGCTCTGAGTTAGTTCAAAATGACAAAAAATACACTGAACCCACAAACATTGCCAACATCCTGGCAGACAGGTTCAGTGCAAACTTCTCCCCCCTCCCCCCGCAAAAGAGCAAATGTCTGTCCCAACAGAGTGTAGCCTCCCTGACATCGCAGATGCACAGGTGAGAACTGCCCTCTCCAAAGCAAAAAACACAGCTTCAGTGGGACCGGACGGTGTCCCGGGCTGCATCTTATACGAGCTCCAAGAAGAACTGAACCCTCACATAAAGTCACTGTTCAGTCTCAGCCTTACTACAGGATATTTACCCAAGGAATGGCGTACAGCAACAGTGGTCCCACTCCACAAAGGTGCCACAACGGACCCCGGAAACTATCGCCCTATAAGCCTGGTCTGCAAAGCTATGGAGTGTATCATCATGAAACTCATAAACAAAGACACTGGGAACCTCCAAACACTGGATCCTACCCAATTCGGCTTTAAGGGCAGATCTTGCCTCTTAAACCTGGTCGACTTCTTTGAAACAGTCACCTAGGCCATAGATGAAGGGAAGGTAGTCCACACAGTATACATGGACCTCGCAAAAGCCTTCGACACAATACCCCATTCCGGCATCATAAATAAGCTCACCAGCTTAAATATCAACCCCTATGTCACAAGATGGGTTGCAAACTGGCTCAGGGATAGAACCCACATGGTCAGAATTGCAGGTGCCATGTCAGACTCTAAACTAGTTACAAGTGGCGTCCCACAAGTCTCAGTCCTGGGACCTCTCTTGTTCAGTTTATATTTCTCTGAGGTACAGGATAACATGGGAGGACTATGGCTGACCAAGTTCGCAGATGACTGCAAACTGGGTGCCATAATCGACTCGCTGACTGACACAAGCATCCTCCAAAAGGGTCTCACAGAGATGGATAACTGGTGCCAGAGCCATGGCCTAAAGCTAAATACCAAAAAGTTCATAGTCATCCCCTTTGGGAAAAACAAAGTGCCCACAAATTACCACATAGGTGGTAATCCATTAAGTACGGAAGAAGTAATTAGGGATTTGGGGACCCAAGTAGATAGCAATCTCTCCTTTGACAATCACGTTGCCAAAGTGGTTAGAAAGGCCTTCTATATAGCCCACCTTATCACGAAAGGGTTCACATCTAGATCGAGAGGTCATTGTGCCCCTCTACTCATCACTCATCAGGCCCATAATTGAATACAATGCCCCATTTGGGATGTACCTTACCCGACACCTGCAGCAGCTGGAAAGACCCCAAAAGTACCTCACGAAGAGGATCAAGGGACTCAAACATATGCCCTACGCAGTTAGGCTAAAGAAACTCCAGCTCTACTCAGTTGCTTACCGCCTACTCAGAGGTGATCTGTGCCTGGCGTATAAAGCCATGTCCAACCCAGATTTAATGGACATGCTCCACCTCAGGAAATCCAAATCCCTTAGAGCTACACGCTCCAGGGACTTAAACCTCAGCACAGAAATAAATAGGACATGCTGGAGGGACAGATTCATATCCCAGGGCTCCCCTCACTCTGGAACAAAAATCCCAATCCATGTTAGGCAGAGTCCCTCAATGACCCTCTTCAAGAGAAATCTTGATGAGTGGATGGGAGATTGTAGGTTTACCCCTGGGATCTCTTCTGTGTCCTTACTAGACAGAGGCACAGTAAACTAACCTCAAAAGGGCTATCTTCTGTGACCTACTATACAGAGGCACAGTCAACTAATCTAAAAGGGTGGCGAAAGCTAAACACACACTGGCTAGGGTTATAAATGCCCTAGGGCAGATAGCCTAGTATCAACCTATGAATCAGGATTGTGATCTTATGGTAGATAAAACAGTCCCATCTCAAACTGGGGCTGACACTCAGCCAATCCCAACCTAATATGACCTTCACTGCAGACTCTTCGGACCTAGCTTGTGGGCATATTGCAAATTCAAGGGACCTGGGACCAAACCATAAGGAAGAAACATGTCAGTATAAAAGAAACTATGGTAGTGATCTTGGCAATGAAAGTATTGAAATAAGGAAGCAGTTCATGGCTGACAATAGCAGTACTGATGCAGTACATCAACAAACAGTGAGGAACTCACTCATACCTACTTGCCATGCAAGACTGGGAAATAGCACAAGGCATAGGTGAGGCTGTCAAAGCAGCCTACATCCCTTAACTGGAAAATATAGGTTCGTGGATTCACTAAGCTCACAACCACTAGGGCCAATATAAGCTTAGCTGTGCAACCCAGATGTGACCCACAAATTTATATATGGCATGCTTTACTGACTGCCTTTGTCCATCAGAAACACAGGTGCCAAACCAGGAGTGAATTTCCAAATAGGGACAGGGAGGAACTTCTCCCCCCATGCTTCACATGGATGAGGAGTCTGTTCCAGAAAATGGGAATTCTCTGAGAAACATATGTCTGTTTATCCAACATGTTTTATTTATGTTGCAAGCAAAATGTAGATATTTTAATCTAGTACTGATGTGGTTTGTTTTGCGGATGTACAAAGGTTCATTAAATCAGGGTCCAGGAATATCTTGCATGCCAAGCAAAGATAACTTCTCAGAAGTCTGTATGATACAGAGTAGAGAGACAGGTCTTTGAGGCAGTCAGCACAGGATATTGTGTTTACTTCCTGTATTTATTTTGTAAAGAACCTTTGTAGATGTTTCAGTTGCTGTATGTGTCTGGTCAGGTACATACTGAAGGGAGCATTATACTTTGATGGATCTGATGAGGACTAAGTACAGTAGTATGATGACCTCTCTGGACCAAGATGCCATGCCCTTATTTATAAGTTGAGCAACATAGAAGGATTTTCTTACTAAGTAGGATGCACATTGGTTGAAGGATAGGTTACTATTTACATGAGTTGTGTGATCCCTGATTAATGAATCAACTTTTAGGAGTGTTTTACTGATTATGTAGTTACCCAGGGTGACAGACTTCCCAAAAGGTACTATAATGCATTTCTTGGCACTGAGTTTTAAACCATGGTTTTGGCATCGTGTTTGTGTTAGACCATCCTGAAGGGTACTGTCACCTTGGATTCAATGACTGCTCCCAGTTTGCAGTCATCTGCGGACGTGGTTAGCCAGACAGCTTTGACATTGGATTTGACATCTGAAAACTAAATGCCAAAGAAGAGTGGGCCTAGCATAGATCCCTGGAGGACTCCACTGGTGCTTGGCCTCTTTGTGGAAGTGGCCTCATTGATTCTACTCTTGTGTCCTATTAGTGAGGCAGCTAGCTTTCCAGTATGTAATAAAGGGGTTTATACTTAGTGTCATTAGTTTGTTGACAATGTCCAAGTGGAGTATTGTGTCAAATTACTTTAGGCAGATCTTGGTAGGCAGTATGCACAATTTCCCCTCACCCATTGCCTTAGTGACCTTTTCAAAGAAGTCCACCATATCAGTAAGCATGACCTTCCTTTGACAAAGCCAAAATGGGATGGAGCCAGTATCTGGAGGTCTAATATATCCTTGTTAATTTCTATGATGATTCTTCCCATGGCTTTGCAAATAAGACTAGTCAGACTAATGAATTTGTTCTTTCCAGTATCTGTTGAAAGCCCTCCCGTATGATAGGTGATTCCCATCACAGTTCTTCATTCATATGTCCCAGAGCCTGTTTTAAGACTGTAGTCAAATAATGACTGCAGGAGTCCTGATAAGTCATATTTTAGACTGTTCAGGAGGCATCCTGGATGTTATAGGGGCCCACTGAGGCTGAGTTGTTGGCTTTAGCAAGCACAGCCAGTACATGGTCTCTAGTTATAGTTGGAAAGGATATGTTTGAGAGTATATTTTGGGGGATGGTTGGAGGTGAGAGTGGGTTAAGTTTGGAAATGAATTTGTCTGCAAACAGGATTGCTATGTCACCAGACTTGGTGAATGTGGCACCATTAACTCCCAGTTCAGCACATTGCTATGTGTTGCCCTTGAGGGTTCTCACATAGCTGAAGAATGTCTGTTTATCTTTCACCTGGGAGGCTACCTTAAAGGGTCAATCCCAGTGTTTAAAATTCTGGTCCAAACTACAGCTGAACATAGTAATGTCCACATGACCGCATCACTCAGATTTCCACCCATAGTCTCACTTTTCTTGTAAACATCCATATATCTTCAGTTCCAATCCTGCCGCGATTACTTTTGACTTGGTTTGGACTTCTCACTCTGAGAGGCTCATTGCATCTGTTTGTAAGCAGGAGGAACTCTGCCCGATACCTGCCATATGAGACGTGCCTTCCTTGCTGTAATGCATGCTTGTTGCACTAAGTAATAGGTTGTTTAGAAATGAGCCACATTGAGAAAACACCTAAACTTTGGTCAGATGTTTTAGTAGTAAGTGCTTATCAACTGCTCCTGCCACTAAAAGTTTTCTTTTTAGAGCAACTGTTCATTGTTGTTCATTTCCGTAGTAACCAGAATGAATGATTATTCTAAAAAGCAAACTTTTACTGGCAGAAGCTGTTTGTAAGCACTTAATAGTGAAACATCTGTCCCAGTTTCAGTTATTCACTCACTCCGAAGAGCATCGTCTTTGTTACAACACTCGTTTAGTGTAGTAACCGATTCCACCCATTTTATTTCATCTTGTTGTGCAATTCCTAACTCTGCTGCATTGTGTGGTTGCCAGGAATATTTTATTTATTTTTATGATACACTTCACTGTGTATCCCTGATTTATTTAGTTGAATGTATGAAGAGACATTAAGCTACCGTGCACAAACAGGAAAAAATACAAGAAACTGTGGTCTACACATTGAGGTAATCTTTCTCATAACAGGTACAGCACCATGGCTCTTTTGCCTTGCAACCTCCATCCGCCAACATTAATTTAGTCTTTGTCTAGACTTCTTGCCCTAAGTGGCTCAATGACATGTATTGCACGATCTTTACAATATGCCATATTTCCAGCAGCAGCAGCTAGTAAGTGCTTATCAACTGCTCCTGCCGGTAAAAGTTTGTTTTTTAGAAGACTGTTTATTGTGCTTTGTTTCTATAGTAACCGTGAGGAACAGTTCTAAAAAGCAAACATTTACTGTCTGGAGCAGTCGGGAAACACTTAATAGAGAAACATCTGTCCCTATTTGAGTTGTTTCATCTTTGTTACAGTACATTCTTTTTCTGTTCTTTGCTGTATAATATTTGATTGCAGACTTTTATTTATATATCTTTTCTTTGTGTAATTTGCACTGTGCACCTTTAAAGATGTTGGAGGGTAATTTAAGCATTGCTGATTTCTGGTGCTGTATTTCTTTACTGTCATTGCTCAAAAAGCAAGAGCTGCCTTATGGATATGATTAACTTTTATTATATTTTATTTTATTAAATTCAAAATGTATCCTACTGCCATGCAAAGTGTTACAATGCATGCATTACATACAGGTACATGCAGGCTGATTTTGATAGCTTTGTACTTCAGTGAGTATTTTTCCATGTTACTACATTTCTGAATGCTCCAAAAATGTATTTTAGTGTGTCTGCTTAGGAATGAATGTTGCTTTAGATTTGGATGAAGACTAGTACAGAAATCTGTAAATAGCTTTGACTTAATAAGCAAATGTCTTAATGAAATAGGCAGGATAAATACTTATGTATTCAGAATTTAATATGGCACAGTACATAAACCAAATAATGATGTGTAGCAGTATAATTCATAATATAATGCTACATTTTAACTATTTCTGATGGGTAACTGCAGTGAGGACAAGTAATTGAATTTACTCTTTAAATATCATAGCAATACTTATGCAAATATTCAATTATATTGATGCAATATCTGATTCCTCTCACTGTAATTGGGCTCACATTACATAACTGCAAAACTGTATTACTTAAAACTATTTTTTTTAATCTGCTAATTCAGTTTTAAAACAATAAATCCATATGCAAAACTGGAATTAAATATTTAATTGGATCTCTAGTAACCCTGCCACGACTACTTTTGATCTCTAGTAACATTAGCAATGAAACCATAATCCTAGGAGATGTAAACATCAACTGGGCCTGTATTCAATCTCCAACAAACTCCTTAAATATTAACCTATACAATTTCTCTCAACTAATCAATTCAGTAACTCGGCCTGCAAAAAACCTCTCCAGTGGAAGTATACTGGATTAGATCCTTGTCTCCCATCCTCACTATTTCTCCGACAGTGGCACCCTTCCAGACTCTCTTAGTGATCACCTACCCATTTTCACTAACCGACTACCCACTGTCCTTCAACAAACCCACAACTATATAACTATCCGTGACCAGAAAAAGTTTAACCCAACTACCTTCGTAAATTCCTTACAAGCAATTAATTGGAACTGTCTAAAAACATTACCACTAGACATGGCAGTGTCACACTTTAATACAACATTCTTGAAATTACTCGATTCACAAGCTCCCTTAAGGACTAAGACAATAAAAACAAAGTCAGCCCCCTGGCTATCCAAACATACTCTTGCTATTATGAGACATAGAGATAAAGTCTGGGCACGCTACCAAAAAAATAAGACAAATCTGCTCCTTAATGAATATAAAATGCTTCGAAATAAAGTAAAGAAACTCATCACTTCTGATAGACGAAACTATTTTTCTACACTCCAAAACCAAAATAAAAACAACCCTCAGAAATTCTGGAAAGGGATCTCTAGTCTCCTTCATCCTAGTACACCAGGTACTCCCACCCCAGACCCAAATGCCCCTGAACTAGATCTGGCCACCCAATTTAACTCATTTTTTATTGACTCTATTGCCAAACTGACCTCTTCATTCTCCAACTCCACCATACTCTCAAACAACCCCTCGCCCCCCCCACTCACAGTCTATCCTTCCCCACTTCCACTCCCTGCTTCCCATCCTCTAACTCCTCTACTACCCAACCTTTACCCCAAACACTTCCACCCGCCAACTCTCCCTCTCCCAACTCCACTCTCCTCTCTTTTAATCCCATGCCAACATCTACTATAAAGAAACTCCTTCTAAAATTGAAACCTTGTACCAACGCCCCTGATAATATACCTTCCTACTTTCTTAGTATAGCTGCTGAAACGCTTGCATATCCCATTAGCATCTTAATCAACCGTTCCCTAAAAGAATGCGCAGTTTCCCAAATCTGGAAACGGGCATATATTATTCCTCTCCACAAAGGGGGCAACAACAACAATGTCACTAACTTTCGTCCCATAGCCATCCTGTCCCCCATTTCGAAAATCCTAGAAAAATGTGTCCAACTTCAACTCCTTCCTCATCTCCTAGACAATCACCTTATAACTCCCACACAACACGGCTTCAGACCTAACCACAGCACAATGACTGCCCTCCTCGAAACGGTAAATAGAGCTCGTGATTCTGGCCTAATTGTTTCTACATTATTACTAGACCTCTCCAAAGCCTTCGATACCATCTCACATAGCCTGCTCATTACTAAACTCTCAGAACTTAACCTTTCTTCATCCTCCTTGAAATGGTTCTCTAGTTACCTATCCAACCGAAATCAAGCAGTAAAATGGAAAAAAACTACCTCCTCATTCCTTAGTACCCCCACAGGTGTTCCACAAGGCTCCATTCTAGGTCCTGTTCTCTTCAACATATTTATAAATGACTTCCACAAATCACTCCCTTTCTCAAACATCATCCAATATGCAGATGATTCAACAATCATTTGCTCAGCCACCTCTATCACTACACTTCAAAAACTAACTCAGGATGCTTTCTCTACAACAGAGCAATGGATGTTAAAAAATCACCTAGCTCTTAATGCCTCCAAGACCAAACTAATGATTTTTCTCCTTCTAAAGCTACTTCTCTCAATATGCATACATTTTCAATCACTAGCCAAAATAACTCACCCCTAGAATTGGTGTCAGAGACCAAGCTACTAGGGGTACAAATTGACAACCAACTGAAATTTACCTCTCACCTACAAAAAAACATCAAAAAGACCCATCAAAAACTTGGTATGTTTTATAGACAAAATGCATACCTTACCTCTGCTACTAGAATAACTCTCGCTACATCCTTCCTTATCCCCTCCCTTCTCTATGGCGCCCCACTCCTAACTAATCTTCAATCCTCTCTCAAAAAACAACTTTCTTCTTGCTACAATAAAATTGCAAAATTCGCCACTAGCCACAAGTCTTCCACCCACCACAGTTTTTCCCTCCAGAAACTAAAATGGCTAGAGCTTCCCAATCAATTAACTTACACACAACTAACTCTAGCCCACAAGCTTATTCTTAATCCCTCCCTCTGTCCTTCCCTTTCTTCTGCTTTTAATATGCACCTACCCAATAGAGTATTAAGATTAAACAATCAAAACCTACTCAAAGTCTATAAACCTACTCATCCCCCAGGCAAAAACCTTCTATCCTTCAACCTAGCTCGCCTCTGGAACTCCCTTCCTCCACTCATCCACACCATCTCTAATCACTCTGCTTTCAAAAAATCTCTTTATACACACCTGGCATCACAGTGGGAATGCTCCTGCTCCCACCCTACATAACCTACTCTTCTCCTACTCTCATCCCTTCATGCTCTGCTTACATCTTTAAACACCCAGAAAAGTCCATAGAAATTATTGACTAGTCCATATCCTTTCCTTTTCCCCCACTACATCATGTCATTGTACCGCCTCTTCCATTTTAGTAACTCTGTTCTCCTAACTACTCTGCATAAATGGATAATTTTGTGCTAAATAGTTAATACGTTTTTCTACAATGTATTTTAACTGTACACTTGCTGTACTACTTGATATTGCTTTATTTTTTACCTGTTGTACCTATTGTTAAACTTTGTTTGTATGTATGAATGTATGTTCGTAAGTATGAAGAATGTATTTTTTGGAGCTTTTCTCCCCATGACTCCATTGAAAACGGATTCATTATGGCCCAATGGACTATCCTGGTAAACCAACTACAATAAAAATAAATAAATAAATAAAATAATACTAACTCTGCCTCTCTCCTGAGAAAGGCATTTTTGTATTGTTCCCCCCCAAAAATGCTCACTTTCTCTAGAGGGTGTGCTCATATTTGTTAATATTATTCTCTTTGCTGGCCATTATGGTTATAGTTGGTTGGTTGCATGCTTGCTTGTATTGTGACTTTTTCTATAGATATAGTTGTGCAACGTTATGGAGAATCACTCAAATGTGTGCCTACCTACCTATTTTAGACATGCAGTGTTTTACTAGGTTTCAACCAACTTCTACATTGCCTGACCCCCCCCCCCCCCAGATTAGAAGGCTTTGGTGCCTTTTTATTCCTGGCCAAGGTTCTGCTTTCCTCTCAGGCCTGAGACTTAGTGAAACTGATGAGTTTTATTTTCTATGTCCAACAGCAGCAAGCTGTGCTGATATGGAGAGAGAGCTCCAGTGACATGAGTTCAGTTAGTGGATTGTGTCCACTGGAGCAGCCTGGGATGAGGAAAAAAATTAAAGGGGTTGTGCTTGCTTACCCTTCCCAGAGTGAGACCTGGAGCATGTGTCCAATTTTCCTGTTGTTGGCTGCAGGGAAAATACATGGTGTTCCATGAAGCATGGTCAGGAAACACCTATGACGCTCGAATATCTATGCACTAGCATGCAAAATTGTAGTATAGGAAACTCAGCCTCTCCCCTATCCCATTCTTGAATTCCCCAACCGGTCACTCTGGTCTTACCCAAGGGCTACTACAGAGTGAGGAGGTACACGTCTTTCTGTATAGGTTACGCTACCCCAGCCCACCATGCTGAGGCATCCAAACATGGTGTGTTTAGTACCAGATGGGGGGAGTATAGGATTGTTGCAAGAAGATCAAACAGCAGCCATAGTTGAGTAGAACATGGATCAATCCCCTTTTTACAGAATTTTCCCCACCAAAAAGGGTACTTCCAGACAAGGAGTATGGAGATGTTGATGGGCCACCAAGCAGCTGATAGTCAGCTGCTGCTCACAGGCCAAACACAAAATAAAAAAAAAATTCAAAACACTGCACTCTGCTTTGATCCATGCCCTCCTCCCCACTCCGGTCTCAGTCCTTTGAGAGGTAAGTAAGTGTATCTTGTGTAAGTGCTCACTTTCCTTTTGGTTTTATAGGAGTCCTGCAGTTCTGCTCTTCATGGCCCAGAATGACAGTAAATGGGCTCACCTTTCATAGGGACTCCACCATCATACAAAGTTAGTAGGCTAATGGCCGTAGGTCCCTTACAAGCCTAGCCAGGTTCTACCCTTGTTTCCACAATCAACACCTATTGCCCCTGTCCAAGAGACAAATCTGTCCCTCCAGCAGGTTCTATTAATGTCACATACCAGGTTAAGGTCTTTAGAGTGAGTAACCCATGTACCCTTTGACTTCTGGATATGCAGCATTTCCAGTAAAGCAGGGTCAGAGATTACCTTATATGCAAGGCAGAGATCCCCTGTGAGTAGTCAGTATGAAACTGAAAAAAGTGACAGTGATTTCAGATGATCCACATAGGACAGATGCTGAAGACCTTGAATCTTCCTTATGAGGAACCTTTGTGGTCTCTACAATTGCTGCCAGTGCTTGGAAATGTACATACCAAAAGGGGCATAGTACTCAATAATTGTCCTGGTGAGCGAAGAGTCCAGGGAGGTTATAATGTCTTTTTTTTCTGTAGGCTATGCTCTTCATTATGAGATGCACAATAGAGAATGCCTTTACCACCATTGTGGAGACATGGTGAGCAAAGGTAAGGTTGCTGTCAACCTGTGTAACAGGTCTCTCAGCACAGAATGCATACTTAGTGTTGCTATCGATGTGGTAGTTAGCAGGAACATTACTTTTACCAAAAGGGATGAGATTACATTTTTGTGCATTGAGTTTAAGGCAATGCCTTTGGCACGAATCATTTCTTTGTGTAAGACCCTCTTGTAGGATGTTAACATTTTTTGGAGATTCCATGACCACTCCCAGTTTGCAGTCATCAGCAAACTTTGTCAGCCACAGACCTTTACTTTTTGCTTGTACTTCGAAAAAATAGATTCCACACAGTAGAGGTCCCAGGACTGATCCCTCTGGAACACCACTGGTTACAGGTCTGCTGTTGGAGGTGGATTCCCCTATTTTGACTATATTGTTTCTATCAGTGAGCCAGTTAGTGACCCATCTAACGATATAAGGGTTGATACCTAGCTGGGTGAGTTTATCAGTGATGCCTCAGTGGTGGATAGTGTCAACAGCCTTGGCTATGTCTAGGTTGGCTGTATGCACAGATTTCCTCTCATTCAGGGCCTTGAGGACTGTCTCAAAGACATCCACCAGATTAAAACGAATGATCTCCCTTTGACAAATCCAAACCGAGTATGGTCAAGTTTTTGGATATTCCCTATGTCTTTGTTGATAAGGTCCATGAGGATTTGCTCCATGTCCTTGCAGATAAGGCAAGTCAGGCTAATAGGTCTACAGTTCCTGGGGTCAGTGGAAGCACCACCTTTGTGCAAGGGAATAACTGTGGCCATTTTCCATTGAGCTGGTATGAAACCAGTGGTTAGACTATAATTGACAAGAGTAACCAATGGTGCTGCTAATCCTTTTTGAAGCCCATGTAGGACACAGCCTGGGATGTTATCAGGTCCCATAGATGCTGTGTTTTCCGGATTAGAGAGTGCATTTACAAGCTGCTGTTTAAGTATAAACAGTAGGGGACAAGTGGTAGGGATCTCATGGGGTACATTTGATGGAGACAGGGGAATGAAGTTTTCAGAGAATCTGTCGGCTAACAGGTTAGCTATGTCCACAGCCTCAGTTTATATGATATCATTAACTACCAGCTCGGCACAAGTCTGGGCCTTTCATTTTAGGTTACAGATGTAACTAAAGATCACCTTATGATTTTCCTATGTTGAGCAAGCTAATTTGGATTCATAGTTTGCTTTGGCGAACTTCACAAGAAGTCTTATTTGCTTGTTTAAGCTGAAAAGGGAGTGTTTTGAGTTTAGGGCTCACTCCCTCTTACTCTTGGACAACAATTTCTTCCTGTTATTGTAACGCCTGTTACTGGCAGTTGTCCACAAGGCAAGTTTGCCCTTCCTTGAGTTTTTTTTTGTCCTATCAGGTACGGCCGAGTTAATACACTTATACAGGTGTTTGTATAAAGCAAAGGTGTGGAACTCAGCATAGTTGCTAGCTCCATCTGAGGGGGAGGTGCAATGAAGCTATTTATACCATCCCGTAAGATTTGCTTTGGATAAGTTTTTTATTGAAGTTGCTGATGGAATGGGGGTCAGGTGCAACACTGATTTATGGTCAGATCTCACCAGGGAAGACCTCACGGTGGGGGTGCTCCAGTGGTCCCCCATATTGGTGAGCACCACATCCAGGATGTTGGCACCCCTTGTGGGGGTGTCAACCAGCTGGTACAGGACACTGGAGTTAATGAAGTCTAGGAACCTTTGGACAAGTGAGTTTGAGTACAAGTAATTTACCCAGCCAGTGGCTGGCTAGTTAGTCACCCAAGACTATGGTGTTTGGATGTATCCTCATAGACTCAATTAGATCCAAATAGATGGAGTGCATGCCCTGATTCATGCCAGGGGGTTCTGCAGCCAGCAATGACTTGAATAGGTGTCCAACCAAAAGTTAACTGCACCACAAGTATCTCCAGGGAATCATACTGTTTAACCAATCTGGAGGTGTATTTACCTTTAATAAATATTGATACACTGCATCCTTTAGTTTTCACTCATTCAGTTTGTGGTCTGAATGCGTGGAAGGAGGTGTAACCCGGTATAGCTGGGGTGCTCTCCACAGCCTTGAACCAGGTCTCCTTAACTGCACAAATGTCTGCATCTTCCAAGGTGAGGACTGCTTCCAGGGAGTCCACTTTCATGTTATCACTCCTAGCAATTAACAGCATAACACTGAGTTTTTTTAAATGGAATTATTACATTGGGAATTTTGTCCTTGAGACACTGCTGAAAAAAGCGCTATGGGTGTGGAAATGGCCTGAGCCAGTGGTTGAAATCCCAGGGGTAACCGATCTAGACCATCTCAGGTCAAGTACTGCGGTCTGTCCATGGGGGAGGGTGGGGTAAATGTTAATGTTTTTGTTACAACAACAACAAGCAGCAGGTTTGAATCTCACAAGGGATAATTGGCTAGGCTTAAAATGGCTCGCAAGGGCAGTTAGCCTACTATTAACCTATGAACCTATGAACCTATGTCATCCTAGGCTGACACATACTAGATCCCTTTAGAATGACACCAGAAACTAAGCAGATTATTGAAGTCAATCATTTTCTGTTTGTACAGAGGCATCATCCTAGGTGAAGGTAGAATGCTGCTTACGGCTAGGGACATACCTGCCTGAGACGCACGCAGTCCAGAGAGGTATGTCTCATGTCATTCATACCAACATGGACTATGATGAAGTCATAACCGTACCTGTTGTTTAGAGACTTGAGTGCATGCATGATATGACGTATCCTGGTACCTGACACACAGCTGACCTTGTCCTTTTCCTTATCCAGCCTGGGGAAAGGGACATCTGTGTGTCTGATGATGGAATCACCTGTGAGTAATATGTTTGGTTTTGTGTTCTGCCTTATGGGCTTGACAGATGGGACACTTGTGCATGAGCTATTATGTGTACTGTGTTCTGCATTTGGAAGTATGTGTAGCGTGCTTGTGTATGGGTGGTCTCTGGTGTTTAGGTATGTTTCTGGTGAGGACTTCTACATATGTAGGTATGTGTAATGTGGGTTTGGGTGGAGTAGAAGGTGAGGTGTGCATGCTGACAACCTGCTCATTGTCATCTGTATGGACTGGTGTGTGAGATACCATTGCTCCCATGTTGTTTGTGTGAACTAGGAGTTGAGGGTTGTCAGTGAGCCTGAGACAGTTGCTACACTGCCTCAGGATGCCCATGTTGACAGGCTGCCTCGACAAACTGTGGGAAATTCAGTCCATAGCGTTAGGTAAATTTATATAGTCAGGAATAGAGGTCACACTTGTGAATGGCTAGGGTGAGAGGTTTGTTGGTACTTCAGAGGCTAGGATTAGTGTTCCACCTGAAAGTAGAGCAGGGCTGCGACAAACCTCTGGAGGAGCACAAGCAAAGTTCTAAGGGAAAAGTTAACAAGCAAAATGTTTTGGTCAATAGCCACTGCTATGCCGCGGTAAACAATGGTGTGCTAAATGCAAACAATGAAGCACCTCCAGAGATGTGAAAGCACCCATCCTGTCCACACATCAGACTCACTGGCATTGTGTGCTCTGGTATCTGTCCTCCTGGTGTCAGTCCCTCTTCCTCCTGCTCTGGACAGTATTGTGCTTTTTCAGCATGGTTAGACTTGGATGTAAATTGTGAAAGCTTGCGAAAGCTTGCTTGGCTTATCAAGAGCTATCTCCATTGTTGGGTTCAGTGTCAGATTTCTCAGTTTCTATGCACCTTCCTCCTTTTAGTAAGCAATGTGAAGCACAGCACCAGCCTATCAAACATTGGCTGGGTTGGTGCCTGGATAGCATATGTTGGTTGACTGCCCTACAGTACTCACTGTACCTGTGTCATCTGTTCTACCTTTGAGGGGTCAAGAATGGGTCATGGACCCTACTTATAGGTGAGCCTTCAGAGGATATCCTTATTTAATCCCACTTTGGAGGGAGGAGCATAGAGCTTTCCATCGTGCACTGTGATTTGCCTTGTCTTAGGATAGAGAATGTTCCCTAATTGCTAGAGAGCCCTATATTAGACACATTGAATTTTATTACATTATTTTTCTGATGGCAGTTTTTTTTTTTAATGAAGAGTACCTTTCTCTTTCCCATTCGCTGTCCCTTTTCCCCAGAAGATTTCCAGCTTGCATATTGTCTCTAATGATGTAAGGGCAATGAATGTAATCTCCCAGGTGTTTGCTTTCATATATGCTCATTGGTCAGACACCTTGTAACCTGCATGATTTCCCTTCCTGGTGGATGAGCCAGCCTAATTTGTGTAGCTGTAGGGAAATAGGAGAGCACACTCCTGTTCTATGGCCCTCTGTTCTACAAGAGAGTGAAACACATGTAGAGAAATCCTGAAGCACAGCTTGTGAGCCATAGGGAACTCTTAATTTTGTTGACAGGTGAGTACATTCGCATCTCAGGGGATGCTTCATCAAACCAAAGAGGGTGGCAGAGAGCACACTCGGTGAATGTCCACACCAGGGCAGGTTGGCTACCAGAGCTATTTGGGCATGTCATCTGACTTCAAGTGTATGTCAAGCGACTTATAAACCTGGTATAATTTCTAGAGGAACATGGCCAGTTTCAGCATACATTTTCTGAAAGATTTGAGGATTGCACCTCACATCCATCTCCTTCTTTAGTAATGTCACACCTAAAATGCCAAGTCCCACTAACACAACATTGTTTTCTTTGCCAGTTCCCATTACTTACATCAAATCTCTACTACTCAAGCTAAAACCTTGCTCTCCTTCCACTGACAATCTATTTCCTACATTCCTCAAACTTGCTGCTGACTCAATTGCCTATCCTGTATCTATACTAATTAATCAATCTATTCTGGAATCAACTGTCCCCACCCTTTGGAAATCTTTCTTCACTATCCCTCTTTATAAAGTTGGAAACTCCACTGACCCCTCAAACTACTGACCCATTGCCATTCTGTCCCCCCTCTCCAAGATATTAGAAAAATGTATTCACTCACAGCTTCTCAATCACCTCCTCACACACCACTTACTTACCCCTACCCAACATGGATTTAATTCTCACCACAGCACCACCACCGCCCTCCTCTCCTTCACTCATATCATTGCAGAGGCCCTAAACAACAATAAACTAATTTCCTGTCTCTTCCTAGATCTCTCCAAAGCCTTCGATACTGTCTCTCATCCTCTACTACTATCCAAACTTGCAAATCTCCACCTATCCCCCTCCGCACTTGCCTGGTTTAATAGTTACCTATCTGGCAGGGAACAGTCTGTCAAATGGCTCTCATCCTCCTCACCTTTCCTTCCCATCTCCACTGGTGTTCCCCAAGGCTCCATCTTGGGACCCCTTTTGTTTAACATCTTCACCAATGATCTTTACACCTCATGCAAAAAATCCTCCCTTATTCAGTATGCTGACGACTCTACAATTATATCCATCTCAAATAACATTCCTGAACTACACTCCCTGACCCAACAGGCCCTACTATCCACTGAACAGTGGCTCTCTCACAACCTGTTGATCCTAAATCCCAAAAAGACCAAACTCCTACTTTTCCTTACCCGTTCTCTTTCTCATCACAAAACCTCTTTTTTTATTACATCTTCTAACAATACAAACATCCAACCTGACACCCACACAAAACTCCTAGGGGTCATTATCGATGACAAACTCAAGTTCAACCTACACATACTCCAAAGTATAAAAAAAAACAAACCAGAAACTAGGTCTGCTATATCGGAACAAAAAATTCCTAACCCCTGAATCTAGACTTACCCTGGGCCAGGCACTCCTCCTCCCCTCCCTCTTATATGCTGCCTCAGTTCTTACCAATATCCAGGCCTCCACTCTAAACAAACTGCAACAGACTTACCATAAAATAGCCAGATTCATTACTAACTCCCCATACAATTCACACCACTGCATTTCTTTAAACTCTCTTCAGTGGCTTGAACTTCCCCAGTTTCTGCTATCTTATCAATTTCATATGCTACACCCTATTCTTTATAAACCCTCCTTCTGTCCATCTCTATCTTCCTTAGTCTCCATCTACATCCCATCCTGGACCCTCCGTACTTCTAACCAACAATTACTTGATATCTACCACCCAAAAAGGTCAGTAGGCAAACTACTCTACAAACACTTCCTTGCCCATGCTTGGAACAAACTTCTCCTTGACTTATGTTCAATCTCCCACACCTCACACTTTAAAAATGAACTAAAAGCTTATTTTCTCAATTCCAGAACCTGCCCTTGCCATGACCCTACCTAGTCTTCCTTCCCTTTATGTACCCTCAAAAGGACCATACTTAGTACCTCATTACACCTCTCTCTCTCTTCAATGTGTCTACTATGCATTTGCACAATTTTATACAAACAAAAAATGTTTATTGTTGACCTATTGAACTATATAAATCTAAAATTGTTACTTAGCTTTTTAATGCAACTTTAACTTTATGCATGTAACCCAACATATATGTGAATTGTTTTGCTATAACTGCTATTATATCAATATTGCTTAAAATTGTACTTGTTTTAAAATGTATTACTGGAGCTTTTCTCCTCAGGTCTCCACTGAAAATTGGGCCACAAGCTCAGTTGGACAAACCCGGTTAACAAATGTCAATAAATAAATATAAAATCAACCCATTTATTTGCCAGAAAACAAAAAAAATCCAAGAGGAACAGACCCATAATGGGACCCAAAATTTAATGCATTCTCTAAAATGTATAGATAGTTATAAGGTATGCTCCCCTTTCATGGGAAACTGTGTGCTTTGTACTTTTTGGTTCACTGTGTGTGTGTTTACAATATCCTGATGTGGTTGGGCATGCTATACAAATAATATAAGCAACACAGACAATTTTTGTCCCCTTTGACAAAGCTGCTTATGTAAACACTGGGTAATTATAAAATCATAGGCTTAAACTGGAGCTTTAGATCATTGCTTGGAGTATGTGATACCTGTGTCAAGTGCTTATGAGTGAAAATGCTATATTATTTAGCTTAGTCTGCACAAGCATATTTTTTACATTAGCTAAATGCTAATTCATATCCGAAATATCACCATTATGAAATAGTCACCATTTCAACCCCACTTTACTATTGTCCATCGTTCATTTCTAAGCTGTGCTACTACTTTCTGAGAATGTTGAGCTTCATGTGTATTTCTGTATGGCCATTTCCTCCCACATTGAATGACATAAGTCAAGTGAAATGGCACTTCAGTTGCTTTCACTGTAGCTTGTGTCCATGTGTCCTGTACTTCATTGGAACTCTGATCAGGCTCCAACTCTACTGAGCCTCTATAATCAGGCACACTGGGTACTTGAAGGAATGTCTGATTAATGACCGTGTAGGACATCTGACCAGCTCACCAAAAAAAAAAAAAAATCACCACTGCAAGCTGAAGAGTCAGGCTAACTAAGTGCTTGTTACCTTCAAATAAGTCCAAAACTGCTGTTCATAAAAGCAGGAAATATTTATTGTAGAACACAACAAACTGAGCGCTTTCACCCACCATAAACCTAGGGCATCATCAGAGTTGAAAACAGCACATCACTCAATCCTTAAATAATAACTGCTTAAAGACATACACCATATCATAAAAAATTAATTCCGAAAAAAAAAACATATGAAACTTTACACTTTAAAAGCTTGTATGTTGTCAGGTATATGGATACCTTATAATAATGTGTTTTTTATAACGGTGGATGTGATTAATTTATTTACAATACCGCATGAGGAAGGCATGGAATTTTTTCATGAGGCTTCGTGTGGTAGTGACAGACTGACTAACACCTATGTCAGTATTATTACTACCATGATGGAAATTGTGCTTAAAAATAATTATTTGTACTTTGAAGGAGAATTGTTTCAACAAATGTCTGGTGTAGCAATGGGTGCAGACTGTGCACCCATTTATGTTAATTTAGTCTTGGCAGAGTGGGTAAAAGTCCACATATTCACTTCAACACACATGAACAACATTTTGAGGTATATTAGATTTTTTAGATGACATGCTGATCTTGTGGAAAGGAAATTAAGAGTTTCTGGAATTATCTGATTATGTAATACCACTAATTTCTTGAGATTTGCCAATAAGATTAACTATGAAAGTATTGATTACCTAGACATTCATATCTATAAGGACCTTGTGAATAAGAGGTGGGGGTCCAGCATTACAGAAAAGAGACTTTTACCAAATGGTCAGACTTTCAAGGTTAGTCAGTGATGATGCTAATTTTCTTAACGAATTACAAGCTTTGATTGGGTTGTTCTTGGATAGGCGTTACCCCATGGATCTTTTAAAGAAAGTTAAAAATTCCGAGGCAACAATTTTGCACCCATTTTAAAAATGAGTTTACAGGTAAACATTGTGACGAATGATGTTAAGAAGTATAGACAAGGAGCTTTGGTTGTAAAGTACAATACTTTTTGTGGGCAATATATAGTTGACATACTCAACAACCACTGGGGTGTGTTTTATTCCCAGGAATTGGTTTCTAAACTTGGGGACTGACCTGTTGTAACATATTTTAAGACCAGAAGCCTGAAAAATTGGTTTGAATGTGGGAATAGGTCCACATACAACACAGAAATTTAAATTCAAAAATGTTTTAATGTGGTTGTTGTAGAATGTGAATTTATTAATGATGGTCCATATATTGTCATTCCTGGATACAGTAGAATGTTATGTTGTCCTGGCAAGTGTAACTGTAATACAGATTATGTAGTTTACGTAGCTTCTTGCATTTCCTGTATGGCATTCTATGTAGGGAAAACTACTAGAAAATTGAGGGAACGTATGGCAGAACACACAAGAGAGAGAAAAAACAAGAAAACCACTAATGCTCTCTATGCCCATTCTACCAAATGCACTAATTGTAAAAAAAAAAATATTGTTTATTATCGTGGGGGGATGCAAAAAATATGTTGGAATATAAAGAACTGGCATGGCAACTAAGATTGAATGCCATGGCTAGCCCTGGTATTAAAGAAGCTTGTTATATTAGCAGCATATTGAAGCTAACAGCACAGTTAAAATAGTGGCTTCGACACTGCTAATATAAAACAATGTTTTTATTTTAAGGTATCCATATACTTGACAACATACAAGGTTTTAAAGTGTAAATTTTTATTTATTTATTTTTTTCAGAATTAATTTTTATGATATGGTGCATGTCTTTAAGCAGTTATTATTAGATAAGGGTCACCTGGGTTTGATTTTCCTTATTTAAGGATTGAATGATGTGCTGTTTTCAACTCTGATGATGCCCTAGGTTTATGGTGGGCGAAAGCGCTCAGTTTGTTGTGTTCTACTAAATATTTCTTGCTTTTATGAACAGCAGTTTTGGACTTATTTGAAGGTAACAAACATTTAGTTAACCGACTCTTCAGCTTGCAGTGGTGATTTTTTGTTTTTTCTTTAGAATTCATTGTTTCTTTACCACATTTGGTGGAGATTGGTTCACATCTGACCACCTGTCAGTACATTTCAGTTTCTCATGCACACTATCAGCATTCTTTACCAAATATACACCATTGAGCCCATATGTACCTTTACATGGTAAGAGTAAGCCATGGGAAGGGCGGAGTATGGCTGTCTTTCAGAAGCAAACTCAACAGTCAGTCATCTTTCCCATGCTCACAAACACTGCTCCCCCAGTTGAACTCCTTATATCCTCTACAACACCACCCCAGTATACTACAGTACTTAAAACCCAAAGGCTGCATTTGCACATCTTAGCTACGCACATTCCGGAATTCATGTGATTGCTGCTACACACATTACACAATATTCTCATTGTGGTGTGTGCAATATTTGCTGCTGTGAACAACAGCTGGTGCCTATATCCCTCTGACTACAAATAATGATGTGTATTTGCAAGTAATACATGCATTTGTTTCACCACACTGTCACAGCATTAGCGCTTCATGGTGTTTTATACATGGGAATCGGTCATAGTGCTTGAATCGTATAGCATGATTACTGTGGCTGTGTAACGATTTGTTGTGATATTTGAAATATCAGTTAGGGTCTTCACTAGAACTGGATCAGTCATGTCTGCCATGTCAGTACTCATAGCAACAGCACCAGTTACAAGAAGCGTGGGAAACAGACATGTCTGAGTCTGCAAGGAAATATGTGAAGAAGGAGCATGATGCAAAGCTTTCCAAAAGTTGCATTGCTCTCAGTGAATTGTTTAATCGCTGGATGCTTGTTAAGGAGTCATTTCATCTGTCATCTCATTCTGTAGTGGACAGTCCAGGACATTCAGCTCAGTGCTGTATGTATACATGCATTGATATGAACACCAAGGAACTACTTCTGATGAAAGTAGTTGACAAGCGTGAACAAGAACTATGTTTGAAAATAGAGAAAGTTACATTTGAGTGATGCATGTCCAAGTTCCTGGCGACTAATGTCAAGGTAGATCAGGTAGTCGCTGATGCACATCCGCAAATTGCAAGACTCGTGCGTAAGTATCCTCACCTTCCACCAACTGGTTCAAATATGAGTAACTGACTTACTGCCCCTGCCAGAAGTTTGAAGAATGGACAAGTTCCCTTTTTGATATTGAAATAAAGTATCTACTTTGGATAGACATTGGTCTTACCATCATTACCCTTCAAGGAGAATCACTTGTATACAAGTATAATATATATAGCACAATATACAAACTGTGCAATAGTTCAGTCTATTCATAGATATGCTGCTATTGTTTCAGTTTTACAATATCACCTTCATATTGTTCCTTGTCTCCTGTCTCCTTGTTCTGGGATGGGTGTGGTCACTGCTGCCCTACACTACTTACAAATTGCTACTTATTAAAATTCTGCTGTGGTATTTTATTAATTTTTCTCTGTCTATATGTGCAACTGCTTCCTGCATTGAGAATGAAACATAATTTCGTTCAACTACACTAATGTGCAGTTCTGAATGACAATAAAGTTTTCTTTGACTTGACTTGTATTAAACCATATAAAATTTGAGTAGAACCATGCATGGGATGCAGCATGTATGAGGTTCACCTGTCTGTCACTGGTATGGTGATCAGTTCTTGGGTACATTATCTGGTTCTCATCTATGCATCCAAGCTGGGCTCGAATGAGGACACTGATGACCTGTGTTTTTGTGGGTGAAGACTTGAAGAACAGCTGCATTCCAACCTACTTTGCTTTCACTTTATTTATTTATTTTACATTTGTTGATCGGGATTGTCCACCTGAGCTGAAGAGCCCCTTTTCAGCGGAGGCCCGGGGAGAAAAACTCCAAGATATTATACAATTTTCATAATAAATTAGCATTAAACAGCAATGTTACGGGATTATTATAGGGTATTAAGTAGCAATACAATGTTATACAGTGTCAATAATCAGGAGTATAGGATAACTATTTCAAGATGTATAAAAAGAAATATGTCATAAAGATGAATATAGTTTTGGGGGTAAGTGATTACAAAAACCCAGTTTTATCATGATTAAGGCAAGACAATTACAATAGAATGTTTCTCTGAGGCAATTTGCTTAATAGATTTTAGAAGACAGTAGAAAGAGTAGTCAAGGAAGATTAGGGAGAGCTAGTGAGAAGAGTGAGTTAAGGGCAGAAAGTAGATTAAGGTATGAGAAGTAGGGGATGTTTAAGGAGGGAAAGTGCAGTGGCAGGACCAGTGACTTTTAAAGTGCTATTTGGTGACTGTCTTAAATTGTTTAGGATGTGTAAGGGTCCTGATTTCTAGTGGCAGCCTATTCCAGGAATAGTAGGGCGATAGCTGTACATGTTGCGTCTAAATTTAGACTTGGGTTTGTAGATTTTAGTAGGTCTTGCTTAGAGCTTTGGAGAGGTCTGGGGGGAGAGTAATGGGAGATGAGAGGGGATAGTGCTGGGCAGTAGGAAGGCTGGTATAGGATAGAATGGATGATCTGGAGCTGAGAGAGAAGAAGCTGGTGGGGTAATTCAAGCCAGTTTAGGTGTTTTAGAGAGAGACAGTGATGGGGTTTGTTGGACAGCAAATCTAGTTACTTGTTGTAGGTAAATTCGAGTTTGGTCAGAAGTACTGAGAAGATTTGTGAGAATTTGAGAACTGTACATTAGACTGGGTAGAAGTTAAGTAAGAGAGAGAGAGTAATCTTGGCTTCAGAGGTAAGGAATTTCTTGTTACTGTAAAGGAGCCCTAGATTTGAATGAGTCTTTTTGATACAGTTATTAACATGCAAGTCAAATTTAAGCTGATAGTCGGTTACGCCTAAGACCTTAGTACTGAAGTCTACCTGAATGGAAGTGTTATTAAGGGACAGCATGGAGAAGGAGGGCTTAATATTGTTGAACCTTTTAGGCAGGAAGAGTAACAGCTTTTTTTTTTAGGGTTAAGGATGAGCTGGTTGTTGGATAGCCATGTTTCAACTAAATTAAAAGATGCCTGAGAAGCTGAGAAGAGCTTAGAGGGAGAGTTGGCTGGGGTGATGACTGTAGAGTCATCTGCATATTGCACTAAAGATGACTGCGGACAGGAGGTATAAAGCTGATTAGTAAAGATATTAAAAAGTAAAGGCCCTATGAGGTACACCCATTTTGACAGGGAGAGGAGGGGAGAGTGCAGAGTGCCATCTCACTGATTGAGATCTATCAGTGAGGTAGCTGGAGAATCATACAACAGTATCAGAGGAGAATTTGAGGTGATGCAGTTTGTGCAGCAGAAGAGAGTGTGAGACAGTGTCGAAAGCTTTTGAGAGGTCCAAGAATAGGCAAGAAATAAGTTTATGGTTGTCCATGGCTAGAGAGAGTGTTGAGGAAAAATAATAGAGCTGTAGTGGTGCTATGTTTGGGTCTGAAGCTGTGATGAGTGGGTTTAAGCAGATTTTACTGTATTGGATACTGCATAACTTGTTTATGAATGCATTTTTCTAGTACTTTAGAGAGAGAGGAGAGAATAGCGATAGGTCTAAAGTTGGAGATATCAGAGGAGTTACCTCCTTTGTGTATAGGTAGAGTGTAGCATTGTTTCCAGATGGAAGGGACTTTAGATTCAGAGATAGAGTGATTAATTAGGATAGATGCAAGGACAGCAAGAAAGTCAGCTGCTAGTAGAAGAAAAGTGGAAGGAATATTGTCAGCTGATGCTGAGCATGGTTTTAATTTAGAGAGTAGACTTTTGATGTAGCTAGTAGGTACAGGTTTGAGGGAGAAGGTATTTAAGCAGATAGTATTAGGAGTAGGTTCAGAAAAGTTGATGATGTTAGTAGTAGAGGAGTTTGTGTTAGGGTTCAGTAGCTTAGATATTGAATCGATAAAATAGGTATTGAAGATAGTGGCAGTTTCTTCAGATGTTTTGTCTGGGCATGGATTGGGGGAGCCAAGATTACCAGGATGTTATATTTGGTTAATAGAGTTCCAGAATTTTTTAGGATTAGATTTTAGGACTGTGGGAGGTTTATTATATAAATCCTTTTTATCTTTGTTTGTGTTTTTTTAATGTATTTTTTTTTTACAATATTAATGTAATTCTGTGCATGACAGTTACTCCCTTCCACAACACTGCAAATTATGCTTCCAAATATAACATCTTATCCTGATGACAGTGCCTTGAGTAGCAGGTTCACATGTCTTTTGTACATATCATTTGTTTATGTAAAACGATGCATAATAGTGTAACTTGCATACCCGAAGTTCTGTTGTATCAACTAATATGACTTGCACTTTACACTTGCTATATTCCCTGACACTGTACCACTGTTACAGTAACCTCATAGTTGTTCCTTTCCAACCAATTACAGGAACATGCTATTCATCTGTTTACCAATCCTTTGACATCTGGCATGCTGCAAAAAATATAACATGAAGAATTAATAAGGTAACAATGCATAACTGTTCTGCAGGACATCTCTTATTTGTTATACATAATGCTGATAGTCATATAAGTGCTCATGTATATCTATATTACACTATCTTCCATGGGCTGGTCAGACAAAAGGATGCAGAGTGCTGTGGAAATGGTGTAAAGACATCACAAATCATTTCAGGTATTGCTGCCAGCACAGTGGAAGACTTTATAGTAAACCAATAGGATTACCTCAGTTGTGTGTTTGACTGCATATGCACTTCCGCCACATAATGACATAGGCATTTTTCCTTCTGTATTTACAGATGCAGTGGGGTGGTGTCATGTACCATGTCATTAACGAACATGAGTGGGAGGTGGATAGTGCTGTTAAGCACTGTTTGGCTCATTGTAATCATGAGATACTTGGGTAAAGATCGGACGACTTCATGGATAGAGCCAGGCAAAGCACATGTAGCTTTGGAAAAAGTTGTAATGGACCATAAATTCCTGAAAGAAATATGCCAGTATGCAATCAACAGACACTCTTAACACACCACTTATGCTAACCACAGAGGATCTATGTCATAGTCACACAACGACTGCACCAGTACCTTCGTCATTAACCAGCCTTCTAGTCATGAAGCATGCCTCAAAGTTTTCATGTGCAACACAGGGTTTCCAAGGCACACCCTCAGATATCTAGCTTCTGTCTATATGGCAGAAGAAACTCAAGATTTTTCCCAATCGATGCTGTTAGTGAGTTGCTATTTTTTTTTTGAAACAGGAAACTTGTTTAAATCCTTTGTTGCAGAAATGCTTAACTGGTATTTTCATTGAGATGGCTGTTCAGCCGTTAGTCTGTGAGAGCTGCACATACTCAGGAAGTCTTAGATATATTGGCACTGTGACCAAAGTGGTAAAAGATTTATTGACTGGCAATGGCCATTATGTAAATCAGATTAAGTACAGTATCACACAAACATAATTCAGTACTTCTCATTGCCATCACTGATCCATGAGCAGTCCTGAGGTATGGCAAAGGATGTATTGCCAAGTGTCTACAATAGTCAGCTATTTGGAAAAGGTCACTGTTAAATGTCCAAAAAGTTCTGTTATTCAGAGACAGTCACAGTGCAGAGGAAAAATATTGTTTTCATCAGTTGATGTGCTTTCTAGATTTCTAAACTACCATCATCATAATGTTCAGTATGCCAAATGTGGTGGGCAACTGGAAGCTTAACATCTTATTTATCAGGAAAGTCCAAACTGGAACATGCCAATTTTCAGCAGAGGCCTGGGGAGAAATGCCAAGATGCATGTCTTTTTAACTGTCCGAAGGGATGACTTGTTCAGTGAATGCACACTGACACTTAATGTGCCACATAGGCCATATGACCAGTTACTACACTTTCATCATGGACAAATGCAACAACCCCTTTGCAGAACGTGTCAGGCTGTCCCTGGCTCATACAAATGCTAATGGACAATTTGGCCTGGATGCATATGACCATCTGTCATGGTCCTATGCCACCTCTCATGCCCCTGAGCAACTATTAAGTGTGCAACCTGACTCATCATCCTTTTGAGCGCTTATAACATTTGCAAAATTTCAGGTAGCAGTATGCCATACTAGAGTCCTATGTGAAGCTGATACTGGTTTTGTAATCAACGTTAAAAATGGCATGAGGGCTAATGTGCATAAAGTTTCTTTAACATCTGGAATTGGCTCACAGCAGCTACTGTCACTGCACTTGAGCTATCAAATTATATTAAAATGCAGATGACTTCTACATTGTACTGCTGCTAGCATACAGGACCTTCACATCACAATGATTGCCCACATACAGCCAGAGATTTTATAGTAATGAAACTGCAACTGTATGTAAGAAAGCAATAGCAACTTATTTTTTCACAGTCAAATAGACAGAATTGATTATCCACTGTCATGTGATGCATGAACGCTGTTCTTTGCTGTATGCAGAGGGGAGAAGAAGTAGTAGTAAAGTGGCCATTACATTGATGGAAAAGGCCAGTTGCAGGCTACATCACTACCATACACAGTTCCCTTTTCTGAATGGGAAGTGCTGACATTTGAAATGCAGTGCATTCTTTTATGTCAATCAAAACTGTATAGCTCTTAGATTTTTTCAACCAGTGGAGCAGACAATTGACAATTGGTGATTCATGGACTGTCCAAATCAGCACACTGCTGAGCTGTGAATTGACACATCAATCCCCATTGAATGGTCCTGACAGTTCGCACTGGTTTAAATTAGGGAAAAGCTTGTGTTCATGTGTCAAGGCACTGTGGAAGTATGGAGCCACGGCCAAGGTCTGTAACATATTTCATTGCTGGCTCATGATCACACAAGTGCTCCATCTTACTCTCGTTACGTAACAATATCAATTACTTCTTTATGAGAAGACATATAATTGTAATTCTTATTGTCTGAACAGCAACATGGCTCAAACGTATCCAGTTCCTGCTGCTGCCCACTTTCAAAGGCCATTGTTGCACTGTGTGTGACTTATTTTTTCCACTTATGTGGTGCACATAACGGGAGCAAAAGCTCACCAGGGATACTAAGTAAATATCAATAGTCCACTATCAACGTATATAACAACTTCTGATGTTATCTTGGTCACCATTCCTCACGTTAGAGTCTTGGATCTGATATCGGATCTGAGCTGGCATGCACAGACAAATAGCTTAGCTCAAGCTCCTTCCCCTCCCATAATGCTCTGCTGCCCTCTAATCCCTCAGATCTCATTTGCCGCTTCAGTAAGACAGACACAGATTGCTCAGCTCCTCTTAGTAGTAAGTGTTATCTTTAGGACTTGTGTTATTTGGGTTAATGCCTTTATTTTATATTGTTCGTGATAGTTGTCTTACCTTTTCTGTCCCCTCCCGGCTTGGTTATATAGTCTTTCTTTTGGCACCCTTTTTGCGGGCTTGCTGGGGTTATAGTGTTCTGTGTTTGGTCAAGGTAAAGTAGTGTAATCTAAAGAGTCTAAGTAGTTAGTGCATGTTATGGATGGCTTTGTGTTGGGTATCCAAACTTTGGCTTGTTTCTGGATGGCGAGTTGGTTTATCCCTAGGTTTTGGCAATATCGGATAAACCCTTGGGGTTTAAGAGATGCTTCCCCTGTGGCCAAAAATGGCTATTTCTGACTCAAGAGGAGTGTCTCTATTGTCTTGGCAGTGACCACCTTGAGGTGGAGTGCAGCATTTGTGCCGCCTTCAACCCTAGAGCTCTGGTCGACCGCCGGAATAAGTTACTGATCAAAGGTTTAGTGAAGGGATGCCCCTTGGCCACTGGTTCCCCAGCCAGGGGGGCTTTTCATGGGCAAAGAAGAGGATTACTGTGGAGGAGGCCCCATCCAAATGTCCCAGTCTGTCGGATCCTAAGTCCTCGGATCCAGGTCTAGCCAGGGCAGTTTTGGATCTAAGATCCTTGGGTCCCAGAACTTCCAGGGAGTCTACCCCTGGATCCAAAGGTTTGGATCCAAAGCCTTCGGATCTGACACCTTCGACTCCCTCTCCCAGATCCAAGGTTCCGGATTCAAGACCTTCAGATCCGAGGGTAGGAGCTTTGACCACGGATCCGACCCTCTCAGATACAAGTGATTTGAGGGCTGTTACTTCTGATCCTTCATTAATGTCGGCTCTGAGAAGGTCAGATCTAAGAGTCATGCCAGAGCCAGTTGTAGTGGAGGACCTTCTTTTGGATTCCTTGATTTCGGTGCAGGCCTTTTCTTCTTCTAGTATGTCTCACTCTAGGCAGCACAAGAGAAGACCCTCTGGTTCCAGGCAGGGCTCTCTCACCAGGTCCTCCCTATCCTCCCAGGCCAGCCCTTCCTATGGATATGGACAGGATGATGCGAGCCTTTCTGACAGCTCAGATGGAGTTGGGGCTTCTGGCTTCCCTGGCCCAAAGGTCGGGAATCCAATCTCCCACTTCCTGTTTAACCACTCCTCATCCGACCATTGACTTGGATTCTCAGGGACTGATGAGTGGGGTGGAGGCCAGGGGAGTGTCAGGGAACAGTTTGATCCCTACCCCATCGGGATCAGCAATTGGTGCTGCTCCTGCCCCCCAGGACAGACCAATCCTTCCAGGTAGAGCTGTTGACCCCGGGTCCATGAGGTTGGATTCAGGCAAGGTTTTTCGGACCGTTTTCTCCCCCTGGGTGCTTTGGCCTTCGACGGCTCTGGCCCAGTGCTGTCCAGCAGAGTGCAAGGTCTGGGGGGTCTACCTTCTCTTTTGCTAGGGTGTTATCGGCAGGTGAGGGGGACGGGACCTCCTCCAGTCCTTCCACTTTCCGGGTGGCAAAAAGATCCTTTTCTGCTGTCAGAGCTGCCTCTCCCGCACACGATCATCCTACCCAGCCTCAGTATCTGAACAGACCTGGTCATCCTGCTTTCAGTCTGCCCATCCGGTCTAGCTTCCAGGGAGATGCCTCCCCATCAGGGGTCCCCTCTTCTTTGGAGTCTTCCCTGCAGCCTCTGGCAGAGGAAGTTCCTAGGAAGAGGACATGTAAGAGGAAACGTCTAGACTCCCCCATGGAGTCCTTAACTGAAGATACGGATGCTGATGAAGGGGACGGGTCCCTGAGATCTCTGCCAGAGGACATCTCCTTTGGGGACATACTTGAGATCCTCAAGGCCAAAGGCAGTTGGTCTGCCCAATCCCCATCCTGTGAGGAAACCGTATTTCTGGAGGCTTTTGGTATGGGTCCATCTACCTCTTGGGTCCCCCCCCTGCTGATCCTCTTATGAATCTCATGGCCAGCAGGGCTTGCAAGGAGCCACATACTGTGGAGCCAGTGCCTAAGAAATCAGACAAATTTCTCAGTCCCCCAGTGGATAAAACCTTTTGGTCCAAAGCGGTCCCAGTTGATGGTGTTGTGGTGACCGCTGCCACCAAAAAGGAATTGGCAGAGCAGACTTCTTGTGTCCACCCTCCCAGTCGTAAATCAACAGCTCTGGACAGATGTGGTACACGGATGTTCAAGTCAGCTTCCTTTATCCTGCGAGCCATAAGTTATCTTGTGCATTAAACCCGTCTCCAGAGGGATTTCATAAAGAAACTGTCAACTTTCCTCTCTGGGTCTATGTCTGAGGAGGAATTTAAGGTGATTTCTCCTAATCTGTCAACCCTTCATTCAGTTGCGAATTCGTCCATGAGGCTAATTTCCAATGCTGTGGAAGGGTCCTCAAGGGCGGCAGGTTCAGTCATCGCCATTAGGCATTATGCCTGGCTGTGCCTAACCAGGTTTTCAGAGGCCTTCAAGACATCGTTTATCAATGCCCCCTTTGATGGTTTCACTCTCTTTGGTCCCAGCATGAAAGAGTCGTTGACCCGTAGTGAACAGGAAGGGAAGACATTGTCGGCTTTTGGGATCAGATTTTCTGCCCCTCAGAGGTCTTTTTCTAAGACCCAGAAGGGGAGTAAGAAAATGTGGTTTTGGAAGGCACAGTCTTTCTTCCAGGATGCTCAGGATGATTCCTCTTCCAGGGGATGGGGAAGAGGTTTCAATGGTAGCCATCACCCTAGGAGCAGAGGAGGCCCACAGAATCAAGGTTCCAGGGAGCCCTTCTCTGAGAAACCTTTTCAGTGTCCCTGAGATGTTGCCCGACTGTCCTTCCCTGGAGGCAGTCAAGAGTCAGTTATCTTATTATATTATAAATCCAGGTGCTATTGCTTTCCCTTTCCAGAAGTTCCCCCAAAATCCAGAACTCTTCTGGATGTGCCATCCAGTCAGAAAGAGTTGGCCCGACAGGAGGTTGCGAACCTTCTTCAGAAAAGAGCCATCCAAGAGGTCCCCGCAGGGCAGAGAGTATCCAGAACTTATTCCCACTTCTTTTTACTTCCAAAGAGAACAGGGGGACCTATGTCCTATTCTGGACCTCAGTCACGTGAACCTGTTTGTACAGAAGTCAAAGTTTTGGATGGTCACTGTGCAGTCGATTGTGCCCCTTTTGTACAGCAATGACTAGATGTGCTCAGTGGACCTCCAGGATGCGTACTACCATATAAAGATGGCTCGATGGTCCAGGAGATTTCTCCACTTCTGCTTGGGAGCCGATCATTTTCAGTTCAGGGCCCTGCTCTTTTGCCTTACCTTAGACCCCTGGGTGTTCACCAAATGCATGGCAGTGGTGGCAGCTCATCTCTGGCTGCAGGGAATCCAGGTATTTCCCTTTTTGGATGATTGGCTCATAACAGCCCCTACAAAGCATCAACTATTGGACAACATTCATACCTTACTTTCCCTGTTCCATCAGTTGGGATTTACGGTGAACATGGCCAAATCCTCTTTGATTCCTACCCAACATCTGGAGTTCATAGGCACTCTGTTGGATACCACCACTCGAATCGCAGCCCTTCCTCTTTGCCGGGTATCTCTGATTCGCGCCCAGGTTCAGGTCCTGCTGGAGCAAACATGTCCTCTGGCTTCACACATTTTCAGGGCTCTAGCGTCCATGGAGGATGCCATTTACTGAGTATCGATGGCTCGGTACCACATGAGAGTTCTTCAGTGGACCTTTGCAGTTCAGTGGTCAGCGTTGCTGCATCCCCTGTCATTCACCATTCGTCTCACCCCAGTGTGTCGAAAGCATCTTTTGTGGTGGATTCGTTCACTGGACCTCCTAACACGCAGGTCGTTCTCTCAACTGGTTCCCATGGGGACGGTCACCTCAGAAGCTTCCATACCAGGGTGGGGGGGGACATTTCCAGGGATGGACAATCCAAGGGATGTGGTTGGCATCAGAGACCAAACTGCACATCAACGTTCTGGAGATGAGAGCAGTCCTTCTGTCATTGCAAGCCTTTCAGGATTGCCTCCCTTGGGGAATGATTGCAGTTTTATCGGACAACATGGCAGTTGTTTAGTATATAAACAAGCAAAGGGACACACATTCTTATCTGCTTTGTTGCGAGGCCATGAGGGTCTGGGAATGGGTGATGTCCACAGGGCGCTTTCTCAATGCAATGCACATTCCTGGAGCATCCAACGTGTTGGCAGACAAATTTTCCAAGGCTATTCTGCCCCCCTCATGAGTGGTCCCTGAATCCAGTGGTAGCCCAGCAGCTCTTCCGTTGGAGAGGATGTCCGAGCTGTGATCTGTTTGCATCTCCTCTCAACCACAAATGCAGCAACTTCTTTGCATTGATCCCCCAGAGGGGAAATCCCCCAGGGATGCGCTCACTCACGATTGGCCTCCGGGTCTCCTGTATGCCTTTCCACCTTTGCCTTTAATTCCCAGAGTACTTCAGAAAGCCAGATGCCTCAAGAGACAATTGATCCTCATTGCCCCCTTCTGGCCTCAGCAGGTGTTTCCCCCTTCTACGGTCTCACTTGAGGCACCCACCCTGGGTGCTTCCGGATCTTTTATCTGTCATCTGGCTCTGCTTCCACTTCCGAACCTTCAGACCCTGTGTCTGACAGCTTGGTATATCCACTTCCAGTGATTTTGGCTAAGTCCAGGCTAGCTTCACCTGTAAAGGACATTATCCTTGCTTCCCAGAAGTCTTCAGCGAGGAAGGTTTATACCAATAAATGGAAGAGGTTTTCTATTTGGGCAAAGAATAAGAATCTGGACCCCTTTTAGCTTCCATTCCTGAAATCCTTCTCTTCTTGACTTCCGTTTTTAAGGAAGGGGCCAGTTTCTCCATGATCAAAGTTCAATTGGTGGCAATTTCAAATTTTCATCTCATTGATGATTCTACCATTTCTTCCTGCCTCTGCAAGGCCTTTTTAAAATGTGTTTTTCTTTTGGGAACTCCTATGAAGCATCCATCTCCTCCATGGGATTTCTATTTGGTGCTGCAGGCTTTGACAAAACCACCCTTCGAACTGGCGGCATCTTGTGATATCAAATTCCTTTCATGGAAGACTGCCTTTTTGGTGCCAGTAACTTCAGCAAAGAGGGTTTCAGAACTGCAAGCTCCATCCATCCTTTATGCCCAAGGTGGCTTCAACAGCTAATCATAATCAGTGTATTCATCTTCCAGTATTTTTCCCTAACTACACCAATAAAGGGGAATATATCTTGCAAACCTTGGATGTTCATCGTCAACTTCATTTTTATCTACATAGGACTAAGGAGTTTAGACATTCAGATCAGTTGTTTATAGCCTTTTCTATGAATAGAAAGGGCAGAGGAATTTCGAAAGTCACTGTCTCCCACTGGATTTCCCAATGCATTTCCTACATTTACTCTTCAGAAGGTGTTCCTTTATCTACACCAGTAAAGGCTCATTCCACCAGAGCAGTGTCTACCTCAACTAAGTTTGCAGATCGTCAGTCTTTAGATGACATTTGTGCAGCAGCAACATGGTCTTCCCCTCATACATTCATTTCCCACTATAAGTTGGATTTGGTTTCTAGAGGAAGGGCTTCCTTTGGCTCCATGGTTCTTCGGCATGTCCTTCCTTGAGACCTCCCAGGATTTAGGTAGCTGAGGACTCTGACCCTAGTGTGAGGAATGGTGACTAGATAACATTAGATTTATAGTTATGTACTTACCATAACTTGGCATCTGTGTTATCTGTAGTCACCATTCATCACGGTCCCACCCACCATCCCCCTTCCTTGGGGATTAGCTGGATTATGATGGTGCTATTTTGGTTATTAGTTGGTTTTGGTCTGTCTTCTTTTCTTATGTAAACTTGATCTGAGGAATTAGAGGGCAGCAGAGAGTTATGGGAGGGGAGGAGCTTGAGCTAAGCTGTTTGTCTGTGTATGTCGGCTCAGATCCAATATCGGATCCAAGACCCTAACGTGATGAATGGTGACTACAGATAACACAGATGCCAAGTTATGGTAAGTACATAACTATAATTTTACTTGATGCGTGCACCAATAACAGCTGTCTATTTTTGAGTATTTTTGGTATATCAGCATACAATGACAGGTAGAATGTTAATGCGCTACACTTATGATACTGTTAATTATTGCATAAGGTGGATTCCCTGCTGCATGTGAGCTAATGTTAGTTCGCTTTCACATTGTGTGACATGTCAGACTGAGTTCCATTACTTTTGCTGACTGCTTGGACTGGTTATTACAACACATGTAACAGACAGATTTATCAATACCTGCCCTAAAAAGAGGTTAAATATGTTTATCTCATGACTTTGCCTCCTGCTTTGCACTAACAGTTGCCAAAATTTCTATCCATAGGTTTAAAATGGAAAGTAACAACATCACCTTAACAAGTCAAACTGCTATTACTAGTGAATCTACCAGTGACGCGTCAATGTTTCCATCTACTGCCAGCAGCTCTACCAATCATCAACAGTGCTCACAACTGGTGGTTGAAGAACAGCTTCAACTCGTGCGTGTGCCAGTGTAAGCACCAGAAGAAGATGAAGAATACCAGTAAACAGCACTGGACATTTAAAGGTACCAGTGCTAGCCTAATTTATATATGATCTCTGCACATCCACTTATAACAATGAATTTGTTTTAACAAGACAGACTACTACACTTATCACATTGCAATTTCTGCTAAGTACTTGTTATGGAAGTATAGTGGTGTGCGAAAATTAGTATTCGTTATCTTCGCTGTGTATGTGTTTCACTGACAGTTTTACTCAACCTTTTGCTATCAGTCTCCAGTCTGTATGTCTTGTGGTGGGTTCATTACAATGTGTATTTTTTTTTTATTTTTATTACTGACTAGGGTCAAATTGAAGCACTTGCAAGACAGGAGTGTCAACATCTATGTGTCACTCTAGTAGAAAGGAAACCAGCACTTATCAGTGAACTTCTGCAGGCCCCTCGTATTTCCACCAGACAACAATCTACAAGACAGCCAGTCCTTGGTGTTCCTGAATGGTGTGTTTGCAACCACTGCCATTTAATGCCTACAGCAGTGGAGAGTGTCTGCTGCACTTATGAACCACAGGAATGCATATCAGTTCTGCAGGTAAGCAATTGAGATACAGTAGTAATCCATGTGGACAATTTTGTTTCTTTCCCAGGCATGACAGGATATAATGTTTTTAACAAAGAGCTATGTATTTAATTGTATTGTTCAGATAGCCATCACTGTGTACATGTTTGCATCTGTGATAACTTACATTTTCCAGTAATTAGACCACTGATACATATCTGTTTCATTAAATCATTTAACCTGGCTACAATTATATGTGGTCCATACTCCAGAATTTACACTGTTAGTATATTGCCTCGTAATGTCAGGTTGCACAGTAGGCAGTACTTGACAGTACATTTGATTCTAAACCCAATGCTGTATTGAGTTGCATAAATTAACTTGTATAAGGGACTGCTCAGATGATTGGCTGTGAAGGACGCGTAGTCCATTGCATCAACATTGACAACCCTGAGGCTAACAGCACAGCTAACAGATGGGTAACAGACACAATGAGAATTTGAAGGCTCCATGCACCACTCTGCTTGGGTATACCTGTGGGTAGGCATGTAGAAGTGTTTTTAATGGTAGAAAATATAGCTAAATGTAAGTGACAGTTCCTGGCTTTGTCTTGATGCTTTGACCATACATATTGCTGCATAGCTCCAGTACAATCATCTCATTCACACTTTACAGGAAAAAGGTACGAAATGAGTTAGGGATGATTTATCCAGCACTTCACTTTGTAACGACACAGCTGACCCTAACAAAATCATGAATGGTCATTATTCTGAAAGGTCGGGCTATTTATTTCAACATTATTCTGAAAGGTCGGGCTATTTATTTCAAGTCAGTGTACTGCTAAAAATTATATGACATCTTATGCACATGCCATTAGTTTAGCTGTGTATACCACATGTTCAACCTTCTTGGCTTGAATGCGATAGGGCCAGCTGTGCCATATTTCCTTTCTTGTGTTTTACCAGAATTTTAAGTAAGTGTTGTATGATGTCCGAAGGAAGTGGAAGAATGTATGTGTTCTGCACGTCAGATATGTATATCGCAGTGCTCTATTTCGACCACCACAAGAAGCTGATGAAAATAAGTGTAACTGTCACACTGTATACCGACAGTAAATTAAAACAGTCTTTATTTGAATGTCTCTGAACTCCTGCAGATTTTGGTTGATTGACTTTCAATAACAGCATTGTAGAAAACACCTCATGCGCGCACACGAGCGTGTGAGCGCGTACACACGCACAGACAAATTTATTAAAATACGTACGTATGTTTGTATATGAAGGATGTTTAAAAAAACAGTATTGTAATGCCAGCTGGCAACCAGAGCAATGGTTGAAGAAAGAGATGATTATTGTTTATATGTGAAGATGTGTGTAGATACATATATATGAACATGTATATACATAGACATATGTTATTTCTGTGTGTGCAAATGAATATAATTTCATTTATCTTGTGTGTGCATGTTTTTTATACATGTATGTGTGTAAATATAAATGTCTGTCTGTGTGTATATAAATATATGTATAAACAGACACACATGCATGCAAGTATGTATATTAATAAAAAATGTGCGTGTGTGTGTGTGTGTGTGTGTATATATATATATATATATATATATATATATATATATATATATATATATACATACACGTGTGTGTGTGTGTGTGTATATAATCAAAACTTTATTTCTTTATATGTAAAGGGGGATGCATATGTATGGCGACAGAGAGACGAGTCTTGATGTGCTGAAGTGTCGTTAAGCTATCATAGATGCATATGTGTCCAACTTACTGATCGAATTACAGCTAGCACAACTGGTGTGGGGTTGACCTAATGGCACGCAACAATCAAAGAGTTCAATGTTGAGCAAATATTCCACATATAGTTACATAAATGGCTAGATCTAAAGACAGAGAAAGATGTAGATATAGATTAACATTGGCATGTGTATTTCTGTATCTGTTCTTGTGTTTATAGGCTCCCATTATCTAACCGTTATAGTAACCCACCAAAATTGTAAGCAAGCAGACACGCACATAGACACCTATACAAACACACACGATCAAGGCTAATTGCCTGTCTCTAATGCTAGTAATAACCTGCACATTTTTATATGCACACACACACCAGCTATCTCTACACTAATGCATCTGTGAATATATGTATGTATATTTATATTACTCTCTCTCTCTCTCTATATATATATATATATATATATATATGTCTCTATTTTTTTATTAGTCTAATTATTGACATCTGCTGTCTGTGAACATTTGACTGTGTCAGCAATTCATTTTCAGTGGAGGCACGGGTAGAACAGCTCCAGGAACCATAGACATTTACATATTTATAGAATTCAGTTAACAGAAAAATGTATACAGCAGTAATATACGTGTAAATTCAAAAGTAGCTGCTATACAAAGGTGAAACCAATAGTAATAAAACATGATAATAATGTATCAGTAATTATAGGTTCATAGGTAGGTACTAAGATATCTGCCTAAAGGCATTTATAAGCCTAGCCAGAATGTGTTGGCTTTCGCCGCCCCCTTAGATTAGTTCCCTGTGCCTCTGTCCAGCAGAGCCACTGAAGTGATCCCTGAGGTAAATTTTCTGTTTCCCATCCACTCATCAAGGTTTCTTTTGAAGAGTGTTAGCGAGGAGCTCTGCCTAATGTAGATTGGGATCTTGATCCAAAGCATGGGAAGTCTCTGGGACAGGAATCTATCCCTCCAGCATGTCCTATTTATTGTTGTGGTGAGGTTTAGATCGCTAGAGCGTGTGGCTCGCGGGAATAAGCTTTTCTTTAGGTGGAGCATGTCCATCAGTTCTGGGTTGGACATGGCCTTGTATGTCAGGCAGAGATCACCTCTGAGTAGGTGGTATGCAACCGAGTACAGCTGGAGTTTCTTCAGTCAAGCTGCATAGGGCATCTGTTTGAGACCAGTGATCCTCTTGGTGAGGTACTTCTGTAATCTTTCCAGCTGTTGCAGGTGTCTTGTAAGATACATCCCAAATGGGGTGTTGTACTCTATGATGGGTCTGATGAGCGATGAGTAGAGGGGCACAATGACCTCTTTTGATCTGGATGCGAACCCTTTCGTGATAAGGTGGGCCACGTAGAAGGATTTTCTAACCACTTTGGCAATGTGATTATCAAACGAGAGATTACTATCTACTTGGGTCCCAGGATCCCTTATTACATCTTCCGTATTTAGGGGACTACCACCTATGTGGTAGTTTGTGGGTACTTTGTTTTTTCCAAAGGGGATGACTATGCACTTTTTGGCATTTAGCTTGAGGCCATGATTTTGACACCATGTATCCGTCCAAGTGAGACCCTTTTGGAGGATGTCTGTGTCAGCCGGAGAGTCAATTATAGCCCCTAGTTTGCAGTCGTCTGCGAACTTGGTCAGCCATAGTCCTCCTGTGCTTGCCTGTACCTCTGAGAAGTATATGCCGAACAGGAGGGGTCCTAGGACTGAGCCCTGGGGAATGCCACTTGTAACCGGTTTAGAGTCAGACTTAGCTCCCGCAACTCTTACCATGTGGGTTCTGTCCATGAGCCAGTTGGCAACCTATCTGTGACATAGGGGTTTATGTTCAGGCTGGTGAGCTTGTCTATAATACCAGAATGGGGAATGGTGTTGAAGGCCTTTGCGAGGTCTAGGTAGGCTGTGTGTACCACCTTTCCCTCGTCTATAGCCTTGGTAACTGTCTCAAAGAAGTCCACCAGGTTTAGAAGGCATGATCTGCCCTTAACAAACCTGAACTAGGTAGGGTCCAGTGTTTGGAGGTTCCCAGTGTTCTGTTAATGAGTTCCATGATGATGCGCTCCATAGCCTTGGAAACCAAGCTAGTCAGGCTTATAGGGCAATAGTTCCTGGGGTCTGTTGTGGCTCCACCTTTCTGGAGCGGAATAACCGTTGCTGTGCGCCAGTCTGTGGGTATGTAACCTGTGGAGAGGCTGAGTTTGAACATTGTGTTTCGGTGAGGGGTTAGTTCATCTTTGAGCTCATGTAGGACCCAGCCTGGGACACTATCTGGTCCCATTGATGCTGTGTTTTTGGCTTTGGAGAGGGCTGTTTTAACCTAAGTGTCTGTGATTTCAGGGGCTCTACATTCTTCTGGTATGGTTATGGGCCCTTTTGGGGGTAAGAGGGGGGTGAAGTTTGCGCTGAACCTGTCTGCCAGGATGTTGGCAATATCGGTCGGTTCAGTGTATTTTGTACCATTCTGCACTAACTCAGAGCAGATCTGAGCATTGCCACTTAGATTCTTGACATAGCTAAAGAATGCCTTGTGGTTATCTTTAGAGTCCTTGGCAATTTTTCTTTTGAAACTCGCCTTGGATGATTTTATTAGGGATCGTAGTTTCTTGCTGATACTGATCAGGGATGTCTTCTCTTCTTGGGATTTTACTCTTTTCTGTACTAGTTTCCTCCTATTGTATAGCTTGTTTATGGCAGGAGTCCACCAGACTGGTTTCCTTTTCTTGGAGGAGTGAGTCTTGGTTTTGCTTGGGATAGCATGATCGATGCATTCTTGTAGGTGCCCATAGAATGCATTAGTAAAGGATTTTGCAGCTTGGACAATGTTATCCTTTAGCATGGGGGCTTTGAAACTTTCCACCTCAGTCTTAAGTAACGTGTAGTTTGCTTTTGGAAAGTTTTTCATGGTGGTTTCCTTGTCCGGGGGTGGGGGCAGAATGTGGATATCCAAAGTGATTTGTTTATGGTCAGATCTAACCAGTGAGGGGTTGACCTCTGGTGTGGAGCACCGGTCGCCCATGTTGGGGATGACCAGGTCCAATATGATGTTCATCATGTTACACTGCTGCAGTCATCACACTTGGGTTATCCTGCCGTCAGGCAGTCCCGCAGTCGGCCAGAGTTCTAAAGTCTTGGTCTGGCGTCGGTTGCTGTCGCTTCTTCCCTGACGTCAGTGTGCCAGGGGTATATAAGATGCATTCGACGCCATTTTCTTCAGTCTTTCTTGCCGCACGGTGCCCGAAGCAGAAGCAGTTCACAAGTGCCGGTCGGCCAACTCCTGAGATTTTTGAAGTTGAATTTCAGATCCGAAGTCTTCAATAAAGCTAAGTACCCCATTGGGGAAACTTTTTTTCTTGCCTCAGACCTATGTCAGAAAAAGTTAATAATTGTATTTCTTGTGGGAAGCAAATACCTCATAAGGTCTTCCACTCTTACTGTATTCCATGCCTAGGCCCTGATCACGACGTCACTAGTTGTTGGTTTTGTGCTAGATTTAACAAACACACTATAAAAAGACGTTTTGATTTTGCTTTGCACTACTTTGGCCGTAGATTCAATTATACTATGCCGTGGGATCAACCGACGACCGCAATTCCGAAAAAATGCAAAGACAAGGATAAAGACAGGCATCCGAGGTCCAAAACCGACGACGAAACCTCTTCTAGGCCAGTCGCCGGTTCGCCGATTCTCAGTGAGGTGCTTTTGCAGCCCCTGACACCCGCTACCTTAGAGCCACAGGCCGCCTCCGACTCCCACGTGAAGACAACTAGGCCTCTGGAAACTCAAGGTATTGGGCCTACGGAAACTAATCCCTCAGATGGGTCTGGAGCCGCTGAGCAGGCACCGGCTTCTGAGGGTGTTTTCAAACCTTCACAACTTACCATTAAATCAACAGCCAAGACAAAGGTACCATTAAAGACAAAACAACAAGTACAGCATTCTCCTGGACAGTCCTCCATGCCTAAGAAACAGATGCTTAAAATGGCCGAAGACCTCATTACTCTAATCAGGGGTTCCCATCCTCCTCCTGAGAAAAGGCCTAGGCAGGATACAGACTATGACTCCTCTGATCAGGTTTCCATTTCCTCTGATTCCTCTTCAGACCAGGGATACTCTTTACCCCCCTATGAGGACTCTGATGCTGAGGAATCTATCCCTTCAGCCTCTCCTCCTGAGGATTACTCTTTTGGGGACACTTTACAAACCATGAGGGAACATTTCCATTGGGAAAGTCAGAAATACTCAGAATCCAAGAAAAGGCTCAGGGATTTCCTCTTATTGCCTCAGCACAGACCCCTGGCTATTCCGCCTGTACTAGACATTGTGGATGATGTGTTCTCTGAATCCAGCTTATCTCCTAACTCTTTGCCCCTGCTCCAGCCAAGCCAGATAGGTATTATAGAGTCCCTGACTCTCACAAGTTTCTGTACAAAAACCCTTCTGCTGATCCAGAAACTATTTCCCAGGGTTCAAAAGGGGTTAAGGCTTCCATTGCAAAAAATCCAGTACCCTCTGACAGAGATTCCAGAGCTTTGGGTAGATGAGGGAAGAAAGTATACACGTCTGCAACTTTAGCAGTAAGAGCTTTAAATTGCCAGTTTCACATGCTTAAGTACCAACAATATTTAATGGCTCAGTTAAAACAGAAAATGCTTGCTAGCTCAGAAGCTCCTGATTGTAAAGAAATGCAGGATTTATTGCATGCAGTTGAACAGGTGGGAAAACATACTCTGCAATGTGGTTTTGATTCTTTAGAGGCCTCTTGTAGAGCCGCAGTTACGGGTTCTGTTATTCGAAGACATGCTTGGTTAAAAGAACAGAGTTTACCTGAACATGTTAAGGCAAAGTTATTGGATGCTCCTTTACAACATGATACCTTGTTTGGAGTTGAGGCAGAAGAGGTGTTAAAGAAAATGGAGGATAAAGCTAAATCTATACAAACAGTCAAGGATTTCTTACAGGTACAGCCACCTCGGTTTAGCAGAAATTGGCCAACAAAAAATTGGTCCTTTCCACTGTCAGACAGGCCACAGAGAGGCAGATACAGACGCCCAAGAGGCAGATCTCAACCCCAAGGCTCAGACAACGACAGTGGGGCACCTCAACCCCAAAAGGAGGGGAGGACAAGTCTCAACCTTACAGGAAACAGTCACAATGACTTTCCCTTGCGTACGCCAAGCACGTCCCTTCTGGAAGCCCCCTTAGGGGGAAAACTAGTACTTTTTTCTCAAAACTGGCAAACAATCACCCAAGACAAATGGGTCCTGAATATTGTGTCTCAAGGTTACAGATTCCACTTCCATACTTTACCAAAGCTAAAAGGAATGCCAGACCTGCAACAAAATCAATGGGCAGAGGCACAAAAACAAATTTCAGCCCTCATGGACATGAGAGCTATACAACAAGTACCACAACAGGAACAAGGACAAGGATTTTACTCAAGACTCTTCCTGGTCCCCAGAAAGGACAAAGCCTGGAGGCCTATACTGGACCTTTCAATTCTAAATACTTACCTGGATATTCCGAAATTCAGAATGTTGACATTACAGCAGCTTCTACCCATGCTGGGCAAGAAGGCTTGGCTTGTTACTCTGGACCTCAAAGAGGCATACCTGCATGTCCCTATCAGACAAAATTGCAGAAGATACCTCCGATTCAAAGCTGGTACAATGCAATACCAATTCTCTGCACTGCTCTTTGGCGTATCTACTGCGCCCAGGGTCTTCACAAAGTGCTTGGCACCAGTAATTGCATTTTGCAGACAAAAAGGAATTCAAATATATCCATACCTGGACGACTGCCTCATTCAAGCAGAGACAAAGGATATTCTTCTACAGCATCTGGCGTTTGTGAAAAGGTTGCTAATTTCTCTAGGGTACACAGTAAATGAAAAGAAGTCAAAACTAGTGCCCTCACAACAGATTACATTCCTGGGTGCCGGCTTAAATACAATGGCCCAGATGGCTTACCTCATGCCAGACAAACAAGTGCAACTAACTCAATATTTTCAACTACTGGCAAAAACATCCCATCTCCCTGCAAGAAAAATTCTGCAGGCCCTGGGATTCATGGCATCCTGCATACTACTAATACCATATGCCAGACTGCATATGAGGAAATTACAATGGTACCTAAAAAGTGTTTGGACTCAACATTCTCACAGTCTAGAAGCAGTAATTCCAATAATTCCCTGCCTACAACAGGAGTTTTGATGGTGGGCACAGGCATGTCACCTAAACAAGGGTCAGCCTTTTACCCAACCCACAGCCAGGCAAACTCTAACAACAGATGCTTCGGATTACACCTGGGGAGCACACATGGCAGGAACATGCATTCAGGGCAAGTGGACCACAGACCAGATGTATCTTCACATCAATCAAAAAGAGATGTTGGCTGTTCAGAATGCCCTAACAGCTTTCAAGGACCTTCTACACCCAGGACAACTATTACTAAAGACAGACAATACCACAGTAATGTGGTACATAAACAAACAAGGGGGCACTCACTCTTATCCCCTATGCAGGCAAGCCATGACCTTGTGGAACACAGCTCTAACGTACCAAGTTCACCTGCAAGCACAATTCCTGCCAGGAAAGAAAAATACTCTGGCAGACGACCTAAGCAGAAATATCATGAACCCTCATGAATGGAAATTGAACCCACAAATCTTCAGCATGATAACACAAAAATGGGGATGCCCAGACATAGATCTTTTTGCCTCCCCTCTGAATTACCAACTACAAAAATTCTGCACAAGGACTTATCACAAACAAGCATGGAAAGTGGATGCTCTTCTGTTCAGCTGGAAAAACCTAAAAGTCTATGCCTTCCCACCACTGCCTCTCCTTTCAAATGCACTCCTAAAAGCCAGACAAGAAAAAACACAGATGATCCTGATTGCTCCAGACTGGCCACGCCAGCACTGGTATCCTATCTTAAGGAACTTGGCTCACGGCCAACCATGGATTTTGCCCCAAATTCCACACCTTCTGACTCAACAAAACAATCAGATCCTGCACGGTCAGCTCAAAACCCTAAACCTGGCTGCATGGCAGATACTTTAGTCAAACAAGCAACACCTCTCTCTAAAGCTGTTATGGATGTCATTTTGGAGGCCAGGAGACCTAGCACCAGGAAAGCTTACTCAGAAAAATGGAAGAGATTCTGCGCTTGGAACCAGGCTCACAGCCTTGACCCTCTTGTTCCAAACATTCCTCAGATTTTACAATACTTAACTGAGATGCTGGACAGAGGCCTATCCTTTTCATCAATTAAGATTCACGCCTCTGCCATTTCTGCACATTACAACATGAATCCTCCTTTATTCTCTCATCCCTTGCTAAAGCAGTACCTCAGAGGGGCTAAAAACATAAGACCGCCCCAGAGAGCACCAACACCAACTTGGGACCTCAATTTCATTTTGAAAAACTTACCCTACCACCTTTTGAGCCAGCCAATACAGCCGATCTAAAATTTTTATCATGGAAAACAGCTCTGCTCCTGGCAGTAACTTCAGCACGAAGAGTCTCAGAGCTACAGGCATTAATGGTAGTGGAACCTTTTATAATTTTTCATAAGGATAGGGTATCTTTAAGGACAAACCCTACCTTCAAGCCAAAGGTGGTATCCAGTGTGGCTCTTAACCAAACCGTCCATTTGCCTACTTTTTATCCAAACCCCCAAAATAAAGGGAAGAAACTTCTGCATTCTTTGGACATACACAAGCAGCTATGCTTCTACTTGGACAAAACAAAAGCTTTCAGGAAAACTGATCAACTGTTTGTAGCATATGTTGCAGGATCACAAGGCAAGGCTATATCAAAGCAGACTATATCCAAATGGATAGGGCACTGTATTCGGTACTGCTACACACAGCATGGAAAGTCAGTCCCTAATAACATTAGGCCTCATTCCACCAGGGCAACAGCCACGTCAGCAGCCTTTCTCAGAGGAGTACCTACCAAGGAAATTTTGGAGGCTGCAACTTGGAGTTCAGTGCACACCTTCACCAAGCATTACCACCTGCCTCTTTACTCTAAATCCAGAGCAGGATTTGCCACTGCAGTTCTGCAGGGCCTCTTGGCCAATCCTAACTCTTTATAGACCAGCCACCCAAACTTAGCTTTGGGATTCTACCCAAGTGTGATGACTGCAGCAGTGTAACACGATGAACATAGTACAGTTTTGTACCTACCATAAATGTAGATGTTCGAGTATTCACACTGCTGCAGTCCAGGTTACCCTCCCTCCATCCCCTCTGAACTAGCTGGACATATCTATACCCTTCTATCCTATACAACCTTTGGGGTGTATTTGCTGGTAACTGAAGGTATTGTTTTTATTTTATATGTATATTTTTGATTAGCAATATGTATTGCCTACCCACTTGGGGGCACCTGACATCTGGGGCAAGAAAAACTGAAGAAAATGGCGTTGGATGCATCTTATATACCCCTGGCGCACTGACGTCAGGGAAGAAGCGACAGCAACCGACGCTGGACCAAGACTTTGGAACTCTGGCCGACTGCGGGACTGCCTGATGGCAGGATAACCCAAGTGTGATGACTGCAGCAGTGTGAACACTCGAACATCTACATTTATGGTAGGTACAAAACTGTACTTTGTCACCTCTAGTGGGAATGTTGACCAGTTGATCCAGGGCGTTTGAGTTTATAAATTCTAGGAAATGTTGGGCAAGGGAGTTAGTGCTTCAATAGTTCTCCCAGTAGATGTTTGGGTAATTGAAATCACCCAATATTAGGGTGTTTGGTAGGACCTTTATATTTCCCAGTGTTTCCAGAAATGCGGAATGGGGGTCCTGGGACATGGCGGGTAATCTGTAGCAAGCTACAATTTGAATTGCAGTTTTGCCCGTTGTTAGTTGCAAGTGGATGATCTCTGAAGCATCGTGCTGTACCACTAACCTGGAGGTGTGGGTATCCTTGATGAATATGGATACACCCCCACCTTTTGTATTTCGGTCCGTGTTCTGTGGCCGAAATGTATGGTATGAGTTGTAGCCTGGTAGTGCTGGGGTACTCTCTGGAGCCTTAAACCAGGTTTCTGTTACTGCACATATATTGATTTTCTCCATACTGAGGAGTGTCTCGAGTGCATGCATTTTGAGGTTTAAACTTCTGGCATTGAATAGCATTACCCTCAGTTTTTTTTTACTTGTGCTATTTATGGTGGTGGGTTTGTCTTTTGAGCCTTGCCTAAAAAAGGCACTATGGGGGTGGCAAGAGCCTTGGCCAGTATTTGAAAGCCTAAGGGTGACAGGTGCAAGCCGTCTCTAGGGGGGGTTTATTTTCAAGTTGAGAAGCATACAAACATTATGCAATTTAGAGGCAGAGAACAAATGCTTAAATGTAATGAGGTAAGTGTGTTTTCAGTTAAGCATAGTAAAAGGAGTATATAGAAAGTGAAGGAAAGATATATAAAGTAATGATGTATGGAAAAGTGGTTATCATGGCAGTTAGTGTGTGGTATAGAATACAATATTATAAAATATGTACTTGGGGGAAATAATGACAATTTGTGTGTGATTCACTTTGCTAATGCCATTGTAGCAGTTACAGAGAGTGAGAGAAGAGTAAAGGATGGTATAAGAGAATAAGGGGAGGTAGAATGGGGTCCAAACCAAAAGTAAGTGACAGTGAGATTATGGTTGACAGTGGAAGAGGATGTGTGGAAGAAAGGTAGTAAGAAATGACGCATGGATATAATAGGTGGGTAAGGTGGTTAGCTGAAGATAAGGCAGTACTAACTTACATATAATTAAACACACATGCATATACAAACATATTGATATATAGAGATATATGTTTGTGTGCGTGATTGTGTGTGTATGTGTAGATACACTCACAAATATATAATATATATATATATATATATATATATATATAATATATATATATATATATATATATATATATATATATATATATATATATATATATATATATATATATATATATATATATATATACACATACACACACACACACATATATATGTATATATATATATATATATATATATATATATATATATATAGCACAGTGGTTGCATTGTTGCCTCACAGCAAGAGGTTATCTGGTTCGATTCTTGGCTGAGGTACCTTCTGTGTGGAGTCTGCATATCCTCCCTGCATTCGTGTGGGTTTATAGACCTTTACGGTTACGTATCACTGAACATGTCAGTGACATCAGAAACAAAAGACAGTCTAAAGCCCTTTATAAACGTACATTAAAACACCACACTGCTTCTTTCAGATTCACTGTTATTGACGAGATAAATGGGGATAGAAGTAATAAATCTGGATGGCATTCCATCCTTAATTTTAAAGAGAAAAAGTGGATAATTAAGTTGTGAGGGCTTTTCCCCCTGGATTAAATGAGCATCTATAACTAACCAATGGGGACTTTTGTGTAATTATTAGGATTTGTATAAATAGCTATGTGCTCTTGTTATTTTGTTTGACACTGAGGAAGTCTAATAATGCAGAAACCGATCTGATGTTTGTGGGGTTTGGGCTTTCATTCAACCCTACCCCTAATGTGTGTATGATACATTAAAAGTGGTTGGTTTTACCACACTGCTGTGCTGGCCTTTTTTTGGGATTTTTCCTCCAGGTGATGTAATGTAGGATGCATCCAGGGATATTACCTTGTCCCATGGAAGCTGTGTTCTTGGCTTTAGACCGTGCAGTTTTAATCTGAGAAGCAGTAATATTAGGAACTTGACACTCCTCGGGAATTGCGATTGACCCTTTTGGGGGGGGGGGGTGAAAGGGGAGATAAAGTTTGCACTGAACCTATCAGACAATATATTGGCAATGCCATCTGGCTCGGAATATATGTTGCCATTGTGCTGTAGCTCAGAGCAGGCCTGAGTGTTGCCCTGAAGATTCTTGACATAACTGCAGAATGCCTTGTGGTTGTCTTTAGTATTTGCTGCTGTTTTGTTTTCATAGCTAGCTTTAGAGGATTTGATGAGGTATCTCAATTTTTGCTAAGGCTAGCTATGGATTTTTTCCAGTCTTGGGACTTTACTCTTTTCTGCAACAGTTTCTTCCTTTTGCTGTAGAGTTTGTTTATGGTAGGGGACTACTAGATTGCCTTCCTTTTTTTGGAGGTAAGCGTCTTGGTTCTGTTTGGGATGGCTCTATCCATGCACTTTTGAATGTGTTTGCACAGCGTGATGGTGTGTGATTCAGCAGTCGAGCAGCTATTTTCCAACTGCATGGGCGTCATAAAGTTTGCCACCTCCATTTTTAGGAGCCCAAAGTTGGCTTTGGCGAAGTTTTTTACAGTGGTTTCCTTTACGGTGGGAGAGGGGGGATGTGGATATCCATAGTGATTAGCTTGTAGTGAGATCTTACCAGGGAGGAGTTAATTTCAGGTGTAGAGCAGCAGTTGGTCATGTTAATTATGACCAAATCAAGGATGTTACCCCTAGTGGGGGTAAGAACAAGTTGGCCCAGGGCATTGGAATTTATGAATTCCAGGAATTGTTGCGCAAGTGAGTTAGTACTTGAGTAATTTTCCCAGTTTATGTAGGGGTAATTAAAGTCCCGCAGTATTAGGGTGTTGGGTTGGACTTTGGTATTTTCCAGGATGTTTAGGAATGTGGAGTGGGAGTCTTGGGACATGGTGGGGGACCTATAGCAGGCAACCAGCTCGATTGCTGTCTTGCCCAGTTTTAATTATACCCGGAGTATCTCCAAAGTGTTGTGTTGAGCTACTAGTCTGGAGGTGTGTATATCCTTTATGAATAGGGAGACACCGCCGCCTTTAGTGCTTTAGTCCAGGTTTTGGGGCCTAAAGGGGTGGTATGAATTTAGCCTGGTAGTGCAGGTTTGCTCTCTGGAGCCCTGAACCAGGTTTCAGTTAAAGCACAGACATCAATGTTCTCCATTTTAAGAAGGGTTTTGAGTGATTGCATTTTGAGATTCAAACTTCTAGCATTGAGTAGCATAACCCTCAGATTCCATTTGGTTGTAGCAGTTACGGTGGTACTTTTGACATCAGGACATTGCCTAAAAAAGGCACTAAAGGGGGTGGCAAGCACATTAGCTAGTATCAGGAATCCCATGGGTGACAGATGCAAGCCATTTCTGGCAAACTATCGAGGTCTGTCGATCATGTCATCCCAGGCAGACAGATACTGGATCCCCTTAAAATGACACCAGAAATTTAGCCAGTTGTTGAAGTCAATCATTTTCTGCATTATTTATTTATTTATTTTTATTTGGTGACCGGGGAGGTCCACTGGGCTCAAAGAGCCCATTTTCAGTGGAGGCCCGGGGAGAAAAGCTCCATAGTACAACGTAAAAACTACATAATTCAGAATACATAGTACAAAGTAAAAGTTACGTAATTCAAAGTCAACAAAATACAATACACAGTTGCAAAAGGTACAGTAAACATCTTGTAGATGTTAAATAGCAAACTAAGCACAGTTGAACTGCAACATATAAACAATATATAATACATATTTACATGTTGTAGGTTGAGAACAGTAGTAGAGAGTAGATTTTGTTCATAGGTTAGAAATGTCAGATAGTGATCTGAAAGTAGATATCAAGGGATAGATCCCTGGTAAGTAAGGAAAAAATGGGACTTTGAATGTGATAAAAGTGATCATGAGTTAAGGACGTTAGGTAGGTAGAGTGCAACTGCACTAACTACGGGAGAGGTAGGAATGGAGCTGCGTTTTGAAGAGTTCAAAGTTTTCAGAGATTCTGGGAGATGGAGGGAGAGAGTTCCATTTTTTGGCTAAGGTAAAGGATAGAAGTATCTGACCAGTGGGACAATTTGGTTTATGCACAGAGATTAGGCTTTGGTGGGCAGATCTTAGGGGTCTGTGAGGGGTGTATGAAGGTAAAATGTTAGCAAGTGCTGGACATGAATTAGGTTTGAAAATAAGCTTGTGGGCTGTACAGAGTTGGGGGTAGTCCAGGTAGTTGGGAAGTTCTAGCCATTGCAGCTGATGGAGAGGTATGCAGTGGTGAGTAGAGTATTTGGATGAAGTTGTGAACTTTGATATTTTGTTGTAGCAGGTTTCCAGTTTAGAAGAGATGGAGGAAGACAGGTTGGTTAGTAAGGGAGCACCATACATCAGAGAGGGTAGAAAGTAGGTTGAGGCGAGGGTCTGTTTAGTTGAGGGGGAGAGGAAGTGTGAGTTTCTGTACAGCATGCCAAGTTTCTGATGGGTTTTCTTAATATTTAGTTGAATATGGGCATCGAATTTTAGATGCTCGTCAATAGTAACCCCAAGAAGTTTGGCAAAAGGAACAATTTCTATAGTGGAGTTAGCATGGCTGATAATTTTGAAGGAGGTTTTGTCAAGAGGGATAGATTTTGATGGGGTGAATAGTAGGATATTTGATTTGTTGGCATTAAGGGAGAGATGATTTTGAAGCATCCAGTTCTCAGTAGTTGAGAAAGCAGTTTGAGTTTTAGTTTGGAGCTCAAGGAGGTTGGAGGCAGAGCAGACTAGAGTTGAGTCATATGCATATTGTACTATTCTGGTGTTGGGAATCGATGTGTGGAAATCATTAATGAAAATATTAAAGGGCATTGGGCCAAGTATGGATCCCTGGAAGGAAGGCAGAGGTGCCAGTTTTCCATTTTACAGCCTGGGATCTATCAGAGAGGTAGCTGCTAAACTAGGTAATGGTGTTTTGTGAGAGGTTAAGTTTAGAAAGTGGGTAAGAAGGTGGGTTTGGGAGACAGTATCAAAAGCTTTGGAGAGGTCGAGGGGGACTGTGGATACTCGATTGCCGGAGTCACGGGCGTGGTTTACTATGTCTAGGAATGAAAGAAGAGCTGCTACTGTTCTGTGGCCAGGACAGAACCCATGTTGTGTTGGGGTGAGGAGTTGGTTATTTGTAAGGAATGGCATTAGCTGAAGGTGGATACATTTCTCAAGAATTTTTGAAATAGGAGATAGAATTGCTATGGGTCGGAAGTTGGAGAAGTTATTATTTTTGCCTCCTTTGTGGAGGGGTAGGATAAAGGCAGTACGCCACTGTTTAAGGACATATGATTCCTGTATGGATCTACTGATGAGTATGGGAATGGCTATGCTGTCTGCTGCTAGTTTTAGAAAGAGGGAGGGGATGTTGTCAGGGGCATTGGAGCATGGCTTAAGTTTAGAGAGAAGTTTTTTTATGTATGACGTAAGGATGGCTTGAGATGAAAAGTAGGAGGAAAGTTTAGGATGGAAGACTGGGGAGACGATTTGAGATGGGGGGAGGAGTTGTTGTTAGGGAAGGTTTTGGTGAGTTCTGCTATGGAGTTAATAAAGAAGGAATTGAACAGTGTAGCTATTTCTGTGTCAGCTTTGCTAGTGTCGGGGCAAGGGTTGTTTTTAGTGCCTGGATTAAAAAGGGAGTTGATGGATTTATGTACTGTGGTATCATTCTGGGTGATGGCAGGATGGTTCTCAGGACTAGGGTCATACCTGCCTGAGCTACATGGATCCTCCATGTCTCTTTTCATGTAGTCCAGAGAGGTACATCTCAAGTCGTTAACACTAAAATGGACACTGACCAAGTCATATCTGTACCTGCTGTGGAGTGACCTGAGCACGTGCGTTATGTGGTGGATCCTGGTGCCTGACAGGCAGCTAACTGTAACTTTCTCCTTGTTCGTGGTGAGTGGGACATCAGTGTGTTTTACTATTGCATCATCTATAACTAGTGTATTGGGTATACTGTGTTTCCTTAGGGGCTTCTTTTTGGGTGGCACACTGTTCGTGTGTGCATGTTTGTATATGTGTCTATATGCTCAGTCACACAAGTTTAAATTTAGTCTCTACAGTGGAATGGCAGCACTCGAAATGCCAAAAGAAATACCACAAAAACAGAAGAGAAGAGGAAATGTTGAAAAATCGTTCTTCTCCTTAAAACTTTGTTTTTGAAAGAGGATACCCCCTGCACCCCAGATGTAACGGGCAAACCCCGCAAACACAGCTACAAATATATACCAACCCCAAGACTGCCACCCCTGGGATAAGTGAAGATCCTCCTGAATCGCACCTCTGATTTTGGAATATGTTAGTTCAGTCTGTCAGACATTCATGTCTTGATACCTCTAAACTCTGCCTAGCATCTGCTGACATTTCATAGGATTACTGTATACACATACATACATATGTCTATAGTGCACAATGGAATGAAACAGTGACATGCATTAAAACACTTTGTATAACACTACAAGAAAAATTGCTATGTCTTCTAGTGACTGGAACTGGAACATTTTTGAGGATAATCTTGTTGACTTTATAATTCACTCCGCTCTTCAGTGCACATAACTGATACTCTTTGATAATAACAAAATCAGAATCATATTTGTTGGCCACATACGCAAGCATACAAGGAATTTGACTCTGGTTTCAGTGACTCTCCAGATATGAATTACATAAATGACATACATACAACTATTAAGAACAAGACAAACGACAAAGGACACCCACACCTCAAGGTTGGTGGCAACGCACGATGCATCGGAGACCATCCAGGTGCAATTAACCATAGGCAAGACTGCTCTGCAATTTGTAGCATGTTACAGGCCACCCTCTCAAACTCAGGAACCTCACATGGCCTTCCTGAAAACATTGGAGGGGATAAATGTATCTCCAAACACCACCATACTAGGTGATTTCAACTACCCTAATATAGACTGGGAACACTACTCAAGCCCAAACACTCTAGTTGTTCCATGGCATTTGAGTTTATGAACTCCAGGAACCTTTGGGCTAGTCACCATCCCCACAAGAGGAGAAAACATACTTGATCACATCATCACGAACATGGGATCACAATGTTCAACACCAGAAGTATACCCCTCACTGGTGAGATCAGATCATAAACTAATCTCGCTGGAGGTCCTCATCCCACCCCCACCTGAAATAAAAAAGACCACAGTGAAAAACTTCTCAAAAGCCGACTTCACACTTCTAAAAACTAGCGTGGTCTCCTTTAAGGCCCCTGAGCCAGTGGTAAACATTACTCAAACCGCTGAATCACTTACAAATGCCTTCTACCAGCACCTACAGGACTGCATGGATCAGGCAATCCCAAACAAAACTAAGACTCTTTGTACCAAAGGCAAGCGTCCAGTCTGGTGGACCCCAGCCATAAACAAGCTCTACAACAAAAGGAGGAAGCTACTACAAGATAGAGCAAAATCCTTGAAAGGTAAGACACCTTTGATCATTATAAGTAAAAAACTAAGAGCTCTCATAAAATCATCCAAGGCAAATTTTGAGAGAAAAATCGCCAAGGACTCAAAAGACAATCATAAGGCCTTCTTTAGCTATGTTAGAAACCTAGGAGGAAACTCCCAGATATGCTCAGAATTAGTTCAAAATGATGTGAAGATTACTGAACCTACACACATTGCCAACATACTGGCTGACAGGTTCAGTGTAAACTTCTCCCCCTCCCCCAAAGGAGAGATATCTATACCAGAGGATTGTAGCCCCCAAACATCTCCAACGCCCAGGTGAGAACTGCCCTCTCCAAGGCAAAAAACACAGCATCCATGGGACCGGATGGTGTCCCTGGCTGTGTGCTCCACGAACTCAATGAGGAATTAAACCCGCAGTTAGGACAGCTGTTTAATCTTAGCCTCACCTCAGGATCATTACCCAAGGAGTGGCGACGCGACTGTGGTCCCACTTCACAAGGCCGGTGCCTCCACCGACCCTGGTAATTACCGTCCCATTAGCTTGACAAGCCTTATCTGCAAAGCCATGGAGAGGATCATAATGGAACTCATAAATAAAGACATAGGGAACTTGCAGACTTTGGATCCAACCCAGTTTGGCTTTGTCAAAGGCAGATCATGCCTTTTAAACTTGGTTGACTTTTTCGAGACAGTCACCAAGGCCATTGATGAGGGAAAGGCAGTCCATACAGCCTACCTCGACCTGGCAAAGGCCTTCACACAATACCCCACTCAGGTATCATCGAAAAACTCATCAGCTTGAATGTAAACCCATACATCACAAGATGGGTTGCAAACTGGCTAAGTGACAGAACCCACAGGGTCAGAGTTGCTGGAGCCATGTCAGACTCAAAGCCTGTCACAAGTGGTGTCCCACAGGGCTCAGTCCTGGGTCCACTCTTGTTCGGCATCTACTTTTCTGAAGTACAAGCAAACACAGGAGGGTTATGGCTGACAAAGTTTGCAGATGACTGCAAACTGGGCCATAGTCGAAAACACATCTGACACAGATATCCTTCAGAAGGGCCTCACAGAAACGGAAAACTGGTGCCAGAGCCATGGCCTAAAGTTAAACGCCAAGAAATGCATAGTCATACCCTTCGGGAAAAACAAGGTTACCCCTAGCTACCATATAGGTGGCAATCCACTGAGCACAGAAGAAGTCATCAGGGATCTGGGGACCCAGGTTGACAGTAGCCTTTCATTTGACACTCATGTTGCTAAAGTAGTTAGGAAAACCTTCTACATTGCCCACCTGATCATGAAGGGATTCACATCTAGATCAAGGGAGGTCATCGTCCCCCTGTACTCATCACTCATTAGACCTATGATTGAGTACAATGCCCCATTCGGAATGTATCTGACCCGACACCTGCAGCAGCTGGAAAGGCCCCAAAAGTTCCTCACCAAAAGGATAAAGGGTCTCAAAAATATGTCTTATGCTGCCCGACTGAAAGAACTCCAGCTCTATTCAGTCTCATACCGCTTGCTCAGAGGTGACCTGTGCCTGACATATAAGGCCATGTCAAACCCAGATTTGATGAATATGCTTCACCTCAAAAATCTAGATCCCTCAGAACCACAAGGGCGGAGACTTAAACCTTGACACAGTTATTAATAGAACATGCTGGAGGGACAAATTCATCACCCAGAGACTCCCTATGCTGTGGAACAAAATCCCGGTACATGTGAGGCAGAGCACCTCGCTGGCCTTGTTCAAGAGGAATCTTGACCAATGGATGGGAGATCGCAGATATACCCCAGGGATTACTTCAGTGTCACTGCTTGACAGAGGCACAGCAAAATAATAGGCATAGTTTTATTCAAACTAAAGGGGTGGCGAAAGCCACATAACTATGGGCTAGGCTTATAAATGCCCTTGGGCAGATAGCCTAGTATGAACCTATGAACCTATGACATGCATGCAATTATTATGAACAAAACAACTGAATGTAAATATACATCTACATGTACATACAAGCTGCAAACTGCAACTCAGTGCAAGAAATACTGAAATAAACTCTGAAAGAAACAAGTATTAACAACATGTAAACATTACTGCAGAATCCTTAGAGGCTTGGGAAAAAGAATACCCCAGCCTAATAAGCTGAGTTAATCATTTATGAACTTGATGGCTTGTGGAAAAAACGGTTCTTATATCTGCTTGTTTTGGTGTTATTAATCTATAATGCCTGGCCAATGGTAATAGTTCAGAAAAATGGTGGCCTGGATGTGAAGGGTCGGTGATGATTTTCCCTGCCCCTTTTCATGACTCTGGAATAGTACATGTCCTGTAAGGAGGGCAAACTACCACCAATGATATTTCTGGCAGACCTGACTATTCGCTGTAACCTATTTTTGTCATGATTAGACAGACATCCAAACCACACTGTTATGGATGAGCTGAGAACAATGATAACAAATTCAATGACTGCTGTATAGAACTTATTCAACAGTTCCTGTGGAAGGTTGAACTTTGACACCTGTAGCAGCAAGTACATTTGCTATTGTGCCTTTTACATGATGGACCCTACATTGGTCTCCCACTTCAAGTCCTGGCAACAGTATTAAAGATAAAGGGGGGGATAATATTGTAGTACCACTCCTGAAGTCCACTGTCATCTGCACAGTTTTAAGAGTGTTGGGCTCCAGATTATTCTGACTACACCAAAGGGCCAGCTGCTCAACCTCCCATCTGTATGCAGACTCCACCATTTCTGATGAGCCCGACGATAGTTGTATCGTCTGCATATTTAATAAGTTTGACGGTGGAGTCATTAGTGTAGAAGAGTAGCAATGGGGAGAACACACATCCCTGGGGGGACTTGTATTGATCACATGACACAGTTAGTTAAGGAAACATTAAACCTAAAATATGTACTGTTCTACTTACAAAATATTCTCTGTTACCATTCCAACTACAAATTACTTGCACATAGGTTTTAGTAGCCAAGACTGTTTGCAAAGGCATACAAAGAGATGATATAAGTCACAGGTAAACTTGTAATGAGACAAAGAGGATCGATATGTGTGCTCATGTTGTGAGTGAAGGGTGGTTGCTCATAAGGGTGGTTGCTCATAACAGTTTTTGGAATTTTTTTCCACTATGAGACATCTGGACAAACATGGTGCTTGCATTGTTTAGTATTGTTTTTTTCAGGTAACCACAGACAACATTAGGGATTTTCATAACAGAGGTGTAAAGACTTAGCAATGGCCATTTAAAGACAAGTCTTTATGCTCTAGATCGTTGGTCATATTTTGTCTACCGAGCGGCAGTTTGTGCAGTTAAGTACAGTGATTTTTAGGGTGGTCGTGCAAGTAGTATATGTTAGCCTATGGTAAGGCAAAATAATAGGAAGTGACTGTGTGGATATACTGTGTGATAATTTCAGAACATATGCAGACAATACAGTTAGACAAATTCATTGATCTACCTGTGTGGGTGTATGAGTGTGTCGTCTGCACACATGATCGCACGCACAAATGCAGGCCTTTTTGGATGTATGCATATGATCTGTAATATTTATCAAATGACCGTTTCACCAAAAGTGAAACAGCAGGGCACACTTTTGTGACAGTGTGCTAAAAAAAAAAAAAAAAAGATAAAAACGTGGGGAAATGGCTCTTGCTGAATTTGTAGCACAGTGGGGATAAGGGAATATTCCCTTTTTCCCACTGTAGTGTGATCTCGAAGTGAGAATATAAAAGTAGGGGGGTGCAGGGTAAACTTGAGTACTGTGTTTTTTTTTTTTTTTTTTTTTGCACACTTTAGTGAAAGTGCTTTTTCGGTGAAAAGCACTTTCGCTAAAGTGTGTTAGGTCATTTACGTTTTGTGGAAACATAATTTCGTGCAATAGTCCTAGATCCATATATATATATATATATATGTGTGTGTGTGTGTGTATGTATATACCGACGCCCACAATACCGAGCCGAAATGACCGAATGCCCATATACCCGAGAATGCATAATACCGATGCCCGGAATACCGAAAGCCCATAATCTCGAAAATAACGTCACAACAGCGTCAACGTGCAGACGAACATGTACACCAACACGAAAACCAACTGTGCAATGTGCATAACACAACCCCATCACAATGTAAACCCAACAAACACAGCAGAAGCATCACGCCTCGTAAACACACATACACACTTAATGTCCCATCACCCGGATATAGTAATACATACTTCACACATAAACAATGCTGAAATGCAAACTGAAACTGTATACAATTAGCGGAGCAACGACATTCCCGTCACTGAAATACAGCTGTAGTGTATCACATTTTCAACAGTCTTGCAATACACCTGACATACTCAACGGATGAGTAATCACTCCTATTAGCCATTAAGCGTTGGAACTTCTCCTGGCGCTCTATAACACGCCTCCATTTTGGGGAAGGTGCACAGCCAGCGGCTAATCGCTGACGAAGGCTATCTACCCTGTTCTGTTCTCTGCTAAGACATGACATCAACGCCGACAAATCTGTAGCTCTATCTCCAAGAAGACACTTTAATCGCCGGTGCCACGCCTCTACCGAGTTCTGCGTTCTCGGCAAAAACAATGTGTTCAATTGTGCTACATTCCAAAATGAGACGGGGAATAACGGTGGAAACCTGCAAACCTTACTGGACCTGGTAGTGAACTTCCTAACTCTACCAAGCACGTACCAGTCTGTGAAATACCGGATCAATTCCCTACCTTCCTCAGGGAATGACCCCTTCAACTCCGTAAACGTAGCAATTACGTCCGACTCATCAAGAAATGCTAATCCAACCAATGACTTGACTGACAGCTGAAACTCCAAGCATCTATTATACAGAGACCCTAACCCTAGTTGTTGAACTTTACGCCACACATTCATTCCGAAATGGAATAGACAACCCTTCGCAGTCACATCAGTAAAGTTAAGCCTGATACTTTTAATCGCCGCTACCTCGTAGTCACAAAGGATAAATTGCAATGACAGTGTTAACTCCTGAGAGGAAAATAAATGTAGAACACAGTGCCATAACATATTATAAGCACGAAGAGACTTCTTAGACATCAGAGCATAAATGAGTGGCACTGATTTACTGTAGCCGCAACACTTCAATAAACCATGAACGCTATACAATTGACGACATATAGCACCTTTGCAAAAGTACGTTCCGTCCATCATCCAAATCGTTGCTACACTTAAATCGCTCAGGTTATTAGCAGTACTAAACACAACCACATGTGTATCTGAAGCACTATCAGTAGCCCGTTTAACAAGAAATTCACCATGCTTTATAGGGAACTTACTGACATCCAGTGTATCTAATGTTACATTTGGTAGGCGAACTACAGTAGAACCCTTACACCTGACCCGACGTATTTGCTGCAGCATAGCTTTCCTATTCGGAAGGCTAGGAACACAGGCTAGAGATGTAGATGCTAATGCATCCTCTACTAGTAAACAAGGCGTATCCCTAGCTACAGCTGCTCTGTCGCGGAGTGATCCACAAACGCTATAGCGTTCCACCTCTACTGGATCACCTGCATGGTTGTGGGGCATGGTTTTCTTCAGTAATTCACCTTCGGACAGTGATTCAGTTACCGTCCTACCCTTGCAACTTTCACTTCTCTTCATTTTGCAACACCAGTAACGCTTGCTGCCAGCCTTACGTTCCAGATGATACACATAACCCTCGACTATAAGCACTTCCTTACATTTCTGAGATTTCAGCCTAGCATACAACACACCTACACAACCAGGCGCATCATACTGTATATTACTCATGTCTGCAACGTTATGCCGTTGAACAACTTGAAATCTTTCACTCACGATCTTATCACTTCCGTAACCTGACGTGCACATCACATTCTCATGCTGTTCGCGAATACCGTCTTCACCGCACTTGGAAATATTCACTTATTTACTTACTGGAAATCGCCAACAAGTCAGGCTGTCCGTTTGCACATTCTAGGTAACATCTACGGTATTCTGGGCATCGGTATTCTGAATTCTCGGGTATTTGGGCATTCGGTCATTTCGGCTCGGTATTGTGGGCGTCGGTATTGTGACATTTCGAGATTATGTAGTGGACCCATATATATATATATATATATATATATATATATATATATATATATATATATATATATATACATATATATAAAATCGGACACGGATATCCTTCAGAAGGGACTCACGGAAACAGATAGCTGGTGCCAGAGCCATGGCCTGAAGTTAAACGCCAAAAAATGTATAGTCATACCCTTCGGGAAAAACAAGGTAACCCCAAGCTACCATATAGGTGGCAATCCACTAAGCACAGAAGAGGTTATCAGGGACCTGGGGACCCAGGTTGACAGTGGCCTTTCTTTTGACACTCACGTTGCTAAAGTGGTTAGAAAGACCTTCTACATTGCCCACCTGATCATGAAGGGATTCACATCCAGATCTAGTGAGGTCATTGTTCCCCTGTACTCTTCACTTATCAGACCAATGATCGAGTACAATGCCCCATTCGGGATGTATCTCACCCGACATCTGCAGCAATTGGAGAGACTGCAAAGTTCCTCACCAAAAGGATAAAGGGACTCTAAAATCTGTCATATGCTGCCAGATTAAAGAAACTCCAGCTCTATTCAGTCGCATACCGTCTGCTCAGAGGTGACATGTGCCTGACATACAAGGCCATGTCCAACCCGGAATTAATGGACATGCTCCACCTCAAAAAATCCAAATCCACCAAAACCACTAGAGCAAGCGACTTAAACCTTAGCACGGATATAAATAGGACGTGCTGGAGGGATAGATTTATCACTCAGAGACTCCCTATGCTGTGGAATAAAATCCCGGTCCATGTGAGGCAGAGCACCTCGCTGACTCTGTTCAAGAGAAATCTAGACCTGTGGATGGGAGATCGTAGGTTTACCCCGGGAATCATCTCTGTGTCACTGCTGGACAGAGGCACAACAAACTAATGGGCACAGTATTTTTTCATATAAGGGGTGGCGTAAGCCACAAAAATTTGGGCTAGGCTTATAAATGCCTTAGGGCAGATAGCTTAGTATAAACCTATGAACCTATGAACCTATGTATTTATTTATACACACATACATATAAATATGTATAGAAATATTCATATATATATATATATATATATATATATATATATATATATAAATAATATATAAATAAAAATATATAGAAACACACATTTATAGATATATATATACTATAGCGAGAGAGAGATAGGCAGATTTACTTTATTCTCAAATATGCAGTTGTGAAATATGTGTCGTCCTATGGATTTGGTCAAATTAACACAGAGATATGAAAACATCACTGATTCAAGTGATAGTGCATGTTCATTGCATCCAGTGCACAATCTCTCCCTCGCTGTACATATACATGTATCCTCTCCGGTCCAGCTGGTGAATCTGGGAATCTTGAGGCAATGTTATAACTGCCTCATGTACACAGACAACCCTCTCCTCCTCCCACATAACACAAATACTTGCGAGAAATGCAGCTATTTAGCCAAACTGGAGGCTGAGCTCTCTCAACTCAGGACTGGCAAGACCAGACAGGAGGAGAAGGCAACTACACACACCACAAAACCAGCCTCACATAATGCTACCACTCCACTGAATCAAACACATAAACACACAAAGACATACTCGGAGGCTCTGAGTAAAAATTTACCTAAACAGCAGAGGCCTCCAAAGCAGACACCCAAACAACTGCTACCTCAAGACACCCCACAAGCAACACATAAACCACAAAAGCAGTGTGCAAAGCAGTCACAGCCCTTAAGGCCAAATACAACACCAAACATACTTGTCATAGGTGACTCCATAGTCAGACACACTGACGTCCCACTCACCAGGCTGAACAAGGAGAGGGTCACAGTAAGCTGCCTATCGGGCGCTAGAATCCGCCACATAACACAAGCACTCGGGTCACTCCACAGCAAGTACAAATATGACACAGTCATTGTCCATGCTGGTGTGAACGACCTGAGACGCACCTCCCTGGACTGCATGAAAAGAGACATAGAGGAGCTCTCTGATTATGTAGCCCAGGCAGGTATGACCCTAACCCTGAGCAGTATCCTTCCTTCACCAAGAATGATGCCACAATATAGAGACAAGATGATCAGCTTTAACAATTGGCTTAATGTCTGGTGTCATTCAAAGGGGATCCAGTGTCTGTCTGCCTGGGATGACATGCTTGACAAGCCACGCTGCTTCGCAAGGGACGGCTTGCACCTGTCACCCCTGGGATTCCGGATATTGGCTAAGGCTCTTGCCACCCCATAGTGCCTTTTTAGGCAAGGCTCAAATTCTAAACCTACCACCCTAGAAAACAAAAATGGGAAGAAATTGAGGGTACTGCTGCTCAATGCCAGAAGTCTAAATCTCAAAATGCACGCACTCGAGGCCCTTCTCAGTATGGAGAACATCGATGTCTGTGCTGTAACTGAAACCTGGTTCAAGGCTCCTGAGAGCACCCCGGCACTATTAGGTTTTACCTCATATCATGCGTTCCGGCCCCAAAACCCGGACCACTCCACAAAAGGAGGGGTGTATCCATATTCATAAAGGATACTCACACCTCCAGGTTGGTGGCAACGCATGAAGCTTGAAACCATCCAGGTGCAACTAACAATAGGCAAAACTGCTCTACAAATTGTAGCATGCTACAGGCCACCCTCTCAAACTCAGGAACCCCACACAGCCTTCCTGAAGACACTGGAGGGTATAAATGTATCTCCAAACACCATCATATTGGGTGACTTCAACTACCGAATATAGACTGGGAACATTACTCAAGCCCTAACTTTCTAGCCCAACGGTTCCTGGAGTTCATAAATTCAAATGCCATGGAACAGCTAGTCACTGTTCCCACGAGAGGAGAAAATATACTAGATCTCATTGTCACAAACATGGGGACAAAATGCTCCACACCGAAGTATATCCCTCATTGGTGAGATCTGATCATAAACTAATCTCACTGGAAATCCACATCCGCCCCCACCCCAAACAAAAAGACCATAGTGAAGAACTTCTCTAAAGCAAACTTCACACTACTCAAGACTGGTGTGGTATCCTTCAAGGCCCCTGAGTCAGAGGAAACCACAACCCAAGCTGCGGAAGCCCTTACAAATGCCTTCTATGAACACCTCCAGGACTGCATGGATCAGGCAATCCCAAATAAAACCAAGACTCTTTCCACAAAGGGCAAACGTCCAGTCTGGTGGACCCCAGCCATTAACAAACTTTACAATAAGAGGAGAAAGGTATTACATGATAGAACAAAATCCATAAAAGGGAAGTCACCCTGATCATTATTAGTAAAAAATACGAGCACTCATAAAATCAACTAAGGCCAATTTTGAGAGAAAAATTGCCATGGATTCAAAGGACAATCATAAGGCCTTTTTCAGCTATGTTAGGAACCTGGGTGGAAACTCACAGATATGCTCAGAATTAGTCCAAAATGATACAAAAATCACTGAACCCACAGACATTGCCAACATACTGGCAGACAGGTTCAGTGCAAACTTCACCCCTCTCCCCTAAAGGAGAGATAACTATCCCAGCCGAGTGTAGCCTCCCGGACATCTCAAATGCGCAGGTGAAAGCTGCTCTCTCTAAAGCTAAAACACAGCATCAATGGGACCGGATGGTGTCCCCGGCTGTGTGCTACACGAGCTAAATGAGGAATTAAACCCGCACATAAGGCAGCTGTTTAATCTCAGCCTTACCACAGGATACGTGCCCAAGGAGTGGCGTCACGGCAACTGTGGTCCCACTCCACAAAGGTGGCGCCTCACGGACCCTGGTAATTACCGCCCCATAAGCTTAACAAGTCTAGTCTGCAAAGCTATGGAGAGGATCATAATGGAGCTCATAAACAAAGATATAGGGGACTTGCAGACATTGGACCCGACCCAGTTTGGCTTTGTCAAGGGAAGATCATGCCTTTTGAACTTGGTCGACTTCTTGAAATAGTCACCAAGGCCATTGATGAGGAAAGGCAGTCCATACAGCCTACCTTGACCTTGCAAAGGCTTCGACACAATACCCCACTCGGGTATTGTAGAAAAACTTACCAGCTTAAATGTAAACCCATATGTCACAAGATGGGTTGCAAACTGGCTTAAGGACAGAACCCACAGGGTTAGAGTTGCTGGCGCTGTGTCAGACTCCAAGCCGGTCACAAGTGGTGTCCCACAGGGCTCGGTCCTTGGCCCCTATTGTTTGGCATCTACTTCTCAGAAGTACAGGCCAACATGGGAGGACTTTGGCTGACAAAGTTTGCAGATGACTGCAAACTGGGCGCCATAGTGGAAAGTGCATCGGACACGGATATCCTTCAGAAGGGACTCACGGAAACAGATAGCTGGTGCCAGAGCCATGGCCTGAAGTTAAACGCCAAAAATGTATAGTCATACCCTTCGGGAAAAACAAGGTAACCCCAAGCTACCATATAGGTGGCAATCCACTAAGCACAGAAGAGGTTATCAGGGACCTGGGGACCCAGGTTGACAGTGGCCTTTCTTTGACACTCACATTGCTAAAGTGGTTAGAAAGACCTTCTACATTGCCCACCTGATCATGAAGGATTCACATCCAGATCTAGTGAGGTCATTGTTCCCCTGTACTCTTCACTTATCAGACCAATGATCGAGTACAATGCCCCATTCGGGATGTATCTCACCCGACATCTGCAGCAATTGGAGAGACCCCAAAAGTTCCTCACCAAAAGGATAAAGGGACTCCAAAATCTGTCATATGCTGCCAGATTGAAGAAACTCCAGCTCTATTCAGTCGCATACCGTCTGCTCAAAGGTGACATGTGCCTGACATACAAGGCCATGTCCAACCCGGAATTAATGGACATGCTCCACCTCAAAAAATCCAAATCCACCAAAACCACTAGAGCAAGCGACTTAAACCTTAGCACGGATATAAATAGGACGTGCTGGAGGGATAGATTTATCACTCAGAGACTCCCTATGCTGTGGAATAAAATCCCGGTCCATGTGAGGCAGAGCACCTCGCTGACTCTGTTCAAGAGAAATCTAGACCTGTGGATGGGAGATCGTAGGTTTACCCCGGGAATCATCTCTGGGTCACTGCTGGACAGAGGCACAACAAACTAATGGGCACAGTATTTTTTCATATAAGGGGTGGCGTAAGCCACAATAATTTGGGCTAGGCTTATAAATGCCTTAGGGCAGATAGCCTAGTATAAACCTATGAACCTATGAACCTATAATATACAAAATGAATATTTTTCTCTGTGCAAATATGTACAAACACAAACACCCAGCCATAGTGTCAAATCGGTACAGCAATAAGCATGGTACAACATTTGTCCACATACATACAAACACTGTGGACTTGTACAGCTTGCTCGGGTATGTATCTCAGTAACAAAATAGTGAAATGGCAAATGATGTAAGGAGGTGTGTGTATGTATTTGTGTGCTGTGCTTCATTCAGAAAAGTACATTCCTAATACCAATTCAAAGAATTAGTAATAGAATCAAGAGAAATGCACAGTGTATGAGCTTCTATTCATGACAGTCTTTAATCTTTGAAGTTACTCTGATGTTTGGATTTAGACAACTCATGTAATATTAGCCTCTTGTTTGGAAGAAGTGAGTCTAAGCAGTCAGAAGGAATGTATAATTTGCAAAAAAAAAATTTGCATACGTTTTTTGAAGTTCTTGCAGAACTTTTGGTGTAGGTAAAATTTCCATGAAAAAGGATGCAGTGGTGAGGTGAAAGGTCAAAGTTAGAATTGCCCTGTTGTAAAGTTAATTTCTCAGAGGAAGATGGCTGAAGTGCATAAAAAATGTGGGAGAGGTGATCTCAACATGTAAACCCACACACACATCCTCAAAAAGTTTGAAGCTGAGTAATTAATTATAGCATTTTCCACTGCCAGCATCAAACAAATAATACATCATCACCTACAGCTCAAAATCAAAAAGTGGGAATACTTTGTCAATCTAAACAATATCTGGAGAAGTGTATACAAAAATGTACTACATCAACATCTGCCACAGCAGGTTCAGCTGATTGAATAACAGCTCTGTGAGATATATTGGCATTTCCAGTACAAGATTGCATTCCACGGGTGTCTATGGTATATGTCCTTTTCCGATCAGTAGTGTGATAGTAGATTTGGTGTATCTGAATTAGCAAGGGGTTATGAGAGCAACGTGGCTTGTCGTTTGTGGATCGATGATTTTATTTTGACAGATAGGTGTTGACTGTGGTAGGACAGACTAAATTGTCAGTCAATAGAAGGTTTTATGTATGTATCTATGTCTATATCTATAAATCCATATACATATAAATATATATATATATATATATATATATATATATATATATATATATATATTTATAGAGAGAGAGATATACAGGCACTGACATACACATATTGCTATAGTCTTCTTTTCTTTTCAGCTTTTTCTGTTAGGGATTGCCACAGCAGAACAGTCCACAGAAAGATCTGCAGTGGAGTTTTACAATGTTGAGTTGCCAGCCCACGCCCAACCTTCCAGAGAAGGTGCACACACACTGACACCTAGGGCCTATTTAGAGGGTCCAATCAACCTGCAGCATGTATTTGGGATGTGTGAGGAAACCGGAGCACCTGGAGGAAATTATCATACACAGTACCAGCAGCAAATGACTACACCCTTGTACAGTTTTCCACTGATATGTGATTTAATGAAATATGCAGTTGCTGAAATCTGTATTCATTTAAGTCTTTTAAAACAATTGAGATTCAGCTAAATGCACAATAGGTTAGTCAACTCAAAAGTAACTTTATTGTCATTTAGATCTACACAAGTGTAGATGAAATGAAATTCTTTGCAATTAGCTCATCATGAGACAGACAAAAAAAATCATAGGATATTCATAGAAGGTTACTAGGCTATTGCCCCTGAGGCCCTAATATGCCTAGCCAAGAGTTTAGCCCATGTTTAGACAAATCAGCACCTGATGCCCCTGTCCAGCAGGGACATGCTTGGAATCCAGGGGAATATTTTCTGTTTCTCAACCAGTTAAAAGACAAAGCTGCCAAGTCTTGGACCCAGAATCCTCTGAACTAGAGTCATAGCAACACACCACTACACCAAATCAGCTCTAAATTACATGCATAGAAAGACATAACAACATATAATAATACTACCACCATCTTGTAAATCAGCTCTACATTGTAGTATTTAGCTATGTATGAAATTAAAATTAAATTAATGTGAAGTACATATGTGTGTGTGTGTGTGTGTGTGTGTGTGTGTGTGTGTGTGTGTGCATATGCATAAACACACACAAATGCACAATACCTATATATACATAGATGCAGACACATAGGTTCATAGGTTGGTACTAGGCTATCGGCCCTAGGGGCCTATACAAGCCTAGCCATAACAATTGTCTGGTTATTTCTTCCCACACTGTTTACTTCCCTGGATCCCTGTATAGCAGGGCATCTGACGTGATCCCTGAGGTGAATTTCCTTTCTCCCATCCAATTGTCAAGGTTCCTTTTGAAGAAGGCCAAAGAGGTGCTCTGCTTGACATGTATGGGCAGTCTATTCCAGAGTCTGGGGAGTCCCTGGGTCAGGAACCTATCCCTCCAGCATGTTTTATTTATTGTGATGACAAGTTTTAGATCTCTGGAGCATGTGACTCTGAGGGATTGGGATTTCTTTAACGATAGCATGTCCAACAGCTCTGGGTTTGACATGGCCTTGTATGTTAAGCAGAGATCGCCTCTGAGTAGATGATATGCCACAGAGTATAGCTGGAGTTTTTTAAGGCGGTCAGCGTAGGGCATCTGCTTTAGGCCTGTGATTCTTTCGGTGTTTAGTGTACTGCCACCTATGTGGTAATTCATGGGTACATGTTTTTTTCCCAAAGGGGATAACTGTACATTTCTTGGCATTGAACTTGAGCCCATGGCTCTGGCACCAAGCATCTGTTTCTGTAAGGCCCTTTTGTAGAGTATTCACTTCATTTGGGGATTCAATAATGGCTCCCAGTTTGCAGTCATCTGCGAACTTTGTTAGCCAGAGTCTCTTAGTGTTGGCTTGTACTTCAGAGAAGTAGATGCCAAACAAGAGCGGTCCCAGGACTGAACCCTGAGGTACTCCACTTGTCACTTGTCTGGAGCTGGATTTGGAGTTGGCTACTTTTACAGTGTGGGTTCTGTCAGTAAGCCAGTTGGCAACCCATCGAGTGATGTAGGGATTAATGCCCAGCTTAGTAAGTCTGTCTATGATTCCAGAGTGGGGGGTGGTGTCAAAGGGCTTAGCGAGATCCAGATAGGCTGTGTGGACCGCCTTACCCTCGTCCACAGCTCTAGACACTGATTCGAAGAAGTCAATCAGGTTCAGGTGACAAGATTGGCCCTTCACGAACCCAAACTGGCTGGGGTCCAGTGTTTGAAGGTTGCCAATGTCTTTGTTTATAAGTTCCATGATAATACGCTCCATGGCCTTGCAGATCAGGCTCGTCAGACTGATGGGGTGGTAGTTCCCGGGATTCAAGGTGGATCCCCCTTGTGGAGTGGGATAACTGTAGCTGTGTGCCACTCAGTGGGCACGAAGCCTGAGGTGAGGCTATGATTAAACATGACACTTAGGTGAGGTGCCACTTCATTTTGTAGTTCATGTAGTACACAGCCTGGGATGTCATCTGGTCCCATGGTTGCTGTATTCTTAGCTTTTGAGAGTGCATTTTTTTACCTGTGTGGCCATTATTACCGGAATTTGACAATCTTCCAGTATTGAGATGGGCCATTTAGGGGGTGAGGGGGGGGGGTGAAGTTGGCACTGAATTGATCTGCCAGGATACTTTCAATATCCTTGGGATCAGTATATTTAATGCTATTCTGTTGTAGCTCATAGCAGATCTGAGCATTGATTCTTGACATAGTTATAGAATGCCTTGTGGTTGTCTTTGGAATCTTTGGCAATTTTATTTTCGTAACTAGCTTTGGAGGATTTCATGAGGGATCTCAGCTTCTTACTGAGGCTGATAAGGGAGTTTTTTGCATTGTGGCATTTTCCTCTTTTCTGCAACAGTTTCTTCCTTTTGTTGTAAAGTTTGTTTATGGCAGGGGACCACCAGATTGGCTTCCTTTTTTTTGGAGGAGAGCATCTTAGTTCTATTTGGGATGGCACGATTCATGCATGAGTGGATGTGTTCATACAGTGCCTTAGTGCAGGATTCGGCATTCGAACTTTCAGTTCCCGTCTGCATGGGTGTCATGAAGTTTTCACTTCTGACTTGAGTAGCATGAAGTTGGCTTTGGAAAAAGTTTTTTATGGAGGTTTCCTTACTGGGGGATGGGGGTGGGATGTGGATGTTAAGGGTGATTAGCTTATGGTCAGACCTGACCAACGAGGGGGTGACAATAGGTGTGGAGCATCGATTTCCCATGTTGGTAATGACCAGGTCTAGGATATTGGAGCCCCTGGTGGGACTATGGATTAGCTGATCCAGGGCGTTGGAATTTATGAATTTCAAGAACCGTTGGGCAAAGATGTTGGTACATGAGTAGTTTTCCCTGTTAATGGCAGGGTAGTTGAAATCACCCAGTATTAGGGTGTTTGGTTGTATCTTAATATTTTCCAGTATGTTTAGAAAGGTGTAGTGAGAATCTTGGGGCATGGTGGGGGATCTGTAGCAAGCTACAGTTTGGATTGCAGTCTTACCTAGTGTTAGTTGCACCTGGAGAATTTCAGACACATTGTGTTGGGCAACTAGCCTGGTGGTGTGAATATCCTTGGTGTATGTGGACACTCCTCCACCTTTAGTGTTTCAGTCCTGGTTTGGTGGCCGAAACGTGTGGTAAGAATTGTAGCCTGGTATTGCAGGGGTGCTCTCTGGAGCCTTGATCCAGGTCTCAGTTACTGCACAGATATCGATGTTCTCCATTTTTAGGAGTGCCTCGAGAGAGTGCATTTTGAGGTTTAGACTTCTAGCACATATCTGTAGTTATATATACAGTTCTATACAATTTTTAACACCCAGCATGTTATATAGACACACAGACACACACACACATAAATTGTGTTTCTATCTCTATATACATGTACAGAGACATGCACATAAGCATACAATCAAACAGGTATGGACCAAAAGATAATAAGATGTGTACCCATACAGACACTATATTTATTTACATAGACAGGTATCTTCATGTATGTATTCAAGTATTTATTTAGATTCCTTATCCTTTTACTACACTTGCAGGAGATCTATGAATGTATGTGTGTGTGTGTGTGTGTGTCTGTGTGTGTGTGTCTGTGTGTGTGTGTCTGTGTGTGTGTGTGTGTGTGTGTGTGAGAGAGAGAGAGAGAGAGAGATTAATTTGATCTCCTCTGAAAAGGCACATTTCCAATGACAATTGCAAATATATGAAGTAAAAAAATTAATTCAGGATAACTTGATTTCCTGCAAGATTCTCATCTGTAAGGCACTCTCTACTCCTTGAAGTTCTTTAGTGTTGATCAGAATTAGCTGTATGGCAATAAACAGTGAGATCAAACAATAGGAGATAAAGTATAATTTGCATAAGTGTTATGCATAAGACTTTTGAAGTTCTGACTGCACTTTGAGGAAATGGTGAGAAAAGGTGGAAGACAGTCCTGTCTGATTTAATGCTAATTGTTGAGAGGGAGAACATAGAAACCCATAACAAAGGAGGGATTACTGATGTGAAAGGAAGAAGACGGTCTTGGCTAATGTTAAGCTAATTGTTCAGAGGAAGGTGGAAATCCATACCAAAGGAGGGACAAGCAATCTCAAAGGAAGAAACTAAAGTTATTTTGATGTCATCTTAATTGTTCTAAGGATAAAGGTGGAATTCCATAACAAAGGAGGGTGAGGTCGTCTGCATGAATGCCACAGAAACATCCTCAAAGTGTTTGAAGCACAACTAGTGTAGCAGTTTTCCACTGCTGACATCAAAGTGATAAACTCTTATCCCTCACACCTTAGAAAGAAAGTGTGGGAATACTTTGGAAATGTGAATGATTTGTGCTGATATAATGTCTAAGTATTAATGAAAGTATGCAAGATTGGAGAGAGCTATAGCAAAATACTGAGTGAGAAGTGGTTGAGAGGGAATAGTCAGGGGATATCCAGAGGTAGACCCCAGCAAGCATACTAGACCTCTAGGTGGTGACACATCATGAGGGCCAGCAATGGGATGAGAGTAAAGAACAGCAATAACAAATCTATTAAACTATAATTGAAGAGAGGGGCTTCCAGCGCATATATGAAAACTGAAATATTTTAATCAATTGTTCATATAACCAAGTAAGACTCATCATTCACAAAGTACATCTGCTGTTAAAGATCACATCATGCTAAGTCAAGGGAACAGCTGCATATGTTACTAAGCTTTGTGTCACAGGAAGGGCTAGTGACATCCTCCAGTTAGAACTATAGAGAAAAAAAAACTTGTCATTGTATTTCTATACTTTTATTTAGTGTTCTATACAGTATTCCAATGGTAGATTCATTGGCTGCAGTCATCACATAAGGTGGAATTGAGACTTTTCAGTAAGGGGTGGAGGATACAAATGTATACAAACTTCGAAGTCATATGAGATAGAATATTACAGGAAGTGAACAACTTCACTTCAGAGATATGATGTGCAATCAAACACTCAAATAGATATGCTCACACACACATGTACATGCACGCACAGAGACACATACATATATATATATATATATATATATATATATATATATATATATATATACACACACACATACATATACAGATATATATATATATATATATATATATATATATATATATATATATATACACACACATACACATACACACACACACACACATATATATATATATATATATATATATATATATATATATATACATACACACTGTTTATATCTACATGTGGTTGTTAAGTATTTTTTTAAATCGGTTATGATTGTATGCCTGGGCATACATACATACCAGAGGATCATAGGAAATTACTAGTCTAATGACCCAAGGGCCTTTACAAGCCTAGCCAAGTTCTACCCTTTCCACAATTGGCCCTAATGCCCATCTCCAAGAGGGACACAGGTGGAACATCCACATTGCTTTTGAAGAGGTCCACTGAGGTGCTCTGTTTAACATGAATTGGGAGTATGTTCCAAAGGTGTGGTAACCTGTGGGAGACAGATCTGTCCCTCCAGCAGGTTCTATTAATGTCACACACCGGGTTTCCATCTTTATTGCAATAAACCCATTTGACTTGTGGATATGCAGCATTTCCAATAAAGCAGGGTCAGAAATTGCCTTATAAGCAAGGCAGAGATCGCCTCTGAATAATCTGTATTGAACAGAATACAGTGACAGTGATTCCAGATAATACGCATATGACAAATGCTGAAGACCTTGAATTTTCCTTGTGAGGAACCTTTGTGGTTTCTCATATTGCTGCAGGTACTTAGAAAGGTACAGACCAAAAGGAGCATTGTACTCAATTATTGGCCTGATAAGGGAAGAGTACAGTGAGGTTATAACTTCTTTTTTTCTGGAGGCAAGGCCCTTACTTCTGAGATGAGGAGTACAGAATGCCCTTCTTAGAACTGTGGAGAGATGGTGATTAAAGGTAAGATTGCTGGCTACCTGTGTGCGCAGGTCTGTCACTACTGAGTACATACTTAGGGTGTTGCTGTTGATGTGGTAGTTAGCAGGAACATCACTGCTCCTGAATGGGATGAGAATAAATTTTTTTTGCATTGAGTTTAAGGCCATGACTTTGGCACCAATGATTTTTTAGGGTAGACCCTCTAGTAGCATGTTGACATCATTTGGCGATTCTGTGATTCCAGTTTGCAGTCATTAGCAGACTTTGTCAGCTACAGACCTTTAGTTTTTGATTGTACTTTGGAGACATAGATTGCAAACAGTTAAGAGCCTGGGACTGTTCCCTGTGGGACACTACTGGTTACAGGTCTTTTGTTGCAGGTGGATCCCAATATTTTGACTATATGTGTTCTATCAGTCAGGCAGCTTGTGACCTGTCTGATGATATAAGGGTTGCTACATTGCTGGGTGAGTTTGTCAATGATACCTGTGTGGGGAATAGTGTCAAAAGTTTTGGCTAAGTCCAGGTTGGCCGTATGCACAGATTTTGCCTTGTCTAGGGTCTTGGTGAGTGTCTTAAAGTCCATCAGGTTTAATAAGCATATTTCTCCATTGACAAATCCAAACTGAGTAGGGTCAAGTGTTTGGAGATTACCTATATCTTTATAGATAAGGTCTGTGGTGATTCCCTCCATGGTTTTGCAGATACAGCTAGTCAGACTAATAGGTCTATATTACCTGGGGTCAGTGGAAGCATGCTTCCACCTTTGTGCAAGGGAATAACCATGGGCATTTTCAACTGAGCTGGGATGAAGCCGGTCCTTAGAATCTGATTGACAAGAGTAACCAATGGTACTGCTAATTCTCTTTGAAGCCCATGTACGATGCATCCTGGGATGTTACCAGGTCCTGTAGATGCTGATTTTTTATTTATTTTTTTTTTGGTCTTAGGTTCATAGGTTCATACTAGGCTATCTGCCCTAGGGCATTTATAAGCCTAGCCAGAGTGTGTATGGCTTTCGCCACCCATTTTAAATTATTTTTGCTTTGCCCTTTTTCGAGGTTAGTATACTGTGCCTCTGTCTAACAGTGACACAGAAGTGATACCCGGGGTAAACCTACGATCTCCCATCCACTCATCAAGATTTCTCTTGAAGAGAGTCAATGAGGGACTCTGCCTAACATGGACTGGGATTTTATTCCAGAGTGAAGGGAGCCTCTGAGTTATGAATCTGTCCCTCCAGCATGTCCTATTTATTTCAGTGCTGAGGTTTAAGTCCCTCGAGCGCGTAGCTCGATGGGATTTGGATTTTCTGAGGTGCAGCATGTCCATTAATTCCGGGTTGGACATGGCTTTATACGTCAGGCACAGATCGCCTCTGAGCAGGCGGTATGCCACTGAGTAGAGCTGGAGTTTCTTTAACCGGGCAGCATACGGCATCTGTTTGAGTCCCTTGATCCTCTTGGTGAGGTACTTTTGGGGTCTTTCCAGTTGCTGCAGGTGTCTGGTAAGGTACATCCCAAAAGGGGCATTGTACTCAATTATGGGCCTGATGAGGGATGAGTAAAGAGGCACGATGACCTCCCCTGATCTAGATGTGAATCCCTTCATGATTAGGTGGGCTATATAAAATGTTTTCTAACCACTTTGGCCGCGTGGTTGTCAAATGAGAGATTGCTATCAACTTGGGTCCCCAGGTCCCTAATTACTTCTTCTGTACTTAATGGATTACCACCTATGTGGTAATTTGTGGGCACTTCGTTTTGCCAAAGGGATGACTATACACTTTTTGGCGTTTAGCTTGAGGCCATGGCTCTGGCACCAGTTGTCTGTTTCTATGAGGCCCTTTTGGAGGATGCTTGTGTCAGCTGGGGAGTCTATTATGGCACCCAGTTTGCAGTCATCTGCGAACTTGGTCAGCCACAGTCCTTCCATGTTGGCCTGTACCTCCGAGAAATATATACCGAACAAGAGAGGTCCCAAGACTGAGCCTTGTGGGACGCCACTTGTAACTGGTTTGGAGTCTGACATGGCTCCAGCTATTCTAACCATGTGGGTTCTGTCCTTGAGCCAGTTTGCAACCCATCTAGTGACATAGGGGTTTATATTTAAGCTGGTGAGCTTATCTATAATGCCCGAGTGGGGTATTGTATCGAAGGCTTTTGCGAGGTCCAGGTAGGCTGTGTGGATCACCTTCCCCTTGTCAATGGCCTTGGTAACTGTTTCAAAGAAATTGACCAGGTTTAAGAGGAAGGATCTGCCCTTAACAAAGCCAAACTGGGTAGGATCCAGTGTCTGTAGGTCACCAATATCTTTATTTATAAGGTCCATGATGATCCTTTCCATAGCTTTGCAGACCAAGCTAGTGAGACTTATGGGGCGATAGTTTCCAGGATCCGTTGAGGCACCACCTTTGTGGAGAGGGACCACTGTTGCTGTACGCCACTCTTTGGGTACATATCCTGTAGTAAGGCTGAGATTGAACAGTAGTTTTAGGTTTGGGTTTAGCTCTTCTTGGAGTTCATGTAGGACGCAGCCTGGGACACCGTCTGGTCCCATTGATGCTGTGTTTCTTGCTTTGGAGAGGGCAGCTCTTACCTGAGCATCTGAGATGTCAGGGGGGCAGCACTCTGCTGGGATAGATATTAACCCTTTTGGTGGGGAGGGGGGGAGAAATTTGCGCTGAACCTGTCAGCTAGGATGTTGGCAATGTCTGTGGGTTCAGTGTATTTTTTGTCATTTTGGACTAATTCTGAGTATATCTGGGAATTCCCACCCAGGTTCCTAACATAACTAAAGAAAGCCTTGTGATTATCCTTGGTGTCCTGTGAAATTTTTCTCTCAAAGCTGGCCTTAGACGATTTTATGAGTGCCCATAGTTTTTGGTAATACTGATCAGAGATGCCTTCCCTTTTTGGGATTTTGCTCTGTCATGTAGTAGCTTCCTCCTTCTATTGTATAGTTTGTTTATGGCTGGGGTCCACCAGACAGGACATCTGCCTTTGGAGGATTGGGTCTTGGTTTTATTTGGGATTGCATGATCCATGCATTCCTGAAGGTGTTCATAGAATGCGTTTATAAAGGATTTTGTAGTCTGGGCCGTATTATCCACAGGCCCAGGGGCTTTGAAGGATTCCACCTTGGTTTTGAGGAGTGTGAAATTTGCTTTAGAGAAGTTTTTCACTGTGGTTTTCTGGGCAGGGGGTGGGGTCGGGATGTGAATATCCAGTGAGATTAGTTTATGGTCTGATCTTACCAGTGAGGGATACACTTCTGGTCTGGACCATAGAGTCCCCATGTTGGTGATGATCAGGTCCAGTATGTTTTCCCCTCTTGTGGGAGTGGTAACAAGTTGTTCCATAGCATTTGAGTTTATAAATTCTAGGAACCTTTGGGCTAGGGTGTTGGAGCTAGAGTAATGCTCCCAGTCTATGGTTGGGTAGTTGAAGTCACCCAATATAATGGTGTTTGGAGAGATCTTCATATTTTCCAGTGTTCTCAGGAAGGCCAAGTGGGGTTTCTGGGTTTGGGAGGGTTGTCTGTAGCAGGCTATAAACTGGAAGGAAGTTTTAACCCAGTGTTAGTTGCACATGGATAGTCTCTGATGCTTTGTGGTGTGCCACCAACCTGGAGGTGTGGGTATCTTTGACGAATATTGATACTCCCCCTCCTTTTGTGGTTCGGTCCAGGTTTTGGGGCTGAAAAGCATGGTATGAGGTATAACCTGGTAGTGCTGGGGTGCTCTCGAGAGCCTTGAACCAGGTTTCTGTTACTGCACAGATATCGATGTTCTCCATGCTAAGGAGAGTTTCGAGTGCGTGCATCTTCAGGTTTAGACTTCTGGCGTTGAGTAACATTACTCTTAGTTTCTTATCCCTTGTGATACCTATGGAGGTGGGTTTGTCTTTTGAGCCTTGCCTAAAAAAGGCACTATGGGGGTAGCAAGAGCCTTTGCCAATATCCGAAAGCCCAGGGGTGACAGGTGCAAGCCATCCTTAGCGAAGCATCGTGGCTTGTCGAGCATGTCATCCCAGGCTGACAGGCATTGGATCCCCTTTGAATGACACCAATACTTAAGCCAGTTGTTGAAATTGATAATCTTGTCTTCATACTGTGGCATCATTCTTGGTGAGGGTAAGATGCTACTCAAGGTCAGGGTCATACCGGCCTGGGCTACATGCTCAGAGAGCTCCTCTATGTCTCTTTTCATGTAGTCCAGGGAGGTACGTCTCAGGTCATTCACACCAGCATGGACAATGACTGAGTCATATTTGTACTTGCCTTGGAGTGACCTGAGTGCTTGTGTTATGTGGCGGATCCTAGCGCCCGACAGGCAGCTCACTGTGACCTTCTCCTTGTTCAGCCTGGTGAGCGGGACGTCAGTGTGCCTGATGATAGAGTCACCTATTACAAGTGTATCAGGTGTGTTGTTTAGCCTTAAGGGCTGTGACTGTTTGGCACACTGGCTTTGTGAGCTATGTGTTGCACGTGTTTTGTTTTGGGGTAGCGGTTGCTTGGGTGTCTGCTTTGGAGGTTTCTGCTGCTTAGGCAGAATTTTATTTAGAGCCTCCAAGTATGTTTTTGTGTGTTTATGTGTTTGGTTTGCTGTTGTGGTAGGTCTATGTGAGACTGGAATTGTAGTGAGTGTGGTTTCCTTCTCCTCCTGACTGGTTACGCCAGTACTGAGTTGAGAGAGCTTAGCCTCCAGTTTGGCTATATGGTTGCATCTCTCACATGTGTTGGAATTTGTTGGGAGGAGGAGAGGGTTTTCTGTGTACATTAGGCAGTTGTAACATTGCCTCAAGATTCCCAGGTTCATCAGCTGGACCGGAGAGGAGATTGACAACTGACCTTTGGACATGCTAGAATAGTATTGGGAATTCCTTTATAATTGACAAAAAGGGCCAATGGGGAACAAGTTACTCAAGGGGAGTTTGTGAGGGTGTAGTGCTTTTAATTTTTTAGTGCTGACTTATATAATTGCTTTAGTGAGCAAGTGCTAGGCTTTAGCGTAGGAATAGGGTGTTTATTATGAGAACTAGATCAGTTCCAAGGCTCAAACCCAAATAAGCGGCGCTGCTCGATGCCGCGCTATGCACAAAATCACGCAAAGCCGCGCTACAGCAGGTTTTATACAGGCGGACTTGAAAGAGCTAGAAATTGGCCCAAAACAGTCAACAGACTACCAGATTCCTGCGCTGGGAACACTCCTCCAGGGACAGATAGGCTGCTCCAAGCTCTCCACTGCCACTGGTGAACAAAGAAGCCTCCTTCTATCCAAGAAAGGAAATGGCAACACAGAAACTTTCCAAAAGTCCAGAATACAGAAAAGCCTGTATTTGGACTATTCTAGGTCAGGAAAGATGGGAAACGAGGATAACTTCTTTTTTTTTTTTTTTTTTTTTTGCAACAAACAGCAGGAAATTGCAATAAATATGCAACACAGGCTAGCGCACTTGAGTGTGTAGCCTCAACAAGTAAATGCAACAAACAGGACAAACTTTAAAAGTGCAGGTGCAAAAACAACTTTAGACAGTTTAAAACAGTTCAAGAAGCAGAAATATTTGCAGTTTAGCTAGATCGGACAGTCGCCCAGGTAGTAGCAAGAAAACACTTTTATCAGGTTAGCAGTCGCTCTTTTAGCCTCTCTGCTGCTAGCCTAACTCTGCAGGACCACGAGGAGCTTGGCTGAGTAGTAACAAGAACAAAAACCTCGCCAAAGCAGGTTTTATACAGGGGGATTTGAAAGAGCTAGAAATTGGCCCAAAATGGCCAATAGACTACCAGATTCTTGTGCTGGGAACACTTCTCCAGGGATAGATAGGCTGCTCTAAGCTCCCCACTGCCACTGGTGAACAAAGAAGCCTCCCTTAATCCAGGAAATGACATGGCAACACAGGAACTTTCCAAAAGTCCAGAATACAGCAAAGCCTGTATTTGGACTACTCTAGGTTAGGAAAGATGGGAAACAAGGATAATTTATTTGTTTTTTTTTTTTTTTTTTTTTTTTTTTGCAACAAACAGCAGGAAAATGCAATAAATATTTAACACAGGCTAGCGCACTTGAGCGTGTAGCCTCAACAGGTAAATGCAACAAACAGGGCAAACTTTAAAAGTGCAGGTGCAAAAACAACTTTAAACAGTTTAAAACAGTTCAAGAAGCACAAATACTTGCAGTTTAGCTAGATCAGACAGTCGCCCAGAAAGTAGCAGGAAAAAACACTTTTATCAGGTTAGCAGTCGCTCTTTTGGCCTCTCTGCTGCTAGCACCACTCTACCGGACCAAAAGGAGCTTGGCTGAGTAGTAACAAGCGCAAAAACCTCGCCAAAGCGGGTTTTATACAGGGGGACTTGTAAGAGCTAGAAATTGGCCCAAAACGGCCAATAGACTACCAGATTCTTGTGCTGGGAACACTCCTCCAGGGATAGATAGGCTGCTCTAAGCTCCCCACTGCCACTGGTGAACAAAGAAGCCTCCCTTAATCCAAGAAAGGAAATGGCAACACAGGAACTTTCCAAAAGTCCAGAATACAGCAAAGCCTGTATTTGGACTACTCTAGGTCAGGAAAGACGGGAAACAAGGATAATTTTTTTTTTGTTTTTCTTTTTTTCAACAAATAGCAGGAAAATGCAGTAAATATGTGACACAGGCTAGCATACTTGAATTAATAGCCTCAACAGGTAAATGCAAAAACAGGACAAACTTTAAATTACAAGTGCAAAAGTGTGCTAAAGCTGGCTTTAAAGCAGGGGGTTAGAAAGAGATAGGAAATGGCCCAAAACGGCCCATAAGCTACAGGTCACTAGGCTGGAACCACTCCTCAAGGGACAGATAGGCTGCGCAGAGCTCCCCACTCTCACTGGTGAACAAAGAAGCTTCCTCCTATCCAAATAAGGATATGGGCAACACAGGAACTATGACACAAAATGGCCCATAAGCTACAGGTCACTGGGCTGGATGCATTGATGACCTGCTCTTTAGAAATACAAGGTAGGTGGTAGGCATGTCAGGGGATACATGTGGTGGGGACAGGGGAGTGAAGTTTTGACAGAACCTGTCTGCCAACAGGTTAGCTATGTCGATAGACTCGGTATATATGGTATTATTAACTACCAGTTCAGAACAAATCTGGGCCTTTCCTTTTAGGTTGCAGATGTAACTAAAAAACCCCTTACGGTTGTGCTTAGATAAGGAAGATAATTTGGATTTGTAGTTTGCTTTAGTGGACTTCACAAGAAGTTGTATTTGCTTGTTTAAGCTGAGGAGGGAGTGTTTACAGTTTAGGGCTCACTCCCTCTTACGCTTGGACAGCAATTTCTTCCTCTTACTGTAAAGCCTGTTAATGGCAGTTGTCCACCAGGCAGGTTTGCTCTTCCTTGATTAGCTTGTTTTGGTCCTATCAGGTATGGCTGAGTCAATGCAGTTATACATGAATTTGTATAAAACATTGGTACAGAACTCACCATAGTTGCCACTTCCATCTGGCGGTGGTGCAGTGAAGCTATTTATACTATCCCATGAGAGATTACAATCTGCTTTGGAGAAGTGCTTTAGTTTATTTGCTGCTGGGGGGGGTAAGATGTGATAGTTTGAATGAGACTGATTTGTGGTCATATGTCACCAGGGAAGACCTTACAATGGGGATGTTACAGTGGTCCCCCATATTGGTAAGCACCATATCTAGGATGTTGGCACCACTTGGGGGGGGGGGGTGTCAACCAGCTTGTCCAGGGCACTGAAATTCATGAAGTCAAGGAACCTTTGGGCAAGTGGGTTGTACCATGAGTAATTTACCTACTCAATGGACGGGTAGTCAAATGGTGTTAGGATGTATCTTGATAGACTCAAGTAAATCCAAATAGGCAGAGTGGGTGTCCTGATTCATGGAGGGGGTCCTGTAACTGGCAATGACTTGAATAGGTGTCCTATCAACAGTTAATTGCACTCGAAGTATCTCCAGGGAATCATACTGTTTTACCTATCTGGAGGTGTAGTTATCTCTAATGAAGTTTAATACACCTCCTCCTTTAGTTTTTATGCCTTCAGTCTATGGTCTAAATGTGTGGAAGGAGGTGTAACCTGGTATGGCTGGGGTGCTCTCCACAGCCTTGAACTAGCCCCCGGATTCAGCAAGCAGCCGTGCAGGAATAAGTTATTCCTACATGGCAGGGATTGTTCCTGTGCAGCACGGCAGCGTGCCATGCATATGTAAAATGGGCACGGTTCTGTGTACGAGTGCAGAGGGTGTGTCTGAGAGCAGAGCTCTCACAATACACATGCCCTCTGTACTCCAGAATTGCCATTCGGCAGTTTAAAACAAGCGAGAACTCTCGTAACACCCCAACCCATCAGGGTAAGAAATCTGAACAAAGCCATAAGGGACAATCGTCCCTACCAAGCCAAAAGTTGATAGACTACAGGTTTAGCATAAGCATAGAGCGCACACCTCCCAACCCGTCAGAGTAAGGAATGTGGACAAAGCCATAAGGGACAATTGTCCCTACAAAGCAGAAACTTGATAGAATAACAGGTTCAGCATTAGCATGGATATTCTGAAGGATACAAATAAAAAAAACACAACAAATAAATTATTTTTTTTATATATGCAATAAAGTTTAAGCGTAGCTGCGCCGGTGTGCCTGTTGCTTAGCTACGCTTAGCCCAGCTGAATTGGCACGATAAGTTAAAAAGCAATAGACATTCAGTATAAGCTTAAGTGCAATAGTGTAGCAGTTAGAGCGTAAACCTTGGATGTAGTCATTCATGGTTCGAGCCTCACCAAAGCCATTTCCATTTTGTATGTGTAAACATTAAAATTTTACTTTTTTTGTATATTTATGTAAGAAGTAACTGATTTTGCTCAACCAGAGTAGTGTATTAAGCCAAGATGTGAGGTGTTAGTGTAATAAAGTAGTGAACCCCCATATAAACACAAGTGTCCCATACAGTATAGTCACACAAGAATACATTAATCACAGCACATTGGAGGATGTCAGGGAAGGTAAATAAATCTATATTATGTAATGAATGATGAATCAATCCCATACAGGTGGTAGACCAATATAATAAAACATAAGCAATGCTAAGTATTGCACAACTATGTTGACCAGGTGTAAGCATTGTGTATGTATGAATACTAAGCAATAAATAGCCCAGCTAAGTGGATTTGCCCGTTGGTATCCAATACTGAATCTGTCCCTTTAAGCACTGCCAACCTTAGCTAAGCAGGTTTTCCCGTAGCTTACCTTAGCATTTTCAAAACCATCCAGTCATGGCAAAGGGCAGGAAATCAGCTGTATTTAAACCCCACAGGTGGGAATACAGCTCATAACTGGTTGTAGCTGTCCACTGTAGGCGGTATGGCAGGTGGTGGAGAGGGCATGGGCTTTTGGGCGCAGCGCTGGGGCATACAGGACTCCAAGGGCATGGTAGGACTCCTGGTAAAAAAACATGACATGAGACTGCTGCAGGACCAGTACCAGGGCTCCCAATATAAAGTGGCAGCCCGGGAAAGTCTCGCCTGTGATCTCACCAGTGCCACTGGTATCCCTCGGACTGGTGAGCAGGTCCGGCACCACTATGCCGACTTGAAATGGAGGAAGAGAGCGCTATTGGAACAGTGGGTCCAAGAAACAAGTGACAGGGGAGATTTCCCAGCAGTGTGTAAGTATTCATAGCAATAACTGTTTACCAAAGTCCAGCCTGTGTATGTGATGGATAGGTATGCATAAATGTTTTTCTAGTTTCATTACAGCTGCAGCTGGGCGGGCTGTGAACCAGGAAGCCCATGCCAGCAGGTTGCAAAGGCTGCATCGTGAGGCTGGTGAGTAACAATCATGCTTGTAGTAGTCATACCAAATAAATATAAAGCAGTAAAATGTCACCTGGCAGTATAAAAATGTGTATGGTTTGTACTGAATAAACCAGACAACATGACAGTAATAGTCCCATATAGGTCAAATTTAAATAAAAGTGTAACTGCCTGGCAATAAGGTTCTAAATCCTGGACTGGTTGTGTTTACTCTGGTATTGTATGGCCTCACATGTTGCATTCACCAAGATCTGATATGTGAATAGTACTGTTGTGTCAACTGTTCTCACACTCTGCTACATAAAAAAAATATGTATAAGAATGTCTGTATAAGAATGTTGTAACTACAAGGTCAGATTGTACAACCAATAGAGACTTAGAAAACACTGAAAGATATGACTGCACTTTCTAAATAGCTCACTGTGATGAAACACAAATTGTTGTATTTTTAGCACACACAGCCATGGTTTGAATCTCAGGTAAGTAGTAAGCTGTATGCATAATCATACCTCTCAACTGTACAGATTTCCACAGAATGTCCAGATTTTTGGCTCATATTTTTGGCCTGTTCCTCTATTTTCCTGGCAAATCACTGGGATGATCTTAGGATTGTAGTCACTACATAATGACATACATTTCAGTTTCAGACTTCAGATCCTTCAGAAAATGTATATTAAAATAAATCCTGTTACTCTAGAAATTTTCTAAAAGTTTATAAGAGCAATATTTAAAATATGTCCCTATTTGTACCCCCATTTTGTCAAGCTTTGTACAGAGGTTGAGAGGTATGTGCATACATTTAACTAGAAATCTGAGAATATGTGTAGAAACAGTCAGGTAGTGTTAACAAACATTCCCCCCACAGGTCTACCAGGTAAGAGAAGTAGAATGTAGCCATAAGACAGTTGAAGTATACACTGTGTACAAACATACCACTGCCCAAACCAAGGCCATAGGGTATTTTAATAATACCTGTAGAGTAATGATTAGAGCAATGATCATTAAAGTTGTGAGTACTGCAAGGATATACAAGTTGTTAATTGACATCTCTCCCCCCATATCTCTAACAATAATCTAAATGCACAAATCAGTGGGTATGTTTTACACCAAACGTACTGTTGGGACATATGTCCTATTGTTTAACATATATTGAAATGTGCTTCTATTAATGTTCCATGTTGAAATGCTATCATTGGTGGCCTGTTGCTGTCAGTGTAACCTGCATGCCATTGTAATGGCCACTGTGGTTCCATATATGCATGTGTTCTGTTTGCTATGCAACTGTTCCAAATCTGTTGTTTTGGGTTAATGGGAATATCTATGCATGCTGTTATAACTAATCCTGGATTGTGCTGACTATTACTAACCCACATATGTTCTAAAACTGTAACCCCATAGCACGTTTGGGAAGGCCAGTCCCAGCGGACCCACCTCTCCCACTTCATTTGACCATGACACTGGCCCCAGGCACCTCTGGGACCTAACCTGGGACCTCCTCGTCCGCTGGTCCTCCAACACCTTTGGGTGGAACTGCCTCAGGGGATGGGGCTTGTGCCCCCTGGGAGTGGAAGTGGACAGTATACTGTCACCCGAAGCCAGGTCCGGGGTTTGGTGCCCACACTGTCAAAGTTGCAGACTCCAAATCTGACCTCAAAGGAGTGACAAGTGGAGTACCACAGGGTTCCATCCTGGGCCCTCTCCTGTTTGGTATCTACTTCTCTAAAGTACAGGCTAACACAGAAGGCCTCTGGCTGACGAAGTTTGCAGATGACTGCAAACTAGGAGCCATAGTCAAGTCTGCAAATTATGTGGATATCCTACAGAAGAGCCTCGCTGAGACAGATGCCTGGTGTCAGAGCCATGGCCTCAAGCTCAATGTCAAAATGTGCAGTGTCACCCCCTTTGGTGAAAACTCTGTACCCATGAACTACCACATAAGCAGCAATCTACTTAACACTGAATGTGTGATAAGAGACCTTGGGACCCAGGTGGACAGTAGTCTCTCCTTTGATAGTCACATCACCACAGTAGTCAGGAAGTCCTTCTACATGGCACACCTCATCATAAAAGGGTTCTCATCCAGGAAAAAAGAGGTCATTATTTCCCTCTACTCGACACTCATTAGACCCATTATAGAGTACAACGCCCCTTTTGGAATGTACCTCACAAGACATCTGCAGCAACTGGAAAGGCCACAGAAGTACCTCACAAAGAGGATTACTAGCCTCAAACAAATGCCCTATGCTGACCACCTCAAAAACTCCATCTTTACTCCTTAGCATATCGCCTACTCCGAGGTGATCTCTGCATAACATAAAAAGCAATGTCAGACCCAGAGCTGTTGGACATGCTACACCTAAAGAAATCCCGATCCCTCCAAGCTACATGCTCTAGGGACCTAAACCTTGTCACCAGAATAAACAGGACATGCTGGAGGGATAGATTCCTGTCTCAGACACTTCCCATACTCTGGAACAGGCTACCCATCTATGTCAAGCAAAGTTCTTCATTAGCACTCTTCAAGAAAAATCTTGATGAGTGGATGGGAAATAGGAAATACACCCCGGGGATCACTTCTGTGTCTCTGCTCGACAGTGGCACAGGAAAATAACTTTCTTGGGTGGCATAAGCCAGGGAACCTTGTTGGCTAGGCTTATGTAGGCCCTTGGGCCGATAGCCTAGTACCTACCTATGAACATATGAATGAGCTCCAAAAAGAGTTTGGAGATCTGCTATGCCAGCTTGAGATCCACGTGGCACAATTAGAGGGTCAGCCCACCCCTCCTGCTCAGCCCCCAGCACAGCCACCTTCGGGGACATGAAGGTGCAGTGATGACTGCCCATGAGTGGGGACTTCAGTCCCATTGTTTCCATTTGGGGGCTCATGGGCTTCCAATTTCCAAAGACCCCTCCCCATCTAAGGTGTTTACCCCCTATATGTGTCATATACCGCCCCTGTATGCTGTCTTGTCTGTCTTCCTACCCAACCTACCTCGCCAAATGTACCTACTATCCTTCCCCAACATCCCACTCTCATCTTAAAAAAAAAAGAAAAAGGGCAATTTGTCCCCCTCAAAAAATGTTGCCCCATACATAAATGTCCATTTCGCACACGTGTCCACTGGACACATGTAATCTGGTCTAATTCGCTTCACAACACATTACTGTTGTCCTCCCCCCCCTTTCTCATGGGTTTGAGTGTCCAAATATGCCCCCAAATTCGTATATATATGCACAGCTGTTGCTGTAGAAGAAATGGACAGCTATGGACCTTCCCTACACCCATCCTGCACATCCCTTGCTACTTTTCCTATTGTCTTTCCCTCTGCGTGCCCCCTTTTTCACCACTTTCCTATCACCCCTTTTTTCTTTTCTTTTAAAGAAATTAGTGTGGGGGTAAGCAGGAGTAAGCACTTTTAAGCAGTAGTAAGCAGGATTAAGCTTGTTTGCATGGCA